>NC_142214.1:1855000-2170000 GCF_049639895.1 Pseudopodoces humilis | reverse complement strand
CTGTATATCTCCAAACTGTTTGCACCACATCTCACTCGACAAGTTTGCATCTTTACAAACTGGGGGAAAAAAAGAGTGTAAAAATAAATCTAACACGGTGTTTGGGGAACAGATTTGCACACATCATCACCAAAGTGGAATATTAAACACAAGTTTCCTACCATGCCTGAGTCACACTTTCAAAAAGTCATAGCTAAGGACAAAAGTGTAACTTAGTTCTGCTTCTTCGGCAAAAATGTGAATAAACTCCAGGAATAAACAGTGCCCAGCTGACAACAATAAATTGTGAACTTTTCCCATGTTGCCACAGCTTCTCAGAGTTTTGGGTTTGCCCTCCCCTTTCCAGGATTGCTTAGGGAGAGTGGGAGTCCAGGGTGGAACTGTTAAATATTTGTGTTTCCAGTGCTCCCTTCTGACCGTGGAACTGTGCTCAACGGGAAACCCTTGGACTTTCTGTCCAGGAGCTGGGCTTTGATGATCCTCCTGGATCCCTTCCAGCACAGGATGTTCTAGGATGTCTCTCCTTACCCCACATGAGGGGATGCCACCACCAAGGGAAACAGAAGATGAGATTTATTGACTGGGAACTTGTCCTGGACCAGACTTAGGGGGAAAAGGAACAGAAAAGAGCACGGTATCCCTGCTTCAGTTTCATCCAGAAATACTCCAAGGACATGAGGGAGGCAGCTCATTCCTTTTCCCTGGTTTGCATGGCTCGATTGACCACAAGGAGGAGAGCACCAGGGTGGGGAATGGCTCCAGCTGAGATGCTGGACTGTGTCCAGGGGTGTTTTCAAACACTGCATAGAAAAGACGACAGCACATGGAAAAGCTGGGACCAGACTTCCAGAGTGGCCAATATAAAAACACCAGCTCAATGCATGGTTTCAATTGCAGCCCTGAACCAAAGTGCTGTAGGAAATGGGAATGGTCTCAGAGGATGTGAAAGTTGCTGATGGATGCATTATTCACAGCTCCTTAGGAGGCCACGAAAGGCTCGGTGCACAGCAGACAACAGCAGCAGGGGAAGCTGGAGGAGGGCAGGCATTTAGAAGCACTCTCCACATCGTTAGAATCTGCACCTCCCATCCTCCAGTAGTTTACAGAGAGGGAGAGTGCCAGGGAGCTTCATGTATATTATGTTAGAAAAGACATTTCCTCTGTTTTAAGGGCAACTCTGATTTCCCATCTCTGCTCCCCGCAGCGCTCACGGCCGGTGGGAGGGCTGCTCGAAATAAAAGTGCAGTTGATCATTTCACTTCTTGTATTTCCACTCCTTTCCTTTTGGAGATGTGAACTTTAAATGAGCTGCTGTAAAAGCTTCTCGGGGTCAAAACAGAGGAAATCGCATCCACCACAGAGACAGGCGCTGCAAAATACCCTAATATGACCATTATGTGCAACTCAGCAGTCTTTTTCCTGTTGGTAGGGTTTCAATACAAGCTTAGCATCAAGCCAGGCTGTCAACACCAATGAAATCTATTTCTGTGACATTGAAAGAGCTCTTGACAAAAGTCAATCAGTTTGGGGAATGTGTTTTGTTGTTTTTTGAGTTTTTGTTTTTTTTTTTTAATAGCACCTGGAAACAAGGCAGGGCAAGAGCTGGATTTTAACAGAATTGCTGCTTTCTCTAGTTTCAAGGAGGTGAGGAATATGTACTAAGTAAACCCATTTATTCTACAAGCAGCACATGTAGTATTTGATGGTAACAGCTGCATTTCAGTCTGACCATTTTCTCAGAGTCTTGTTTCTTAACCCTTTTGCCAAGTCTTTTATTCTGAAATTATTGGAAGGGTTTAGATCTTGTTTTGACTCTGTTTCTGGGTCAACACAGAGCAGCCCTCAGGCTCCAGGGTTAAACAACTTTAGTTTTCATACTATAGAAGGAAGACCTAATCCAGATCCTGCCTCTGAGTCCAGGACTCAAGGCCACAGCTCTTCTCAAACTCAGTAAGAATTCAAAGTCTCTTCACCTCAGAATAGGATGATGATGATGATGATAATGAAAATGAGGATACTATTATTATTATTATTATTATTATTATTATTATTATTAATCTGTATAAAGCCAAATGGTGGACCATGGGAATATTGCTGTTTCAGGCTATGGTTGTGATGGGAATTTTTTCTTTTCTTATTGAAACAGAGTATAGAGAATTATAGTAAAGCAACTTAAAAGGGATTTCAGAGTGAGGCACATCAAAGTTAGTGACAAAATAACACCATCCATATTTCCTTGTCTCTGTGCCAGGGAGTTATTGCTGTATTAAATCATCCATCATCATCATCATCATCATCATCATAATCCATTATTTAAATATTAAATACATATTAAATCATCATCCACTGTTTTTCCTTTTGGCCCCCTGACTCGATGCCTGGAGTGAGAATCCCACTCAGCTGCTCCTGCCCAGCCCCCTGAGACACCCTCAGAGCAATGGAATTCCAGAAGCTCCTCGGGGAACTTTTTTCCATTCATGGGAAAGATTTTGCTGTTTTTAAGATTTGGGGGCAAGAAGGGTTGGCAGAGAGCCACAAACATCACTGCCATTCCCTGCCCCAGCAGGGGTGATGAGGAAATCCAGGGAGAGCTCACCTGCAGTGTCACAGCCCTGAGTGACCAGAGCTCTGAGCTGACAAGGACATAAACTTTTGTAAGTGAAGTGTGTTATTGACTTGTATGCTGCTACAGTGCACAGATCAGGGGAAGTTCAAGGCTGTACACTGTCGTTAAATTCCTCTCAGATTAGGGGAAAAAAAAAAATCTAATTACTTTCATTGAGGTACACAAAATGAAAAATCTATTTTAGTACTTTGAATTTAAAATTGATCAATTCCTTTGTGCCATTTACCTCTTGAACCAATGGAGGCTTTGATACATTGTGTAAAGAACAATTATATTTTAGAATAAATTAAAAGCAAAAATATTGTTTGCAAAACTGAACCACAGATGTTCTCTTCTTGTGGGTACTTTAAAATAAATAAAATCAAGATCATGACTCAAAAAGATGCATGAGACAAAAACGATTATTTAAAATACTCTGATTACTTTTAATACAGATGACCCAGGAGTGATTCACCCTCAGAGGAATCATCCCTCATTTAATTTTAGTAATTTTCAGACTGAATCCAAGGTTCTTTGCAGCCCCAGGAAGGTCTGAATGGTCTGATGGTTCATTTTTGCTCTGCTCATTGGTATTAGTATTTCATCCACCACTTGCCTTATAATCAGTGCTTTAAAAAATATGCATTCTAAGAGGTACATAGAAATGAATTCATTCCACTTGATTTTCAGAGTCTTGGGCCCATTTAAAATAATCTCATCTGCTTGATACAAATAAGACTTGTTTAGCCCTTCCCTTCCCCCAGTTTGATTCAGCTTTTCCCCATTGTTGTGGCAGATCTTTCAGAATGTGTTTGATCAGAAATCCTTTCTGCCTGGTGTCCTGTGCCAGTGATTGACAAGAGTCCTTTGTGAGCAAGCATTTAAGTAATGATGTAGGGACTCGTTAGGGAGCTGCTGTGTCAAGAAGAGAAATGAACAATAAATTAGAATAAAATGGAATTGCATTTGAAACTTGGCTGGAGGATTTTGCATTTGTGAGGACAAAGGACATTTGACAATCTGAGTCATCTTGCAGCTTTGCCTGTAGCAACTGTCAAATTAGTTCTTAATGCTACAGGGAAAGGGATTGAGTCACAGCATTGCTTAAAGTTAAGAGGCTCATCAGTAAATCACTGGCAATATTAACAATTATGAGCTAGGCATTAATATGGCAAAACCACTCTGAATATTATGCTTACAACAGAAAGCCAAGAGGTGAACATAATTTTGCTTCCAGATCCCCGTGCCTTCTCCCAGTAGCTACAGCTTTAAATTGGGGTAGGCAGAGCAAAAAGGAGAGAATTGATTTGAGATTTTCCAGACTCCATGTCCTCACAGCTGTGTCACGAGAAGAAAATCAAGCGCTAAATCTGGATTTAGCAAAGTATAAAAGTGAGGTGAGGAAGAGAAGTGCTCACCTGCATATAAATTCAAGGTTTGTCTGCCATCCCTAAACTCGCACTCAGCAGGATCCTGCAGAGTGGAGGGATCTCCCTCCTCCCAGGCACCTCTGGCTCCATCCCTTCCCTGGAAGATGTGCCCAGATGCCAGAGTGGCTGCACTGCCACCAAAACCCAGCCCTGATAACTGGGGGACATCGTGGCCGTGCTGGGGATGGGGAAAGGCTGTGCCACATCCACCAATTCCAGTCCACTCTACCAGAAAAACACCAGTTTTCTGTTATTTGTATTAGAGAGCGATGTTGTCTCTCCAATTTCCTCACACACACAAGGAACTCTCAGAGTGTTACATTATTCTGATGCCAGAGACCTTTAAGTTGTTTCACAAAGCTCAGTCCCTTTGGAGGATTTGGGTCAGAGGGTGCCCTGGTGCTAGAAAGGCTCACAGAGAATCACTGCATTTGAGCTGTTTTGAAAAATACAGTGTATTTCCAGGCCAGCACTTTCACCATCATTTCATGCATCATTTTATAGAGTGGCTTTCAATGAAGAAAAAAAAAAAAAAAAGAATAAAAAGCACACCCGTGTTTTATTTGTAAGATTGAAGATAAAACTCAACTGCTCTGTATGATCATCAGCAAAATTTCACCCCTTTGAAAATCCCTGTGGGTCTGGCTCAATATGCTCCACCATACCGTAAGGAATCCATTGTGCCAGGGCTCTCCACCACTTTTCAAAGGCACAACCGCACAATTCCACCATTTTCCAGCATGAAAGGGGTCAGAGGGGAAGAGAATTAGAGATGTTGTGGGAATGGTCTGAGCTAGAATGGCATTGACAGCCGATAATGACACTCCAGGACACCTTCCCTCGCACGGGTCTCTGCCGCAGCAGGCTCTGCCCTTTTTAGTGCTTGCACACTCTAATGAAGTCCCGTTGCACTGACAAAAGAAAGATGATGAGTACATTCACCACCTGAGGAGTCTCTTAAAAGTGACACCAGAGAAAGAAATTTCCCGAGCTCGGCAAACACCGCGCTAATGAAACTTCGAGTGGGATTGGTTGGTGAAAATTCATCAAAAAGAATAAAAAAAACCTACCCTGAAAGCTAAAACCATAAAAACTCACAAAGTAAGGAATTAATTATTATGGAAACTCCACTCAGACATATTTTTACAGGATTATTTCATGTACCCCAGCTCCTATATTGAGCAGAGGCATCTTTCTACTCACCAAACTCTGCCTGGCACACAAAAATATCATCAAAGGGATTTTCTGATAAGGCTTTTGCTCATTTGTTTTGGTTTTGTTTTTTTCTTGGGTTTTTTGTTTGTTTCTCCTTTTTTGTTGTGAGAATATTTATCCACTTGTAGCAAAATCCTAGCAAGGTCTGATTAAGTAGGTCATTGCATAGAAAACAATTTCCTTCTCTACCAAAAGACAAATAGGTGTAAGACACTGATTTTTGAATATCAACATCCATGCTCAAAACCACCTGCCACCTAACTCCTGTATGGGCAAAGACCTCAAATTCAAGCTGTTGCCAGGAATTTTATCTTTCTTGCAGTCTTTTCCAAAAGAATCCCAAAGAACTCAGGCAGTGCTGGTAACTCAACTTGCAAGAGCTGACAAGGACATAAAAGCCGAACTCCAGACGTGTGTAAACTAAATATCAGCAACAACACTGAGACAAATCCCTAGAGAAAGAGAAGTGTGGATGTAATTTTCTCAACATCTCCCCTCTTTTTAGTGTTTGCAAGTGGAAGATTCCCTTTTCCTTGGACTTTTAAAGAGGATTAAAAAGCAAGGGCCCTTCTGCAGATAGAAACAGTTTAAGTACCCGAGAGGAGCTCGGAAGAAAAACCAACTGAAACAAATAATAAAAGAAATCAAAACAGAAAAAGAGTAATTAAAATAATTTGTTTCTCTTGTACTAAGAGCCCTGAGGAAAGGAATCAAGCTCTATACCCTAGCTTGATGTAGGGCCTTTTCTCTTTCCAGGGAAAATATCAATGAAAAACATCCTGAGGAAAAAAAAAGAAGGATGATCTGAGTTTAATGAAGGTTGACAATGACTATTATTGATGTCCTTATCCCAAATGACAAGAGGTTTAGGAGACTTTTATAACATATTGACACTGTACTGGTTCAAATGCTCTTTTTTTCTTTTTTCTTTTTTTTTTTTCCCTTTTTTTTAAAGTTAATGTACTGTCTGCTTCAGGGGTAGAGTTGGAAAACTTGATGTGCAGAATGACATTTGTCACCCTTTGTTCCCCAGCTCAGAGCACTTTCTTCCCGTTAGAGATCTCTCAAACTGAGTAACAGCTGCATTAACACATATTATTCTCTGCCCAACAATTTGAATTTCAAGATGAAAAACAAAGGCAAATCTCAAGTGGAAGAAGAATGTTTCAAAATTTAGTTTTTCCCAACCCTCCTCCTACCTACACTTTTACAGGAATGTGAATTCAGATGCCAGAATTGAAGAAAAATATGAAGTAGGGTATTTCTATGCCAACATGATGGAGAGTATAAAATGATATAAAACATTCTTCAAAACACACCATCAATTTATGTTGTACAAATTCACAAAACATTTATAAGGAAGATAAGAAATTGGGGAAAAAACAGACATTTTCATCTTGCAGGCACTGAGTGCATCCTCAAGAGGTCATCTCACAAAAAGTCATCTAAAAAAAGTTGATTCAGATGAAATCCCCACACGCTGCCCCTGCAATCCTCTCCAAAAAACCAAACAAGTATGTGTCTGTTCCTTGTGAAATACTTGCCATACGTAAAAACTAGAATATAACTTTCGCTCACTCTGAAATTTTGTGTTTTCTGACATCAGATTTATTAAAACCACTTTGAAATGTCTTTAGCTTCTCCAGATGTCAAGCCTTTAAATAAAACGCTCAAAACACAATATCGCCCTTTTTATCTGCAACTTGACACATTGCAAATGTTTGCTTGAAAAGAGAATAATCACACAATTCCTGCAGCTTAAATATAAGCCAGGCAAACCTGAAGTTGATTTGTACACCAGGTACCACAATCCCCATGTGCAGTGTAACATATTCATAAGTCATTAGGAGTATGTGAAAGTAGAAACTCTCTGACTCATTAGTATTAAAGCCTGGAAAATGAGATTTTATTAAACAAATTTATCTTTGCATAAACCAAATTCTGCCTCTGCACTGCCTATGACAGGCAGCTTCAATCATCTTTAAGACACAAAGTTCTCCCTGGTTCTATTTTTCATTTTAATAACAAAACTGTTGCTACAAAAGAAACAAACTCTAATCAAAAAAAGAAATAAAAGAGTGTAATAGAGATTTTTTGACTTTACTGTATAATTTTGGTCAATACCAATTCCAACACTTGTATAGAAGACCAGAATATTATTGTTTATTTTAAAGGGAAGGCTCCTTAAGATAAAAATGTGGAGATCAGAAACTGTCTGCATCATAAAACATTGACCAAGTTAAATACATGTACACCTCAGGTTGGATACCTTGAATAAACAATTCCTTTCCACGTGAAAAGTTCTTTATATATTTTCTTTGAAGTAGGATAAGGCTCAAAATGTGTCTGAGAATCTCATGGCAGGGCTACAACTTGGGAAACAGCTGTAAAAAAACACCACTCTACTTATCTGAGATGAACACCACTTTAAAAAAGCAACCCCAGTCATTTCTTCTGTTGAACTTAGAACCTGGTGTTGAATTCCCAGAGCCTGCTTATCCCAAGGTGAGATTTCCCAGCAATGCCCTCTCCTGTTCCTGCTGGCTGGGTTGGCTGCAGAGATTCCTTTAGAAAACCAAAGAGCAGGAAAAATGTGTGAACTGAATTCAGGGAGCAAAGACCACTCCAGAACCTTTAGATAATCCAAATAAATTCCACTAATTCAAACAAAACCTGCAAAACAAATTTTCTTCACTCTCACAGAGCACCATGACTAAACTTTCACAAAAAAGAAGCGTCCCTCAAATGAGGGAGAGAAGAGGGGCAGGGCAAGGAAACAAAATTGGCCTGGCAATAAATCTGTCTATTAATTTAGTACTTAATATATCCCAGCTTGGCTTTAGGTTGTAAAAAGGTTTTCATTGATCTTTGTCTATTACACTTCACCTAGATTTTAAAGAGTGGTGCTATACCTATTTCCCAGCAAATTTGTGCCATGTTATGGAGTGACTGTCCACTTCAGCATCTTGATACCAAGTTTACTGCATGCTTAGGCAAGTAATCAAAAAACCCCAATTGTCTGATGCAGTTCTTTATTTCCACTAAAGCTTTACAGAAATTGCAGTCAGTGTGGAAGTAGCCAAGAGTTATGAACTGTCAACATGCTGATAGGAAAATAAACAATGTAAAAGTGAAGCCAGCATTTGAGTCTCACAGCATGGTACAGTGCTGTAACATTTTAAATCATAAGCCAAATGATTGTTATTATAGAGAAAGAGAATGTCATGCTTACAGAAAAATTGTGCATGTTAAAAATGACTGCCATTAAAAAGATAAGTCTCACAGGGGGAAGGGACCTCAAGCCAGTAAACAGACAAAATGCATTACAGAAAAAAACAAAACAAAACCCACCAAAAAACAGAAAAAGGAAGTCTTGTCTAATTATCAGATTCAGCTATCATTTATAGTACTCTTTATTAGCAGGCAAAGGCTGGAAAAGACAGATACAAGGGCAGTACATGCAATAATTTATTTATTTTAAAGCAACAGAATCCCAGTTAGATTTGATAGCATGGCATCTAAAATATGAGTATCTGAAAAGAGTTCCTGGGCCTTTGCAGGCAAATCTTTGGCCTTGGTAAGTATTCTGCACATAACAACATTATGTTATAATGTCAAAATAAATAAAAAGAAAGCTAAGGCTGACCCATAGAAACATGGAGAATCATTTTCCTCCCCCATTAACACAGAGATGTGCTCCTCATCACGAAATAAAACTGCACAACCATCGTGCCTGTTACACCCAGAGCAAACCACGGGGAAAGGAATCTCTTGTAATCCATCAGTTATCAAAGAACCATTTCAGGTTACTGTCCAGAAGGCCAGAAACAGGAGACTCCCTTCATGGGACAAAATCCAAGCTTACTTTTAGTGCTCTCCCAGCACATTTAAGAAAAAAAAGTCAACAAACAAAATCCATTAGTTCTGTGAGTTTTTTTTTCAGTTATTACTGATAGAGATTCTACAATTTTTTTAGAATTTTTTTCCCTGTAGTGGCATGTAAAATGAGAAAAAGCATCTGCTGGGTACAGTGCATGACAAGTCTCACTGTTCTTGTGATCACCACCTCCTTACAGACACAAATATGAATTTAGACACAGCCAAGGCCATAAGTTCTGACCTGGCTTTTAAACACACATTTCTTGCTCTACTGTGCTATCAAACATTTTTGAGGACACTCTAGCCGGTGTTTTAAGCTTTCTCAGACTGGAAATCTCAGTTTGCACATTTCCTGATGAGAGCCAGCTTTGTTTCCAGCAGAGCTGATGCTCAGACTGAGTTTGTTGTCCTTACACAATGACTTTTTGGAGTTTCCAGGGTGCCACAATAGCAATAAGCTGTGCTGAAACAGGCAAGCACTGCTGGAACAGAGACCTGTGTGACAGGACAGCTCCTCCCTCCTTACCTGCACATCCCCTTTGCACTCAGCCATCCATGCCCTCTCATTCCCAATTTCCATTCTGGAAACATCCAGCCCTGCTCCTCCCGAGCCCTGACATCACCCCAAGCTGCTGTTCCTCCCCAGAGGATGAGGAGAGCAGCAGCAATCATCCCTGCCAGTGTTGCACAAATTCCTGTCGCTGTTCCTGCGCCCCTGAGCGAGCCCCCAGCCAGCAGAACCACACACCCCACTGCTGTCATTACCACAGCCACAGGAGAATGAAAAACTGGAATTTTTCTATTTGGTTCTCTCTTCCTCATCTAAGGAGGGAGCACATCCTGCCCCCTGGGCATTCAGACAGGCTCACCGCTGATTGCCCATTCAAATTCGAGTGGGTTATCCGCAGGAGCTGCAGCTTGCTCCCAGAATAAGGCTGCAGGGTGGAGGGGACTGTGTAAAAAAGTGCTCTTCATTCCTGGGAGAAGAAGTTTCTTGACTTCTGGCTATTTCAAAGACTCATTATTTACTGGCACTGAAATCCACTTGGAAACTAATACGTGAGAGAAATGTTCAGTATAGAGCAGGAGTTGAAGGGCAAAAATCATCTTTGTGAGTTATTCTCAAGGCAATCACTTCATATCTCATTTCATTATGCAGCATATTTTTCAGGTATTCATTTTGAGTGTATTTTTTAAAAGAAAACATCGAGCTCACTATATTTTAAGACTCCTAAAATACCATTATGCATTTGAAGGATTTTAAGCTCAAGGCCAGTAGTTCCTCATCTCTGTTACACGTGAAACTAGATGAGAAAATGAGATTATCACTCTCAAAGCCCTTCAGGAGAAAACTGAGTTAACGTGACAATTCAAGTTCATGGAAGAAGATACTTGTGCAAAGTGTGCATGATTTATAAATTCATTTAACATTGACTTTGCAATTAAGTTTGCTTCCTTCCTCACAGATAGTGCAGCAAGCTTGGGAATGTCATGGGTAAATGAAGTAGCAATGAAGGAGGCTGAACTCATGCACTACTTTTTAACTACCACTTGGATAAATGTGTTTTTCCAAAGGTGTCCATGCATTCCAGAAGTCTTTATCACAAAGATGCGACTAACATAAAAATAAAAATACAATACAGCTGGGATTTTAATTTTCAGAGGGAAAATGGCAACTGCAGAAGGAAAGGAGAAGCAAAACTGCCCCAGTCTGGTTAGGGAGAGGTACATATCCAGCTCAGTTTGTTATTACTGTATCCTGGAGGGCAATTTCTATAACTCTGGTGGCATTTCAGGGCTGGTATATAATGCATTTAACAATGCTAATATGTTAATGCAATTTCATTTGCTCATTGCTGAAATGCCCTCTGAAAGACTCGTGATAGAAGTACGGAAATGGATGTGGATGAAGTGTGAATAGAAATGTGGATGTGGAAGCACCAGAGAGCAGCAGAACAGACAAGAAAATAATGTTCTATACTGATAACAGAGGAAATTATAGCCAGCAATAAAATGAAGAATGTGATTCCTCTGCCAACACAAGAAATCCTGCACTGACACAACCACAGACCAGAACTCCTCAGAGATGGGATGGGAAACAGGAATCAGCAGCTGATGTCTTTTGTCCTGAGCAAAATCAGTTCCTTCACAGATTTTGTCAACACATCCCAGCTTCAGCTGGTGCAACTGGTCACACAAGTAGAAAAAGCAGAGCCTTGAACTTTCAAGTGGCAAAGAAATGGTTGCAGAAGGAAGAGAAGTGATTTATGTGCCATGACTTCCCCAGCAAACACCTATGGCTTTTGCTGAGAATTGGCCTTCTCAAAAGTTTTCATGAAACTACTTATGCAGGATAAATGGATAAAATGAAGACAAAGTGATAATTTTCATGTAGTATTAAGCTTATTTTTGCCTTCAGGTGGTGCCCTTATGTTTATATACCTAGATTATAAATCATATTTAGGTGAGAAGAGACAGACACCTTTGTGCAAGCCCCAGCCACTTTCAGCTGGGGTGAAATCCCCACACTTTGAAAGAGCTTCCAGAAATAAGTAACAATAGAAAAAGCAATAGAAAGAAAATCAGTCAAAGAACAACAATCTCTTGAAATAAGCAGAAATACGTTTGGAGATCCTTGAGAGGAAAAGGTGCTTAGATGGCTGCAGAGTCCAAAACCACAGAGCCAAGATGGAGTTTGGGGGATTTACACCCCTGGCCACTCCATGGCTCATCCAGTCACTGACACAGCACTGAAAATCTGCTGTGGTCAAACAATCCACTGATTATAACATATACAGATGTGGCTGGCTTGTTAACTGAGCTCAGTGCTTTAATTTGTGGAGTAAATAGGAAGGAGGAAATATTTTTGATCTTGCCTTTGTTTACCAAATTCGCTTAGAAAGTCTTTTCCCCTAATTTTTTCACTACGACTGATCAAGGTATGATGTAAGAAATAAGAATTATTGATGATGTAACGATCCTGATGTTCAATTAAAATAGGGCAATGAATAATTAGAAAGAAGCAGAGAGGGAAGAACATTCTGATGAGCAACCCTTCTCAAGAATCACAACTAGCAAATCCCAAAGACAGTAAATTCTGCAGTGAGCACTCTGAGTGACAAATGCCAGCTGCATCTAAACAAACCCTTTTTGCCACACTAGAAATGTCTAAAGACAGTTTGCAATACTGAGACTGGAAGGGCTCATCATAATCCTCTGGAGACACAGCATTTAAACTCATTTTTTTCATGTTTGGAAGCTTCCTACTCTTCATAATGTAATTGTAGCTTAATTTCATGCAGCATCTCAGTTAAAGAGCGTACAAAAAGTGTAAAGCTTTGCCATCTGATCACTACAACACTGCTGACAGAGAATATCACCACAAGGCACCAAAGGTTTTGCCTAAACTAAATGGAAGTTTAATAACTTTCCTTTGCAGCAGTCACTTTGTATCAAAATACTAAATTTCTAGTTTGCATTTACAATGTGCCTTTGAGTCAGAGGAATAAAAAGAAAAATACAATTATATAAAGAGATAATTTCCTTCATTATTGAAATAAATCCTTCTTTGGGTAATGAGGGATCGAAGAGCGTACACCAAATCAAGAACATTATTTTGTTCAAACGTAAATCTTTGTAAGTCTAGCAAGATGCAGGGATTTTGATTTCCAGAGAGACCCAAGCCAGGCTGTTTAGTAGGAGAGAGAATATTTGGTATTTTGGGTGTCTAGCCATGAGCAGCACAAAGAGAAGTGCTCACAGCAAGCTCTCTCCAGAGCTGATCCAGGGAGGCATTCCCCGAGGATGCAGCAGCTGGAAAGTCCTGCCTGTTGCACTCTCCACTCCATTTCTGAGCTCTGGGGTTAACTTAGTCTTAACACAGCACAGATTAACTTAAGTGCTCTGCACTAATGGGATCATAATGCTGGAAACTCTGACCTTGCCCTCCCTGACCCTTGAAGCATCCTCACACTGTAACTGTCTTTGAAAGCCTTTAGCGAGCATTACTAATTATAACTCCCTTTTTCTAGGTTTAAAAGCAGTGAAACATGGTTTTTAGCCTGACTGAGGCAATGTTGGAAGTCTCAAGAAGAGATCTCTCATTTCTCAAGCCTCAGAACTTTTGATATAGAATTTTGTTATCTTGGAATGATACAAGAGAACTTCCCTTTACTAGATTAGATATTCAAGTCTCACACAGAAAATTATTGACTTCAGGTATAAATTTATCTTATTAAAGCATTAAAAAAGACAGAAATAACAATTGATGAACATGGGCATCACTGCCTCAATATGCAATTTCTGAAAACCTTATTTCAAACTTAGGCTATCAACTGCAAAGACCACAGACACAACTGAAAATCTGTCACCACAGAAATAAATTCCCAGGCACACCTTTCTAGTATGTGTGTATGTAGAAACACACACACAAATATATTTCTATTTCTATCTATTAATATCAGAAAAATCCTCCCTCACAGCAGAGCCCCTCCCCTGCCCCTAAACTGTACAATTTAATGTTTCAGCAGCTCTATCAGTGAAGCTATATGGGCTATTCATCCACAAACATAACTGACATTAAGTAGAGCAGCCCTTTTCCATTTGTTGTCTTGTCCCAAAATAATGAAGGAGCACAGTGACCTCACAGCAGAGGCTGAGGGGCTCTGACACAAACTTGTGCCACGGCTTCCTGACCAAATCCGACACTCATCTGCCTTACCACACGCTAAACTTTCACTTCAGAGGCACCAAGATCACACACATAAATCTGTGCCTCCTACACGCCTTGCACTCCTCAGCAGCCTTGCTGAAAGGATTTATCTCCAAGTCCAACTGCCCAGGGACAAATGCATTTCTGTTCAGTGAAGGGGTCTGACCCACCCTGCAGGGAAGAAGTGCTACCAGCATGTGCAACAACAGACCCAAAATCTCCTAACTTTTCATTAAAAGCAAATTTAAGATTGAAGGCTACTTGGGATGGGGAGATACATGTTCCCTCCTGAAATGGCTGTGTGGTGGGAAGTGGGGCTGTATTTATAGGAATGAGAATACAAGGCTGAATTTCTCACACATTTTGTTTAGAAGTCATGTTGGTGCACTCTCTCTCCCCCTCCACCCCCATCCCCCTGCCTTTCCCTCGTATCTTTTCTCCAGCAAAGATTTAATTATTTAATGCCAAGTGCAATAACATCAGGAGCAACCAAGAGCATTCTTCCATAGAATACTTCATAGCACACTAATTAGGACTCTTCTGAGAGGTTTAACAATCCCTGTAGGCAGAGGGGGGAGCTGGATCTGATCTAATCCCAGTGACTGCCCTCATTTCTGTGCTGCTGCAAAGGGGAGCAGAGAGCTTCCATGGCCTCCTTTGGTGGGAATGGTGCTGCCTGTGCCTCACTCCAGCTCTGGCTGGGGGACTTGTTCAGCTCCAAGGGGTTGGTTAGGGCTGAGTGGAACCTCTGTGCCTCTTGTTATTCCTTGGGTAGGTTCCACAGACTTTGATCCCAGCTCTTCCTCCCTGGAAAAGGAAACTTGTGTGCCCAGGTCAGAGCAATGAATTCCACCAGGAGCAGGCTGGTGTGTGGGGCTCTCTGACTCTGTCTCCCTCTGGCTGGATGGAGGAGGTACAGTTTGCAATCAGAGGAGGAAGCCACCTGGAGAACACATTTTTATTTATGGCAGAGCACAGAGTCAGAGGCTGGCCTGGGTTGGAACAAGATAATCTTTGTTTAAAGATTATCTTGTTCCAATCCCCTGCAATGGGCAGCTACAGCCTCCACTTTCCCAAGCTGTTCCAAGCTCTGTCCAGCCTGGCCTTGGGCACTTCCAGGGATCCAGGGGCAGCTCTGGGCACCTGTGCCAGGGCCTCACCTCCCTCCCAGGAGGACTTTCTTGGACTTTTTAATGTGGATTCTTTCCCAATAATATCCCATCTAAGCTGCCTGCTGTCAGCCCCTTCTCCTGTCTCTCCACACCTTTGTCCAAAGTCCCTGTCCAGCTCTCTTGGAGCCCCTGCAGGCTCCAGAGGATGCTCTGAGGTCTCCTTGGAGCCCTCTCCTCTCCAGTTTTGAGCTTCTGACCTCATCACGATGCCATCATCACACTTCAGGCAGTCTAAGTGGGATTTTGCAGTGCTTGAGAGAAGCATAAACAAACCAGAGTTCCAGCTCTGGTCTGAACATTGTGTCTGATTGCAATGAAATGTGTTATTTGAGCCATTGGCTTTAAGTGACATAAACCAAAGGCACAAAAACATTTCTGAAGTGCTGATAATGCTCAGTTACCTCTCACCTTATTTCAGATCACTGAAGTTTGTAATATTTCTGCTCTTCCTTATGTTCCTCAGTATTGCCATTGAAAATTCAGCCATAATTAGCTACCATGAAAACTAAGAGCAGTAAATAAGGACTGTTTATTATTAAAGCATGAAAGAGTTTCAAATTGCAATGCTTATTGAAATCAACATAAATCTTTTCCCCCCTCCCAATTAAACTAATCTAAGAAGATCTTTCCATTAAAAAAGAAAGTTGCAATATGAGTATTATTATACTCATATGTGAATGAGTGCTATCTCACACTATACAGTTGATCTTTAAACCAGACCAAATGTGAAATTTTCAACATATTTTAAAGTTGTTGCTCTTTATTTTTACCAATTAATGACTCTTTTGAACTTCACCTCATGATACTTATTAGCCTTCTTAAATATACTGGAGGTGATACATTCTTCATTTATGTCACTCATTAATCACTGCTCAATAACTGCTGTCAGGAAGCTGCTGCCTTTGATGTCTCATTGTTCAGCGCCTTCTTTCTTGTTGGTAGTTAATCAAACGCTTCCCTGCTGTGGTCAAAGCACAGCTTGAGAGCAGTTCCAGAGGTGATCCAGCATTAAAACATGGAGCTGATTGGAAAGGTCCAGTTTTTTTTAATGTATCATGCCCAAGTGAAAGCTTTCATTTTGCAGTCCATGGCAAATGAGGCATTGTTGTCCTGCCCTTGTGACTGGGAAAACAACGCTGAGTTCTGCAATCTAACTGAAGCACACTGCAATGACTGACTAATTAGCTGCAGTTATGAAATGAACTGCAAAGTTTCCACTGTCAATCACGGTGAAATAATGTTTCTTCTTATTTTTTAATTTTTTTTTTTTTTTTTTTTAAGAGTGGAATTAAAATAATTGTCAAAACGCATTAAAGCTTCAGGGGGTGGTAAGTCTAATGAAAGCATCCAACAGGGAAAAATATCTGTCCTGGGATAAAATGAACATTTTCATTTCTAGTGTTCAAACCAGATTTAGACTGAAAATATTCAGGAAGAGATTCTGCAAAAGCAAGTGTGGGCAAACTGAAAACAAGGGAAACAGCAACTTAGAGGAGAGTGAAAGACAGGAATGAAATGGGACCAGGAACAGTCATTGAAAAGGAAATTAAAAAGAAATTAAAAACAGACTATTAGGAAATAGAATGTGTTTTTATAGTAGATTGGCACAGTCTAAAAATAAATCCTCAGTGTCTGAAGTCTTTGCAAAGATGATAAAATCTTCCTGTTTCTCTTTTCAGAGATCTAACATTGATAACAGGACATGTCAAACAGTTGCTGCTGTGCAGCTGAAGAGATCTCTCAGATTAATATATATTGCCATCATCTTCCACTTGTGAGTGAATCTGTAAGTTTATGTAAGACTAAAGTAAAGAAAAATAAAAGTACAGAAAATAAACATGTTATGCTTTTTAGAAAGAGGGCTATTACACTGCCTAATCATTTAATAAATAAACTGGTGTTTAGCAAGTTGTACCTAAGAAGAAGTTGAGGCATTTTTAGCCAGTTAAGATCTTCTGCTATTCCCTGAGTTCCTCTCCTGCATAAAATCTTGTCACAATCACCAGTTGCTGGAACACTCAAATTAGTAAGACAAGAACTTGAGTAGGAAAGGGGGTTGAAAGTAAGTGATCATTAAGGTCCCTTCCAAAGCGTTCTAAGATTCTGTGATGCGTGATTTTAAATAAAACATTGTAAAAGTCTCTTTGTAGTAGGGACCTCACAACCCAGACATGGCACAGATAATGACAAACCCCATCTGTACAGCTTTGAGATCTCTGTGCTGTTTCATTTTGCTAGAGCTTTCATGAGAACATAGACCTATAATTAAAATAAGAACTCAGTGGACTGTTTAGAGTCTAACTTTCACTTTGTTACCTGCTATTTCCCATTTTTCTCTCGTTTGAAACTGAACAGAAAAGATTATGCTTTAGCCTGCAGACACTTTCTTTAGATTTTTTTTTTCAAATGACTGAGGGAACAAAATATTTCCCTTTCTCTAGACACTGGCATTCCACCTGACTCAAATCCCTGTGACCTCAAGTCCAATTTTCCCCTCTGTTCAGGACTGGATACAAAAGCACTGAGTTAATACATGGTCTGTTCACTGCGGATACAATGTGCCTCTTGGTGCACCTTGTGATCTTCAGAAGGGCAGGGTAAGAACCTCGAGAGAATCTGAGGGCTGTAAATGCCTGATGCACAATTGTCAGGCACTGACCTGCTCAAAATGCAGGGGATAATTTCCCCAGGCTCCCAAGCGGTGACACATCTCCCCTGGAACCTGCAGCGCAGCAAACATTCCCTGCCCAGCAGGGCCTGGGCTTCACTGACCTGCTCAGAGCTTGTGGACATGATTCTCTGAACCTGAGACAATATTCAAGCTCTCAGACACTGACTATTCCTAAAGGAAAGCCTTGGGAACCATTCTCGCTCCAAGATTATCTGTGTAAATAAAAAATCTCTTCCCAAAAACAAGACACAGAAGTTCTGAGAGTGTTTTCTCTCTTATCCCACCAAAGGGATGAGAGAGGTGTTGTCCCTTCTACCCATCAGGGTGACCTGTTCAGAGAAGCTTATAAAAAGGTTAACAAACTCCACAATAAAGGCTTTTGACCTCATGAAAGTGGTTGCGGTGTAGATAATTTCTGGGGACCCTTGCTCAGTACTTTGTGTCCTCACAGGGGATCACACTCAGGTTCTGTGATATCACTGCTTGGGTTTGTGATATCCATCTCAGGTTCTGTGATATCACTGCTTGGGTTTGTGATATCCATCTCAGGTTCTGTGATATCACTGCTTGGGTTTGTGATATCCAGCTCAGGTTCTGTGATATCACTGCTCTGGTTTGTGATATCCAGCTCAAGTTCTGTGATATTCATCTCAGGTTCTGTGATATTCATCTCAGGTTCTGTGATATCACTGCTCTGGTTTGTGATATCACTGCTCAGGTTCTGTGATATCACTGCTGGCAGCTTAGCAAAGTCCAGAAGAAATCAGGGACATCACGATCCTGATTCCATATGATGAACACCTAAGGAATGTTTCAGTGGCCATTTGGAAAGAGGAGGGAGCCAAAACCAAGGATTTTAGTGAGATTTAAATTCAAGCAGCTGATTCTCTTTTTCTTTCCCAGGCACCAAATCTTTGGTGCTGTATCACTGCCTCCAGTGAAGATCCGAATATTTTGCAGGAATATCACAACAAATGACTCAGATTCTGTGCAGCTGTTTAATGCATCAACCCTCAATCCAATGAAACTGCAGCAGGATGAATTTGGACTCTTATACTTTGGGGACTATGATGGGTTTTGCTCCAGATGCAAAATGACAGACTGCTGATGGCTCTTTACATATATTTTGCAGACTGAGTTAATCATAAATAATTATGTCAAATAAAGCAAATTCCCCATAGCCTTTCCAAGGAGGAAACTCTGAGAACATGAAAAAAAAAAAAATCAGACAACTACAAAGTATAGAAAAGAACTAACCCAGAGGTGCTTCTTTCTTTTTTTTTAATTGAGTTGATTTGAGAGAAAAATAATAATAATAATAATAAGAAGAAGAAGAAGAAGAAGAAGAAGAAAAATAATAAGAAGAAAGGTGGCTCCTGAAGCTTTTCAATAGGTTTTCACCAAGGTGTTCAAATTTTAGGATTTTTTGCATTCTGAGCCAAGTGCAAGAAAAAAAAAAATGCCCTTCTCAATGCCCACACTGTGGAATCAAGAGGATTCCTTTAAGTTAATCTAGTACAGCACTGAGTCTATTCATATTAGGAATAATTTATTTTCTATCTGCTTTCAGGAAATATAATCCAACTGGGAGAAAGAATTTGACTTAGATTGCATTATTTTTGACCTAAAAAATCGGGTAAAGTTCTCTACTCTCTCATAACCAGTATTTTAATGTATAATTATATGAAGATTGAAAACCCCTTTTTCTCACTTTCAAGCTGTAGGTGACAGCTGCTTTTCAGGACACAGGCTGTCCTGGTGTCTTGTCACAGTCTGTAAGATGTCTTCAGTATCTCTTTGTCTCTCTTTTTTTAAGCTTTTTGTCTTCCTGTGATTTTTCTTGCCCTTTTCCTTATTCTCTTTTTCATTGTTCCTTATTCTGCCACATTTCCCCATGGGCTTCCAGCTGACTCTCTCCTTGGGTTCCATTCTCCTCTCTGCTTTGTCTGCAACCATTTCCATTTTTAAATGTAGCTGTCCTTATTAGCTGCCTTCCCTGCTCCAGACTGATTTTCCTGTGCTTTGCCTGTTTGACAATCCAGTCACACCCCCCAGGGTTGAGCTGCAGCCCAGTTTTACACAGATTTTTACACAGAGTTTTACACAGAGCTCTTCATCCCCCAGCAGAACTTCCCTTCTGACCCCCTCACAGGCCAGCAGCCCTGCCTGCCACATGCACTGACAGCACAGCCAGCAAATTTGGCATAAACCCCACTTATTCAAGCTGTATTTTAGGAAATCTCTTTTCATGCCAGCCCCTGTTTCCCCTTCTCCAGGGAGAAACTGCTTTTAATTTCTGGAGCATTACCTGAACTACAGCCATCCTGCCCCACTCCCAGGAATGGAGAATGTCTCTCATCCTTTACTCCTTATTGACAAATCAATACCTTAAAATATCCAAACCCACATTTTTTTTACTAGTTTGGTCTATTTTACTCATCACAATCCTTCTCCTCACCATTATCTTATTACATTTTATATTTTTCCCCTGTTCATCAGTTCTTAGAGTTGCCTCTTATTGATAGGAAGAGAGGAAAACTTCTCTACAAGCTGGACTGGCTCCATAACTTCAAAATTTTCCATGCACAGCCTCCAAATCTCCCTCTGCAGTAGATATTCGTTGCTTGTCTCAAACAGGAAACTACAGAAGTGATCATATCATCAAGAAGAAATCAAATTAAATGGAAAAGGCACTTTTAACATTAATGGTACCTGGAAAACATCAAACTTAGAAATAGAGGCTCCTGAGATTCTCATGGAGGGTGAATGAAAGAAAGGTTGTTCCAGAGGAAAACCTGGATCATCACAAGGAATTTGGCCTTCCCTAAGTACACAAGTTGGATCATGCTTATTGTGGGAATTTCTGTGGTTCTGAGGGGGCTGAGTGTCTGTGCCTTGGGGTTTTTTTATATAATCACCTTCCCAGTGACTGTGAATGAAGTTTGGAAGTTGGCCTAAATCTGGGAAGTTTAAATATGCTCCAGCTACAGTCGGATTCCATTACTTTGGAAGTCTTTTCCAACCTTAATGATTCCAGGATTCTGTCCAGGGATACCCCAGCTGAGTGATTTGTTCTGTTTCTTGAGGGAAGACTCTGGCAAAGTCAAATACTGATGGTTACTTATTAAAGAACTTCCCCTCAGTATTTCCTTTACCATTGGAGTAGGAAGAAAGTGCTTAGAGTGACTACAAAACTGACTTTAAATTAATCATGTAACAAGACGTAGTTTCATGGGGGCACACACAAAATGTTAGACTCAAAACTGATATAAAAACATAACCTGCATAAGTAAAAATACAATTTATAAAAAGCCACTGCATGTGTGTGTCTCTTCATACAAATCTAAGAGTAGGTACAGGTACTTAGGTTGAATAAAACTTATTGACAGATATAAAATCTGGCTCTAGCAGAAGAGCAGTGTGCTGCAAAAGGCAGTATTTCAGCAGTATGAGGGACTTTTACCCGTTCTTTTTTATCAGCTGTTTCTAACTTGAACAAAAAGTGTTATCCATCATCTTGACTCAGAACCCAAAAGCACAGTTTTCACAATATTTCCAATGAGAGGAGACATACCCAATTTTATCTGGAACTGGCACAGTTACCTCCCTAAACCTGTACCAGAAATTGTGAGCCGAACTGAAGATGGAGGTAAATAATCCAGATATTAATGCTGTGCTTTTCCATCAGGTGATTGCTTTTGCCATGGCAGGCAAGACAAGGAACTTGAGCAAGATCAGGGTTTATTTCATCCAAGAATGATTCTTTCCCAAAGAAAAAATTCTTCTAGCTGGGAAGTTTCTAACAGGTCCCACCTAAACAGGGCTAGCTTTAGAAAAACCCTTGCCTTTCTATGCAAAACAACATCACTGACCATTTGAAAATTCCTTACTCTTTAAACATGACCAGACTTAGATCAGGTTTGAAATTCCCTGCAAGAAGAAAAATGTTTATTGAATTAACAAGACCATTTTTGAAGCAATGTGTATAACTGAATTGTTAGACTTTGGGGTTTAATTAATGGCAAAACTCATCTAGATGAGGAAAAGAAAATCAAGATAAGTTATAAAAGACTCTTATTATTTATATAGTTCCTATTTTTCCTCAATTAACTATCACATTAGCATGGGGTATATCATGTTTAAGTTAACACAACAGTACAGTTTAGATCTCTGCAATTGTTAATCCAGTTATTTTATGTGAGGAAAAAAGATATTTTTAATGCAACAGAGACAGCTCTTCATTCCTTCCATGCTAATCTAACACTTGTTTTGAGACTTCCTCTCCAAGTGATTTTCAGTTAAAGAGGAGTTGCTTTTGGTTATATTTTCATGGGAAATACCACAATTTTCCTTCATCCCCTTTGCCCCTCCAGGCTTTCCCCACAGGTGTGCAGGAAGATATCTAAAGCCCTGCAAGGATACAAACAGAGGTGGCTGAACTGCATTCCAGATTTGTGGGTTTTGAAATGCAAATTGGCAGCAACAGTTGTCCAAGATTGTCACACAATCAAGAACTCCCAGCTCCTCTGCTCGTGAAATACAGCGAGATGCAAGCAAGGACCAGCCAACCCTAATCAAGAAGAATGTTTCTGTAATTAGATGGGATTGTTTGTTAGCCCAAGAAATTAGAGGCAGCTCTTAACAGCACAAAAAATATCAGTTTATTGCCTCTGTAGTAATTTTTTCTCTTCACAGTCTCATGATTTGCAATAACATTCTGATTTTCATTTTAAGCTGTTTGGGTTTTGCTGTTCCCATTGCCTTACTTTTGGGATGTAACGAATTAAGGTAATGAAAAGATCTTAATAATTTAACATCAAAATTATGCTGTGGTAGTTTGGGGGGGGGGGTGGTTCTGTTTGTTTGGGGGGTTTTTAATAAGAAAGCCAAGAAAATCTGCTCTTTTTGGATATCTCACCTTTCTGTGTCTGCTCCCCATTCACCAAGTGCAGCCATTTCACCTTATGAATGCAATGAGCTGAAGAAGGAACTGCGGTAAAAAAAAGAAATATTGGTGTTTCCAGGTATTTGACTATTTCATCTTCCTAAAAGACTGGAACAAAGCAGGTGTCCTTGTAGCATTAAGGTCAGATAAAACAGGCAGCTGGCTTCTTTTTGCAGTGGTTTCAGCATCCTTCCTAAAAGGACAGCAAGACATGGCCTCTTGTGGAGGCAGAAAGGATTTGTGTGTCTGAGCTCACATTCTGCATGGGGAGGCATCAGGGATATCAGGGATAGATCACTCTGGAAATTGGGACACCTGCAGAGAAAACCTGTCAGGATCAGGCAACACAAAGATAGTTCAGGTTCCTCTCACACTCAGTGTGTTTTAATGTACTCCAGGAGGGATCATCTCGAAAAGATTAACTGGCCTTGGGACAAGAATGGCTACAAAAGCCGGACCTCCATGGAAAAAGTCAGTTTTGATGGCAACTCTGAAATGCTTCACCTGGATGAGGAGGAATGGCAGCGTGACAAGAGGTCATGCAGGTGACCCAGGACATCATCAATTATTTCCTCTGCTCCTGTGGCTGCTGGAGGTTTGATGGTGCTGAATGTGAGACTCCATAAATATGTCTAGAGGGATTTGAGAAAAAATGGCTCCTTGCAGCTGTCTTGTTCTTTTCTAGCTGGAATTTGTTTCCAGTACCTTATGTTTCAGATCTTTTCTCTGAACACTTTAACGGGATTTGCCCTTTAAATACCACCAAAAATTTTCAGTAAAGACTAATTATAACCACCTTACACGATTTCAGTGCTCACATACATTGTAAAAGTCTTACTGAGAAGTTGGTACCTCTCCAGCTATAGGCATTTACACCCTGCAAAATGACACATTCCAATCGCACACTCTAACAAAAAAAACACATTTCTTTTCAGTTGCCCTTGCGTAAATAAATTGAAAAGAATTAAAAATAAAAATTAGCCAAAGGGAAAGCTGAAACAGAAGTCAAAACCGTGTTGAGAAGTTGTCTGAGGTGTCTTGGTTTGATGTAAATGTGTGTGTGTGACTGAGAGCCCCACTCAGCCTCTGGCACTGGAGCCACTTCTGGCTCCCTGCAGCTCCACCTGGGCAGGCAGAGGGTGAAGGTCCCATCTGAGAGCTGTGTGTATGAAACTGGATTTCTGGAAATTGCACCAGGCTGGCATTAATGAATAATGAAAGCAACACAGTAATGATGAACCCAAATATCCACTGCCGAGACCTTGGTCTTTGCGGCCTTGGTGAGAACTTCAGCTGTTGAATTTCTGCTGTGGGAACAACTTGCAGGAGGATTCTGAAAGATGTTATTGAATAACAACTGTTCTTTGTGTTGCTTGGGGTTTGTGGGCATATCCCAGCAGCTACAGAGCAGTCAGCTATGCCATAAAACTGAAAATATGGTCGGCACATGAGCGTCCAGCGAAGGATAAAACAGTGTCATACCTGTTCTAAACTAAAACCCACCAGCTAAACCTTCAAGTTGGTGCTATCTACAGGAGAGTCTGAAAACATGGAATTTCAGCAGTCACCCAGAGACAGGCTGGGCATCAAAGTGATCAAAAAAATATCTATTTGGGTATTATTTCTCCATAACTCATGGATGGCTTCTTAAAGAAAAAAATCTGCCCTGACAGATGGTCCCTGGTCTTGTCTCCCATAAATGTGATCAGGCCATATCTCAATTTTAAGCGTAAGAATTTATTCTTTATTCTTTTCTACCACTTCAAATAAAGTAAAGGATTAAAAATCTCCTTCTCTTACATTTCAATGTATAGTAAGTATAGTTACAATAAAGAAAATAAAAGCCCACATAAAATATGGCAATTTTCTTTTCAAAAAGGAGTAAAAAAAAAATTAAAATAACAGCGTCATTACAGGATCCTTTGAAGTTACACATTTCAGACCAAACTTTTTTAATAGCATAGCAAACTTAGAGTTCTCTGCAAATAAAACTAAAATTGCTCCTTCACTAATTTAAAATTATCCAACACTTTATTAACAATTTATCTGTTTCTAAAAGTGACAGAAAGGCACATTATTGTCTCTCTGCAAGGTGACAGAAAATCTTCAAGGTCTTGCAAGAACTTCACCAAGTGGAGAGGAAGCCAAATAAATAGAATCTGAATATGCATTAAGCACAGCTTGATTTAAATTCAGACATAAACTCTACCTCAAGCATGAGAGGACTACAGGTGATAGCATTTGAAATAAGTTTATAGAGCCAGGCCAGATTTCAGGCCCTGACTCTGTTTCAGGTATTCAAGAGTTCTGGGAGGAACAAATTTCCTTGCACGGCTCAGGACGTTACGTAAGACAAAGTGAGAGCAGCACTTTGCATATCTTCTAGGAACACACCATTTATTTACAGGCTTAAAGAGAGCCTGGAACATTCATCTAGGCAGCTTGTTATGCAATTTATATGGTACAATTTGCTTCTAAAATAAAAGAAGAGTACAGACTGCTTTTTATGTCTTTATATAATGTGCCATGTAGGAACTATAGGCATTACACAGATTTGGGGTTGGAATCTATACTTATTTCCAATATAGTTAAGTATAGTCATTAAATTCCAAGCCTGTGTGTCCTTTCCTAATGTTCTTTCATCTAGAAACTCCCTCCAAAGAAAACACAGAGCACAGCTATTTCAAATTTTTTTTTTTTTTTGCTAAATTTTATCCTCCTGCAGCTCAGTATTACAGGCACAAAGAACACACGAAAGGGAGTAATAAACTCTAAAAGGCAGAGTCAATGCAGATGCAAATTTTCCCTCTTCTCAGGCAGAGCAAATGTGATTGTTCCTCTCCATGAATTACAAGAGGAACACAGATTAGGTTTGCTATAAATCTCAGAGAAATCATTTATATGGTTATATTACTGCATATCAGAGTGATAATTCATGTGACAGTTGTAGAAATCACATGAATACCCAGCATCAAACTGATTTTTGCCAAACTTTCTTTATTTAGCTACAACATCAATTTGCATATTTCCATTTAGTCAGCATAATTTTTAAACTGTTAAGCTAATGATAAATGAGGCTGTTTATTGCCAAATGAGGAGATTATTGCACAACTGTTGATCCAGTGGCCATCCTTGTAATAACAAAGACAATTATTTATGGGTTAGGATTGCTCCCCCTGCCTTAGCTTTGCAGTGTTTCACTGCTTGATCACAAAGGCAGCACAAAGGGCCTTGCAAAGCAGAACAGATTTTCCTACTGAGCACATCCAGCCAGGAGTTTTGGTTTTACAAAATGGTTTGAACGTGATTGCCCACTTTTCAATTTAAAACGCTCAAATAAGCAAAAAAAAAAGATTATCAATAGCAATGCGTCTTCTCACATAAACAACGCACTGAAGTGGCTCAGGCACAGTAAGAAATATTTTGCCATTTCATTCTGAGCCGTTTCTGGAGGTGTTTCCACGTTTTAACCAATCTATCCCTTGTTGCTCTGTGCAATTTGTTCATTGTATTTACTGACTAAAAGAAAAGCACTAAGCACTGCCATTAAAATATGAAGTTACTGCAGTCATGGACGTCATCAGAAGGGAAGAAAAGCAGCCTATCACCCCAGGCATCCCACTGACTGCAGTTAAAAGCAGCCCTTGACATTTATTCATCCTGGTGAAACATTGTTATTGAAGAGGTTCACACGTTGTATTTCATGCAAAATGCTCTTTGCAGCAACAACAGCCAGCGTGGCTGGATTGTGCTGGTGGGAACACCAGGAAATATCACCTGAATGCTGGAATTGGAAAAGATTGGGGATGCTATCTAAGAAATTTCTGTGCTACATTAACTGCTCTGGATAGTCCAGAAAGCAAACCCCATCCTGGGCTGCATCCCCAGAAGCACTGCCAGCAGCTTGAGGGAAATGTTCTTGAAGATAAATAAAATATTGTTAGCCAGAAAATATTTCTGAATTATTTCCCCCCTCTAGAATACTGATTTGTGGATCTTAGTTACAAAAGGGAAAAACAAGCCTTGGATCTGTGACACATGCAGTGGAACTGGACCTGGGGAATTCTCAGAGTTCAGTGCAGAAAAGGGGTCAGATTACAAATGTTCATTACAGGCAGTGATAATTTCTTTTGCTGCTGAGTTTTTGTGAGTTTGAATCCAAGTTCCTAGAAGGGCAATATACAATGGAGAGTATGAAATTGTGGTTATGATGTTTCAGAGGCAGTCTGATGACTTTGGAAGGGTGTCCTGTGATGTTTAAGCTATGGTCTATTTGTCACCTGCACAGATTAAGGGTGAAAATGTAATGCCATTAAGCCCACTGAAAAGTTCCACTGGCCTCAGTAGAAATAGGATTTACTGGGAAAAATCCATATACTATTTCAGACACAAGATGAAACTCAGAGTCTTTCTGGCATTTTAAGCTTGTATTAAAAAGCACAACCGTTAACAGCTCTTCAAAGGAGAGCACAAGTGAAGTACCAGCAACACTGGATTAGGTCAATTACACAAACAAAAAGAGAAGATTCAGAGAGCTTTATTACACAGAATATCTACTTGAATAAACATTACTGCAGGTAACCCTTTGGCCTGCTCAATTCTCCTGAGTGTCGTATGCTCCTATTGGCATTTCCTGAATGGTGACCAGCTCTGATTCTGTAAATGATTTGATTTAAATGTCAGCCAGAACCCTGGCAGAGGAATCAGACTGAACTGCTGTGCAGAGCCACCATTCTGGATCCCATCCTGCTTCCTGCATTTTCAAAGATCTGGCATTCAAGAACCAAAACAACATTCATTTCATTTTTAACATCTCTCTCTCTGTGTTCTCCATTTCCCCAGTCCATCTCTTTTCGAAGTATTCTTTGACAAATAATTGGTCTTTATGTCCAACACACAATAGTGTTTCTTAAACAGCACCCAAGGTGTTGTCTTTGCACAGGCCACCTTCCCAGACCCGTGGGGACACCACTGGCAGTTTTAAAGTACAAAGACACAGCAGTGGAGAAGTTGAATTCACAGCTGTGATAAAGAAAAATAGGGAGCTGCCGTAGATGAATCGTTTGGAAAGGGAAGAAAATTACAAAGTCAAGATATTAAATGAGAAACAAAGTTTTTGAACCATGGCAAGAAGTTTAGTATAAAGACACCTTGCCTGACTCCCAGCCCATAATCTAAACCAGGAAGATTCCAAATTAAATGACTTCGTAAAGAGTCTGCCTTGAAGCAAAATCCAATCCATGAAAATTCAAACAAACCAGTAAAATTATGCCAACAGCCTTCTCATCAGAAGCAATCCAACCAGAGAGAGGTAAACTCATGCACATTAACCTGCAAATACCAAAAACTCAGGATCCCATTCAGGATCCCAGCTTTGGACTTTGGGTTGTGGAGCTCTTCCCAGCTGTCCCACACAGCAGAGCCCCTCTGGAGGGGAACAGCTTCCAGGAGCACTGGGATTGCCAGGTCTTGTACCAAACCACCTCAGACACAGAAGAATGGAGAGCAGAGGCATTGGGACACATCTCTCAAAGAACACATTTATGTTAGCAATGTACAAAGCCTGCACAGTTGCAGCAGATGGAAAAAAAAACCAAACCCAAGGGGTTGGAAACATAACAATAAATAAATATATTCCATCTCTGATTAACTTTCTGCTTCTTGCTTAATGAGAGCTGCACAGAGTTCACAACAGCTTATGTGTTATAGATAACATTTATATACAACACATATATTTAACATTTCAGAACATCCTTCAAGGAGAAACACTTGGTTTCATGGCACTGCAGTTCTACTGTACCTGCAGAGGTTTTCTTGGGTCCTGGGGCCAGAGGGAACCACATAAATCACTACAAACAGCCTCACTCCACACCAAAAACCTCCATGCCCTCCTTCCTTTATCACCTAGAATCACTTGTGGCTGGGTTGAACACCAATTTCCTGGGAGTGATTCACTGTTCCACGCAGTGAGTGTTTCTTTAAATCAAACAGCCCTCAGTTATGGTAAAAAAGCTGTCAACTTTTCCCTTAAAATAAAAAAAAAACCCCACCAAATCCAGAGGAAAAGCAAACCCATGTTCAACCACAGGAAGAAGAGAGGTATAAATCATCCTACACCGATGTGTGCACTCGTGCTGCTGCCTGAGTTGGATATATTGCTGCATTAAATAGGTAAATATGTAGGGTCTGGCCACAGGGTTAAAATGCTTTTATCTCTCAAGAACGGACGCACAGTTCCTTGATATACAGGTCACAGCACCCATGTACCAGATAATGTAAAATTCTTCTCCACAAAACCATATTTTCCACCTTTTTTAACTGTCCTTTCCATTTCTACCGTGTTTCAGGTGAAGAACTTGACACCACTGCGAGCTCCCCTCTCCAAAGCAGGAACCAGTGAAGTCCATGTCTTTCTCCAGCTTTGGGAGCTTGACCCCCTCGTGCCTTCACCTTTGCGAGAAGGTCTGCAGGTAAAGGAGGAAACAGCAGAGCCATGGCCTCCCAATTCATTTTTACCTCTCCATACATCACAATATCTTTTATTGCAAGAAAGTTCACTAGGTTCACACCTCCCCTCGCAGTTTGCTCCAGGTGAAAAAGAAGAGAAAAAATTCCGAGGTTTATCTAAGAGTCTATTGCTGTTGATCTGGAAAGGAGCTAAAAATCTGAATGAGCTTATAACTGTAGCTTTACCTCATTTAAAACCTCTTTTTCCTGGCTGAGATGGCAACAACAATGTAAGATCTCACATATGCTGCATCTTCCCAGCTCTTACCAGGCGTAATTTTTAATCTAGATACAAGGCTGGATAAAAATAGGGTTTAAAATCCTAGCCAGCCTCTGCTTCAGGTTTTGTATAATCCAGAAATCTAGCTACTTCCATTTTTTTGAGGCCAGTTGAAACCAGAGTGGGACAAACTACTTTTAGCATGGAACATATTGGATGGGTGGAATTTAGTTCCAGTACTAGCAGAATACAGGCTAATATAACTTTGGGAAACTAATCTAAAGAGATATTTAATAGTAAAAAAAAAAGGCTGAAAATAAAAAAAAAAAGTTGAAGAAAGATTATTTTCATATTGATTTTAGTTTCAAATTTAGCTAATTTTAAGGTTCCAGTTCAGAAGGACTTCTAGATACAGTTATTAACACACTTGAAAAATTACTGTATAATCATCAACTAAAGAAGATTCAGCTAAAATGCTTTGACAGAATCAACAGATATGACAGGAAATACCTGAAAAAAATCATTTTACTAGGCTACTTATTTAGTATAATCAAGAATAGAGCTGTAGTTTTAAAATAAATTAGAGAGGATTTTTTTAGCTCTGAGCAGTAGTATTTGTATTTCTCAACCTATTAAAGTGACTTGGAACAAATATATACCTTCACCTTCAGGAAAAAGAAACAAATAATTATTTAATGTAATTATAAAGAGGACAACTGAGAACTATGAGACTATCTTAGGCAAGGATTTTGTAAAAAAATCCTTTTGTTCCATCCTTTGCAAATCATCTTCCATGATTCATCACATAACTCATTATTCAAGCCTTTTTCCAGAGGAACTATCAGACTTATAAATTATTTAATGGCAACTCTGTGTTGAACATGTTTCTTTCCACTTCATACTACAGCATAATCCCATCTTGGTCTGGAAATAATAACTCAAACCTTCCTTGACAATCAGAGTAAATCACACTGAGATTTTTAATCAAGTAAAAGATGGGTAAAGTTAAAAAGAGAACTGAAACTTCATCCAGAGCCTATAGAAATAGGGAATCACAGTAGTATTTCTCTTCTTTGTGCTTCCCTTTGAGCTGAACACATCAATCATGTCTTCAAAATAAAAAGGAGGAGAATTTTAAATAACGAGGTTAACAGGTAAATCCAAGCAACTGCACCAACCTTTTAACTATTTGCCAGATTTGCCTTGAATTGGGCTACATTTAAAGCTCAGATGTGAAGTGGAAAATACTATTCCTAGGGGGCACAGGGAACCCAATAACTTTCTTCTTCATGCTTAATAATCTTGTATGTGAGGGACCAATCTAATTTGTGGAAACGGATTGTACCTTAGGGATATGTTATTTCAACCCAAACTGAATATATTATTCATTCTAAAAAGCAGCAATAAAGATTATATAAGATGTAATTCATTATTTTTCTAAATGTTCCACCGTTCCACGGGGAGATGAGACTTAAATAGCTTACAGGAAGCCTACCTTAATTAGGTTGCTTTTCAAATCAAATATAATATAATTTTAACATTAAAAAAAAAAAAAAAAAATGTCACTCAAGGGAAGCATTCCATTTACCAGGATGATTAGTGAAATTTAAAGGGGAGAAAACCCACATAGCTCCATGGGTAATGAAAGATGTGGAGTAATCTGGGAGAGGGAAGGACGCAGACGTGGACGTGTACAAATATGCTGTGAGCTATATACAGATATCCCTCTCATATTCATGCATTCCTGCACACACTCACGGAGAAAGGCAATTTGTTACCAGAGCAACCACGGTCAGTTGGCTTTTTTGTCCTCCATCAGAGTTGGTTTGCATTTCTGTTAACTCATTTTAGCCACAGAAGCTCAGAAAAAATGGTGCTATAAACAGATTTATTTAAGGTTTGTACTCGAGTTTACACTTGTAGGAAAAAAATGAAAAAAAAAAAAGAAAAAAAAAGCAGAAAATTTAAATATTTTTCTCAATGATTTGCAAACAGTTTCATTGTAAGACAGTGAAGGTATAACTGAGGTATTCACCTCACTGATGCACATGCCATAGAAATAGACATTGCTTTTCTGTGCACAGGGTAATCCTTCAGCTTCTCAGATCCCAGGATGCAATCATTTCCATAAATATTGACTTTTAATGAGACTCCTGGTCAGTGATTTAATTTGGCGATGCCAATTCCGCTGTCATTTCAGTAGCCACAATAAAAGCTGAAATTCAGGTTCTAAAGACACTCAGTGCCAAGTTTTATAAACCCTCAAATAACCTTTAAGTGAAGGACTTGAGTTAGGCAGCAGAACCTGAAACTTCTGGCCTTACCCTCTTTGCATTCCAGTTAACATTGTAGGAAACACTCCAGGAAAATTCAGGTATTAAGGACTTAAACATCGTAGGGAGCCATGGTCCTGGGCTGGAAGATGATGGATATAATCCACACACAATTATTTTCCTTCCTATCAGTCAAGAAACTCTTTGGAATGAAGAATATTTTGACTAAACAGAGAGTGAGGGAATAAAAAGCCATTAATTTATTGGGTTTTTTTTCCAATTCCTTTATTTCTTAATTTGTTTTATTTTTGTTTGGCTTTGTTTTTTTCTGTTCTGTTTTACAGTAGTCTGGACAAGGATCACTCACATCTTCTCTATTAGAAACAGATCCATCCTGTAAGTCTGGTCTTTAAACAAAACAGACTAATGTATTTAATTAATTACTGTCTGTTCATCAGAGACACTTTTCCAGTAAATAAAAATCATATGATCTCCAGAGAAATGACATATATGAAGTGGTTAGGGGCTGCAAACAGTAATTTTCCTCATGAATGGCAATAGGGATTTTGTAATATGATTTCACATAGAGCTCAGATATTTCAGTTTATAATGTTGAAATGTAGATCTATGAAAAAAACATTATTAGTTTTTGGCTTGGTGAAAGACTACAATTTTTAATCAATTCTGGGTCAATCAATTTCTAGTTTGCTTAGAACAAACAACAGATGTTGTTTTGAGTCAAATAACCTTTGTTTTTAGCTATATAATTTAACCTAAAAAACAGCTATTTAGTTTTAGCCAGCTTTAGATGAGATGTTATTTCAAAATAACAATTATTTTTTTAAAAAAGAAACCCTTTATGCCTGTTTCTTTTCAAATTTTGAAACATATTTCTGGAATTTAGTTGACTTTTTTTTTGCATGGATAATCCAATGTATTTGCCAAATTTTAAAAAAAAAAAAAAACCTACTCAGAAGTCTGTGTCAATCTTGGCAAAAAATGAAGTCAGCCTGGACATTTCACTCCAGTGCAGACATCTCTGTTTCACCTTCCACAGCTCAGTCCTTCCACACCTTCCAAAAGAGGAGGCTGCAGAAAGAAGCAAATGTGAAACCTTGAGGGACTTGGAAATAACCAGGACTCTCTTGTTAATGAACAAAAGGCAATTAATCAGTTCCAGGCAGTAATTTGGAAGGCAAATAGGCAGAGAGGCAGACTGGCACCGTGGAGCCAGCCAGGGATCCCATGCTTTGGAGCATGATGGTCTCCGTGAGCACTCCTATGCAGGTCTAAAATAAATTGCAGCCTTTGTTGTGACTCACATTTGATGGGCTTAAGGATGTTTGACAGATGCCAGTCTTTTTCAGATGTTTTTTTACGTGTCACATCTTCCCCATGTCGATTCTGCAGCCTTCTCTGAACTGTGTTAAGCAAATATGGAAAACACCAAATTAAGGGCTGTGGCATTTTGGACTCTTCTCACTGATCTCACAGGAAGAGTCCCTGACATCCTCCCCCAGCTGTCAGCACATGGGAATGATCCTTTCCTGTAGATCCAGGGAGCTGGGACACAGAACAGCCTCCTGGAGCCCACCACGAGCACCTTGCAGGGTTGGGACCCCGAGAGGCTCAGCCAGCTCCTCTCCTTGGGCACTGAGGTCTTCATCACCCTTTAGGAGGAAGAAGGGTTCTGACACCAGCACAGAGAATTCTCCAGCAACCACCTGGGCTCTTGTGCTGATCACAGGAAGCAAATCAGCTGCTGGTGAAGCTGCTGCTCCTTCACACACCACGGTAGTGTCCTCTGTGCTGGGGTGGACACATCTCAAAGGCCATTGTGACTCTACTGCCCCTTCAGCTCTACCTTTTCTCTGTCCCTCCTGATGTTCTGCAGCTGGAATCCTGATATTCTTCTCAGCCTGGAATACTCTCAGAGGTCTCTGGCCTCTTTTCCAGCTCCCATTCTGCTGTCAGGGTCAGAGCACATCCACTGTGCTTCTTTCAGGCACGAGGTTACGGCTTAATAACAACACAAATACTTGGAATTACATATGGGGGTTTCTATTTTCCACATTCAGAGAAGTTATTTAGGATTCAGCTATGGTCACTGCAGTTTAGGTAAGTGGGGGTCACCAAGGAATAAGGAGAGGAAAATAAAAGAGAATTTCTGGAAGAAATATTTTTCAAAGGAAAGGAAAGATTTCAGTTGTCGGGTTTTATTTCCTATGATTTTACAGGCTGCTCTTTGATTTTCTGTGCAAGAAACAGTCTGCCTGTCTTATCTGTGAAATAAGATAAGGGCACATCACATCATAGTATTTTGAACCAACTCTTAGCCTTAGACTCTGCTCTAAGGTCTCATTATTCCCAGAGGATATAGATAGAAATGTCTGTCTCGGGCACAATTTTTTTTCCCCTTCAAATTATATGACAAGTCTTTAAGAGAAGTTATTTGTCCATTATGCTACAATATGTCTGGGAAAGGTATCCATCATGACTGAGGAAAAATCATTCATTTTCAGACCTGTCAGTCTGAGCAGACAGAACAGGGAGCATCTCAGCATGGAAAAACAGAGGCAGCTCATCCCCCATTAAAGTTTAGCACTGTCAAGGCACCTCTGACATCCAGAGCTCGTTCTTCCTTCCCAGCAGTTCCTTTCACTTTTCCAACAGGAAGTTTGTGCTTCCAGCTGGAGTGCAGATGTTTTAACTCTGATAGCAGCAGAATGCTGACAAGGGATGGGGAAGCTCCAGTGCATCCTCAGCCTGCACTTCTGCTGGGCAGGAAAACAGCAGAGGCTCCCAGTTAATCCCAGTTTGTGATGAGGCAGGGAGGGGTCAGCACAAAAATTTGAGTTAGAGGTTAATAAACAGTATTAGGCAGCAAAATTCTGGTGTTTTGGAAGGCATAGACCTGCCCCATGATGTGATGATGGTGTTAAATGCTTCTCACACAGAGGTTTTACATCAGACTCCAAGAGCTCACAGAAATAACAGCGCTGTCAGGAAGCAAGCTATGATCTTAAAAACTCCATTAACCCCTTCTGTAACTGAGATTTCTGCATGCATGCTTAGATCAGATTGCACAACAAAAAGAAAAAACAACAAAACTACAAACAAACCAAAAAAACCTAGAAAATTCTACAGGTTTTAATGAGAAACCCAGTTGTACAGGTTAGTTAGAAATAGAAATTGTGTTAACATCAGTTAATGGGCAATCATGGTATTTTAAAATGTTCATTTGCAGATTGTTCCACACATAATGACAAGACAGGAAATAATTATCCAAGTCCTTAATCCTAACCCTCAATAAATTAGGATTCTCCCTCTGCTACAATTTCTCACCCAGTACCAAAAGGTCACAGTTGTGGCAGGAAAAATTCCTATTGATGATGGATTGATTCCACAGAATGAATATCTGAAAGAAGACAACAAAAAAGGAAAAGAATTAGCCAAACCTGAGTTAGATCTTCCAAACTATAGCAGCACAAACATCAGCCTTCATGCTTCACTTATTATGGGAATGGAAAAATTCCCAATAAAAGCTGGACTACAATTCATAAATACAACTTAATTTAGTTTATCCTAAAGTAGTGGACACTAGAAAAAAAAATAAAGAAAACAAAACTAAAAAGAAAGCAAGCTTGAATTAAAAAAATTTGTCACAAAAAAAACCTTGTACAATAAAACGAATTGTATGTGTAATTGTGTTTTGACCATGTTCTTATTATCTACCAAAAATCTTGTGTTTGAGTATAGATATTGTACAATTACTTTCAACATTTGGCATAATTATTTTGATTTTAACTGCTATTCATTCTGAGAGAAAAATACAGTGGATAATACCAGATAACAAAGGGAGCATTTGTGAGTAATGATGCTGCTCAAGAAACCCATTGTCATTCTCCCATTTAATGGTTATGTTCCGTGTGTGGCCCAAATTATGTGGCAATTCCTAAAATAATGATACAGCTGTGGTAACTCTGCAATCCCTGAAAAGCACAGCAGAGAGTCTAAATAAAAAAAAAAACTCCTGTGTGTCACCTGTCTGTATCTAAATGTTACATTAGTAACATTTCAAATAGAAAAAAAAACTACTATTAAGCTTTTATATCACAGCAGGTTCCACCCAATTCACCTAATTTCAGCCACCTGAAAGTGGAGTCTAATCCTAAAATATCAATTTATTGTACCATCAATTACCAGGAGATAATTAATTCCTTCTCAAAAGGTAGAGGCTGGATTGTTATCTGGGGACACCTTCACTTCCAGACAAGTTTTCCAGACTTGGCACCAAACAGGAGAACAAATATTGCTGTGATTCTCTGTGCCATTTGACTTCCCTCTAGCAAACAACAACCTCAATTACTCAAAGAACTGGAAGTCTCAGAAAACCCTCTGAAAACCTCCAACAGGACAGAAAAAAAGCCCAGCTGACCACTGATACCCAGCACAGCATTGATTACAGGAAGTTTTTCTTTCTCAGATTGTTCATTCTTAAGGTCTATTCCTCCAGTTAACTCTGAAGTGAATTTAAAACGTTGATATATATTCATAATGAGCATTAAAACCCTTCTTAACTCACTGCATTTCTGCACAAGAGCTCCAACTTCCTGAGCACAGTGTGTGGCCTTCACTCTGAAGTGTACATCACTGTGCAGATCAGTATTCAGTTGTGACCATTTAATTAAGTGCCCCAGGCCATTCTCCAGAGCAGATGTGGCAGAAGGAAGGAGGAAGATTAATGGAGTTGTGGCTTGTCCCCTGAGGAAGGATGGGCTGGAGCAGGAACAGCTCCCTTGGATATCCCTGCTGAGCAGCCTCCTCACTCAGGTCACCAGCTGAACCCACCCCTTGCTCTGTGCTGATATCTCATCATTCCCATCACTCCTGAACTCAGAAATATCTCACCATTTGCAAACTTTGCATATTCTCTATCTGTCTCCAGCAAATATCAACTACTCAGCAACGTCCCAGGGCTTTCTTTTCTATTATTTCTTTTCTATTATTTCTTTTCTATTATTTCTTTTCTATTATTTCTTTTCTATTATTTCTATTCCATTAGCAACTTAAAATTGTTTTCTGTGAGGGAGGCACTTCTAAACTTAATCTGCAAAACTACCCTGTTAATCCCTTTAATCAGAGTTTGCAATGAACAAAGAAGCTGGAGAAATCCAGACATCAAAATGCTGCTTGTTGTGCCCAGGCCTGCAGGTTTGTCAGGATGGAGCACCACAGAAAGTCTGAGAAGACAAATTGCACAAAACCAGACGTGTAATATGAGCATTGTAATAATTAGCTGCCTTAAAGTCTCAATTGTTCTTTTATTTTGCTTACAATCAATAGCAATCCATTCAGTCTGTAACTCCCAAGTCATGATTTTTACTTTATCCAACACTGGGGCGATTTTATAGCCTGAATTTTTTGTGCAACTCTTCCTTTAAGTGTTGGTGTTAATTGTGGCTCAGGACACCACAGTCAATCCTTCTCTGCCTCCTCTCACGTCCCCTAGACTAGAGGATTGCAAATTGTCCTTCTGGTAAATATAACTCCCTCATCTCCCCAGTTAGAGCTGACATTTTTATTTCTCCAGGGCTAGAAAGAGCTTCTTGATTTCAAATCCTGGTATGACTTTTATTTCTTACACTGTTCTTACAAAGTTATTTTTAACCCAAACACTCTTTATTTTGAAAAGCCTTCCTTTTTACTTATTTCTCTACAGTATCTATTCACTATTGATACTGCTATTATATTTTTTCTTCCCCTTAGTAGCTGCTTAGAGCCTTTTAAATAGTAGCTTGTGTTTACTATCTGTTTTCTGTTTTTATATCCCTTATTCTGTTTTATTGCTGTTCTCCTGTGTCCTTTCTCTCCCAGGTGACTGCCTGGCACACTGGAGCTTTATTTAGAGAACAATATAGCCGATAAAAGATGTGTTAAATTTAATTATTTCCAATCCCTATCATTTACAATATCATAAGTATTATATATCTTTATATCTATTGGAACAAATATTCCAACTGCTTTAAAAAGTTCAGGATTCCTGCTCCTTTTGTTGATTAAGACACAGCAGCCCTCAGTGGCTTGGCAGGCACAAAATCAATACAACTTTACCCATTTTGGGGGCAGACTGAGGCTCTTCCATCTGGGTGAAATGATGGGATGCCACACGTGGCTTCAGAGCTTCAGGATCCATGGATTTGCTTCATCCTGCTGGAGCTACTTGCTTAAGTATGGGTCTGCAAATAATGCTTGACTTCAGTTTTTAATTTAATTCTTTAAAAATAGCTTGCTTAATAAAGTAGCAGAGATTAAACATATTGGACAGAGTGATTTTTATGGGAAAAAATAAATGCCTCTCGTGTAAGTGACAAACCAGTATGCTGCAAAAATAAATAAGACTAAAGACAAAAATACTAAGGCGGGGAAAAAAAGGGTGTTTTGCCAGTGGTGAACCAGTCTCTTAAAAAGAAAAATCTCTGGGAGAGGAGCTGTCCATTAGTCTGTTCTCCACTGCCATTTGTGTGAGAGCTGAGTGGAAGGGATGGCTGCGAGAGCTCCTGAACCCCCTTCCCTCTTTCCTTTTTTTAATACTCCTTTTTTTGTTCATTTTTTTAATACTCCTCTTACAACTGCTGGCAGAGCCTGGTGTTCTCACACTCTGATCCCTGCTCCACGCTCACCTGGGTTTAAGTGGTGCTGGAGAGCAGAAATGGACGGCAGAGCAGCAGCGGGGGCAGGACTGGAGCGAGATCCTGGAGGGGAGAGAAGCTTCACAGCTGTTAAATTGTTTTTCTCCCTACAACAGAAGCGATAAGACCTGGCTTTATCTGAATGCTCCCTGGACCAATTGTTTTTCCTCTCACTGTCCTCACAGCACCTCTACACAACTCCAAAGTCAGGTACTTTAAGTCCTGGCAACTTTCTGCCGTTTAAGACACGGGCGGCTTTGGGGAGGCTACAAAATAAAATTAAGGGCAGAATTTAACCTTCATTGTTTTGCTGTGGTTGGAGCTTCACAGTGCAGTGACCTTTCTATAAATCCAAGGTTTAATTCTGTACAATTACTAGCCAGGTTTCCCATGTTCTGCATGGCACAGACAAACTCCTCCACCGAGCCAAAAAAAATCCCCAAGCGGTACATACATATAAATAGACTCGAATTTCTTTAATGCAGGCATCATAATTTAGTTGATATTTCACTGCAAAACTTTGTGCCAGACGTGAAGACATCTTCATCCATAATGATCAAGCCCAAAATAAAGGGAGATAAATTGTGTTTGACAATATTAAGCTTGCACACGTCTCTCTCCTCCTTTACTCAGTTTAAAAGAGGTTCTTTGCACAAGCCTTACAATTTATTTTTCCTGGGAAGAGAGCAGAAGAGATGCAGTGAGGAAGTCATTATATGGAATAACTAGTGTGGGATTCCCATATGTAAAAGTACTCTGAAATTCAGCTCTTTATAAATCAGAGTATCAGTAATTTCTAATTCTTGTTTGGATTTTACCCGAATACATTTCCTGTCCCTCCAATACTTAATGTGGCATAAGCTTTATTAAAGTCACTTTTGGAAGCATTTGAATTTGAACACAAAGTCCCTTAATAATAATTATCTGATACAACACATGACTATTGAATATGAATATGATGCTACTCGATACTTCAGTTGCCTCGTTACTTTAGAAGCCATTTAAATATGATGTAAGCCTTGAAATGAATTAATCATACAGTCATGCTTAGGTAACAACATCTTATATATAAGAAGGCAAGAAAAATCTGCTCTACACAGATTAGAGGGCTGAGAGTTAATTGTGCTCCAGTGACTGCTGTGCAACACAGCAATATCCAAACTCATTTTAACCCTTCTTCTTACTGGTAAATCTGTGTAGAGCAGCTTAAACTCAGAAAAGGCTCTGCTGCTCTGAAAAATGAGAAATGTTCTAACCCACATCTGATATTTCTGAAATAAAACCAATATTTTTAACCTTTTCCAGGAGGACTGGGGGAGTGCATCACTCTGTCCAGTTAGAGCTTAGCTTAGAGGCTGCAGGGTTTGAGGGCACTTTCTTTCCAGGGCCTTTGAAACACAGCAAGAAATGGAAGCAAAAAACGGGTTTTAAGGGCATCTTTTTGCTGTCAGCTGGAGGACAGACTGGATAAGAATGTCAGTTGAGTATTTGTCATTTTCTCCTGAATATCAAGTCCCACAGGTCTGTGAGAACCTTGTGTACTCACATAAGTTTATTTCATAGACTCAAAGGATGGTTCGGGTTGGAAGGGACCTTAAAAATCATCTCATTCCAATTATTTTTTTTTACCTTTTTTTCATATTTCTCCACTTTTTGCTTGTGCTGTCAGTATATGAAAGGCCTGAAAGCTGCCTTGTTTCTGCAGACTTTTTGACAGAGCAGTTCTCTATAAAGCTTTTCAGAGCTGGATGGAGGCTTGAGTAAAAGCCAAAAGGCTTTTGAAGGAAATGTCCTATGGAAAGAGACTGCCCAGGCCTGGGATAATGGAAAGAACAATGTGATTTTGACAACTACAGGGGAAGCAAAGGGGAGAAAAATCAAAAGGAGGTGAAGTGAGTCCTTAGGCAGCTGCTTTTTGTTGTTGTTTTCCATTTGTCCAGAAAGACTGGGCTGGCAGGCAGCAGTCAGAGGGCCCTGGTAGGCTGGAAGTTGAGAAATGGAACTGATTTTTACTCAGAGTTTCTCTCCTTCCCAGTACACTGATTCCAGCTACTCAAAACCTGAATCAAACTTATTTGAACCTTCTGTCAAGGTCTGTCCCTCTCTGCTCTGCATCTGCCAGCTCCCCTATTTCAGTGTATCTCCAAACAAATGGTACTTTATAATAAAAACATATCAGTCAAACCAAATGGCTTGCAGGATTATATTAAACTACCTATTGGCATGAAGTCTAACAAAAATTAAATAATACATCATATGAAATTCAGCAGCTCTGTACCTGAACAAACCTATACCACTCAGGGCAACTAGCAAAACTGTTTCAAATATTTGCTAAAACAGGGTGAGAAAGGCATTTAAGAAAAAAAAAATCATATCTCTGTTTATCTTTGTTGCATTTCTTTCTTGCAAATATTTAATCTTTGCACACTCATAGACTATTCAATCCATATTTTCTACAAGTATAGTGAAAATTAAATAATATTAAGATATACTAATTATAAAAGGCACAACCACTATTCACCAGCAAATTGTAATTCCCTATACTCATTCAATATGTAATTCTGTAGTTGCAGAATTACATTTTTTTAAATATCACTGATACCCATGAATTATTTCAAGACAAAGACATTGTATTTTACAGGGAAATCATTATTTAGCAAGAAAATGTTTGTCTTGATTGAGATACAGGATTTCATTCCCTTGACTAAAGTGCCCAAGTCAGAAAGCTGCTCACACACTTTATACCAAAAAGGAGAAGCTGGGTTTTCTCTGGAGGGTTCAGTGCAAAGCACCTAAGTTAAATTCTTACTCTGAATTGCCCTCTGGAGAAATGTCTCTCTCTCTCTCTCTCTTGTCATGAATTCCATTGGAGGCTTAAGAAGATTAGTTTCTGGTTTAGGCACCAAAAGCTCCTGGAGTTAGATGGTGCAACTCCCTCTTTATGTACCAAACAGGCTGAACTAAACACATTGAACCACACTTCCTTTTCATCTACAAATGTGGACTTAATGAGCTGTAATGAATTTCCAGTATTCAAATTAAATTAAGCCACTATTTTATTTTTCTGTTTCCCCCATAAAACGACAGTCCGTGTTTGGATTAAAGACAAAAAGAAAAGAAAAGTGAAAGTGGCATTTCCCATCTTTTTAAGCTGTTATCTTCTTTGCTGAGGCTGGCAAGAGTGTAGAAAGCATTTGGACTATTGAAATCCTTGCTATTTTTCCATATGGATCACCAGCAGCAGTTATAGCACTCCCAATTCCATTTTACCAAACTGACTCTCTAAACAGAATTAAGGGCATTTCCCCTCTGGAAGGCACAAGAAAATGAGCAAGCAGACACTTGCATAAATACAGAAAACCCAGAGGAAGCAGTGGGTGAAGAGCAAACCCCGAGCTGTGCAGGGGCAGGGCGCTTTTTGTGCAGAGCAGCATCAACAGCGCTCAGCTCCGCACTCCTCGCCCAGCGCCTGTCAGCCCCTCCTGAAATCCGCTGTGTTTCAGGTGCTGTCTCTGCTTGCCTTGACACAAGCCAATGATTTGTGTCCCACTCAATTTAGCTCGTGTGAGAATCCTCCAAGCCTCTGCCATGTGTCAGGGGCTGATAATTGCATTGATCCCCCGGCCGTGGGCTCAGCCAGGGCGCTCTGCTGAGGACAGCGAGCTGGGCATGGCTCTTGTTAGAATTACTAAATTTGACTCTTTGGCTGGTTTGATTCCAATCAGCCTTGGCAGAGCGATGCATAAAATAGGGAGTGCTAAATGTGCCAATAAGTGAATTACTTTTCAGATTATGTTTCCGGTGGAGATATTGATGAGTGGGCTTTGTGAGCTGAATGGAGCAGGTTGTTGCTTTCTATTTCCTATTGAACAGGTGAATGTATTCTGATAAAATGAAGAAAAAAACTCTGTTCATCTGCAGACTTTTTAAAAAATAAGTTTGGGTTTTTTTGGTTTTTTTTGGGTTTTTTTGTGGTTTTTGTTGTTGTTGTTTTTTGTTTTTTTAAAGAGCACCACAGTTGTTTCTAACAATAATTTTCACTCTTCTCTTTAACATTCTCATCAGGAAAGAACTCTGAGGGAAAAGACCTTTCCTTATGACAATGGATATTCAAAAACAAAGTTTAGAAAACAAACTAAAGGCAAAGCTTCTGGAAATACAGCCAGATTACCAACATTTTGGGGTACAAGATCACTGCTAGCTGATCCTGCCATCAGAGCCCAGTTACTTATTTTTTTAAATCGGTTTTTGAGGTATTCTAGCTATCAACTTCCCTGGCAATCTCCCTGAAAATCTTTATTTAAAAGCCCCAAATATCCAAACATAACAACACCAGCAGGTGATTAAACCATCAGTGTTCAGTCCCTCATTAATCATATAAGGATACTCACATTAAGACCCCTAATTTGAACAGCGACAACTTCTCATAATTCTCGTCTCTCTCTTGTTTCTTCTCTAATATTCCTCTCAAGCACATTGCCTCTGAATTTAGGGAAATATAGGTGCAAGCTGAGAGATTCACAGCTCTGTTTTACAGCTCCCTCTGAGCGCCCAGAGCTCCAAAGAGCTTCCTGAAAGGTGCAGATGTTCAGCACCTGTTGAGGAACACTGCCAGGAGGATCGTGTTTGCAGCATGCCAAGCAGCCACCAGCATCTGCAGGACTTACGGAGGTGTTTAAGTCCCTCATGCTTTAATTCCTCAAGTTTTGGACAAAACCCGGCGTTCCGCATCATAAATGTTGCAAAAAATCGAGTTTTACTGTTAGTCTCACTGTTGTTTTAGCCAAATTTTGCCAGTTTGGTTTGCTTTGCTGAGCACAGATATGAGGAAATTGCATCAATAGATTAAACTGGGTGGTTTTGAAAGAAAAATGTTGTTTAGAGTCAGCAGAAGTACAGGTTTGAAAGGGAGACTATCCATAATCACCCAAACTTGTAAATCATAATTGAAAGCCAAACACGAGACTATTCCCCACCCACTTATAAATGTATTTTAAAAGAACTAATGCTTAAGAACAAAAAAAAAACAAACCCACATAATTACTCTGTAGGCAGAAAAGGAAATGAAAAACATATTCAAAATCATTTATGGATGTTTTAACTGCTTTAGTAAATTTTTTGCTTGATATATTTTATTTTTAAAACTCAGTCAAGGTGACTGGGGGAGAAAAGTGGGTTCTCATATTCATATTCTCATATTCATATTCTCATATTCATATTCTCATGTTGTTCAGTGGTGAGAGTACCAAACACTGTCATGTTTTCTACACTCAAATAAGTGGGATTCCAGGACTGCAAGGATATCAGAAGTATTAATTTGCTGAATCTGCCACTGGACAGGTATTTTCAACAAAAATTGCATATATGAAAGTAATAAAGATCTAGATGCAAATCCTGACTGTTGAAAAACATGGCCATTAATTAATAAGTTAAGAGCTGTGAGCCTCTTCTTTGGGAAAAAAAAAACCAGTGGGTGTATCAGCATGGATTCATTGGCAGGAAATTACATTTCTAAGAGGAAGAAATTAGGATAACCATAAATCCTATGGCTTGTTAATTCACCAGCACAGCAGGATTAGCTTAAATAGCAACGAGCTGAATCAATGAAACTGGGGAAGGAGTTTCAGTGTTTGCTCACCTCCAGGTAATATGTGGAAGTTTCAGCTAAAAAACCAAGGCAGGTTTTCAGGTGGAAGCTGATGGAACACTTACTGAAATGAGAAGAAAATATTCAGTTTAAAGTTCCTCCAATGGACAGTCATGAATTACAAATCTTAAACAATTAGTTGTGGTGAATCTGATGCTTACTTTACCCATAGATTTTAGATTCTGTGTGGAAATATGAGCAATTCTGATGGTAAAGCACAAGACACTGATTTTTTCCCTTCTCTGGTTCACTTTTTAAGTGGTAGGCACACATCCTGTATTGTAGGATTGATTGCTGGGCTGAATTCAGTAATTAAAGGAAGTACACAAAGGTTGCATTGAAATTAAGGTACTTAAGATTCATTGAATTCAGCACCTTGCTCCTCTCACAAAGTCTTTGCAGGGCAATGAGCAAACCTCAGGTGATTCTACCCAGGCTGTGCTCAGGGTTAGGTTTTGACTATTTGCCCTGCTGGGTGATTTCAGCCATGCCATACATTTCATTATTCCATGCTCAGGATGGATATTTGGGTTCCAAATCGACTCTCAAGCCTCCTGTGTTACTCCAGTGCCTGAGGAATCGTGCACAGGCATCCAGTGAGGGCTTCCTTGGCTTGTTGAGTGACTGTTTGGCACAGAGCTCCATCCTGCCCAAATGGTTCCTGGAGAGCTGCATCCAACAGAGAGCAGTCAGTCAACAGCTTTGGAGCTCCCAAAATAGCCAGCAAAATCAGGTCCAAGGCACAAAACACAGCCTGCTCTTGCATCAGAGACATGAGACAAAGAGATCCTTAATCTAGCTAGACAAAGAGGAGGAATTAGATCAAGAAATCCTTACGTTCCATCTACACTGGTTTTTTCTTTGTATCTTCATCCACATCGTTTGACCTTGGTGCGTTAATTTTCCTGAATTTATTCCCCCTGTTGCTGGTCTATTCATCAGGCACAATTGGTGGCTTCACTGCTTCCAATTAAAAAAAAACGACAACAAAAAAAAGTTTTAACTGCTTAAAATTTCTAATATGAGAGGAAAGGGAGAAAAGATAATGTGGGATGCATAAGCTGGTAAAAAAAGCAGGATGTGACATGCAGGACTTTGCAGAACTTGTCCTGCAAGCACCACTTCAGCTTCCAAAGAGCAATTCATTCCCAGGAGGGAAGCACACATGAACAGCAGCTTGGCTCTATTAGGTTGGCTGTCTAAATAAAAATAGTTTCTGCCTTTAAAGGCTTAAAAAGGACTTTGTTTGTGTGTGTAAGCAGAAAACCTGGGATCTTTACAAACAAATGATGGTAGCTACCATTGTATAGCATTTTTATTTATGGAATTCAGAATATTCCAGTTTTAGAGTCTAAAATATACATATAAAATATGTACATTTTCTCCAAGGAAGAAGAGAGTTTTCCACGGGTAAGCACTAAGACTCCTTCTGTTCCAGTATCAAAGCTGGTTTAGAATCTTTGGCTGACCACTAAAAACATGCATCAGTCAGTTTTGAATCTTAAAGACCTCCTATTTATTGCATGTAATTAAATGTCTCCATTATTACTTCATGAGAAAGATCTGTACATTGATACAGAGAACAGCTTCAAGTCACTGATCTGAACTTATCCATGTGCAGAAGTTTATGAAGGAATGCACTGTCTGTAATGAAAAATGTTCATTAAAAATAATAAATAAATGGTCCCAGAAGCTCAAAAAGAGTACTTAGCCAAAAATAACAAGAAACTAAAAAAAACCCCTAAATTTAGAAAAAGATCTGGTACTATCAGTCAAATGTGCTACCCAGCAAACCACAATGAAACCCCACAGACTACAAAGCCTTGAAGGCCCTGGTGCTGGGTCTGCACCATCTTCTCTGATTCTCTTGGTTACCAATACAGAAAATATTTCCACTCTCACAGTTCCCTGCCAGATCCTTCTCCATTACCAGTGCCACCCTCCTTCAGTCTGCTTGTCCTCCCTAAATAATGTTTAATTTGTCAGTTTTAAATGACTGAGTGCAATATTCGTGTCCTTCCCAGTGCTGGGACACTGGGAAATTGTGGTGTTCCACAGAAATGCACTAAACATAATAAATATGACAGGTATCACCAGGAGCTTCTCTCTTCACACTGCTCTCAGCTCTCACAGCTTTGGTGGAAAGGATGGCTGAGAACAGTGGGAATTGCTCATCATTTCACTGGACCAAGAACGACACCAAGAACTTGTTTAGTTGTTGTTTTTTTTTTCTCTGAACTCTCAAGTTTTGGATGCATTCTCACAACTGTATTTAATTTCTGTTATTCATATTTTTTTAGGTAATGAGAAAAATACACTGTTTTTAAAATCCTTCATTCCTAGTGAGAAACTGCTCTTATAAGAATTCAAGCTGAACTCCTACCAGTCTTTGTTCATGCTTCGCTCAGAGAGTAATTTGGATTCTGAGTTACAGGGAGACATGAATTACCATGACCCTCTGGTTCATATTATTTTTTGAGGATTGAGCTGTGATGAGCTGGGGAGTGCATAATTTATGAGCTCCAGCTTCAGTGTGAGCTCCAGATTTAATAACCAGCTCCAGCCTGATGTGTCTCCTGCCCCGCTGCTGCTTCCACCAGCGGCTGTGGGATGGACTGGGGGAAGCAGCCTCTCCACTTATCAGAGTCAGTCAGCCAGAGCACAATCGCTCCTGCCAGGGAGCTGAAATCATTTTCAAGTATAAAATCCCTACTGAGACTTCTCCCACGAGTTCTGGTGTTTTGGGTTTCTTTTCCCACTGCTCAATACTCTCCGAATCTTCCGTCCCTCTCTGAAGGGGAAGGAGGGGGAATGATCCTGCACACCCCACTTTGTTGTCAGGAGGAGTTTCAGAGTGGGGAACACATTGAATCCACCGTTCCCAAGGGCAAGATTTAGGGGTACAGCCTTGGGATAAGGCAGCTCCCTGTTTTCTACATAGAAATCCCTGCTCTGAGTTTGGAAATCCTTCCCTGCATTGACAGAAGCTCAGCTGGGTTTGGATTCCTCTCTGGAAACCAAATAATAAAAATAAGGTGCTACAAGGATTCTTGTTGATCAAAAAAAACCTGAAGAATAAAAATTTGGACATATTTCCATGCAGAGTAACAAGGAAGATAGAGTAACAAGATAACAAAGAAGACAGCAGAGAGCAAAGAATTATTGGGATATTGGGATTTGGTTTGATTGGGTCAGACCACTTCGTTTTTTATGCAATCTAAAATGGTATTTTAGTAAATAATTATAGCATTAGTATACTATTTATAAATATTATAATATAAAGTATAAGTATATATTATAAATTTAAATATATATATTATTATGTTTAAATATATAATATAAATATGATTATATTTAAATATATAATATAAATATTCTTATATTTATTAATACTGTATTATTAATAATATATTATAACATATTTTATATGATTAATAGTATATATTATAACTTGATATGCATATTATAAATATATATTAGATATTTAAAGTATATAATATAAATAATATAATATAAAGTATAAAGATTTAGTATAATAAATAGTAACTTTATATAGATTTTTAGTCATCAGCTATTGCTGAAGAAGTGAATTAATTATAAAGGGAATTATAATTATAATAATTATAAAAGGAAAGGGAAAGGGTGTGTTTAGCATTTGGACAGGCTGAAATGTTGGCACATGTCACTGAATTGTGGCAACTTCTCTTTAGAGAGGGTGGCCACCAGAAAAATTACCCAAAATATGCTTAAAAATGAGAATCTGGAGAACCCCATCTGCATTAAAGCACAGAAGAACACCAAAGAAGTCAGATGAAAATCCACCAAGGGAAACATAACCAGCAGTCTGAGAAAATAATTGGACAACAATAAATAAATGTGGTTTTGTTGTTTGTGTCTCTTTGAGCTTTCTTTCACTCATCTTAGCATTTACTGATTTTTGAGTCACAATTAAGTTATAACTAAATTGTATTTCTTTAAGATATTTTCTAGAGCTGTAAGAGCAGCTCTTCAGTTTTAGTTTACATTGAATCCAGATTACTTGGGACATTTTTTAATGGAAAAAAAAACCCTCAATATTTTAAACTGCTTCAGTGATGATCTCACTCAGATTAGAACGCAGGAAATTCTGCAGTGAAAAAGAGAAAGCTAATAAGAAAAATTGTAAGAGAAGAGGAACCAGATTGTCCTTTATCTTACACCAGTTTATGCTGTTGAAGTCAAAGAAATCTGAGCAGTGAAATGAAATGATGAATCAGACCCAGTGCCTTTCTCCATTGCAAATTTAATGTTACGGAAAATGATATTAAAGTATAATACCCCTACTTTAGGGCTTACCAGAAAATGACTCATGATAAACAGAGTGCGTTTGCAGAAATGGCATTAAAAAATAAATTTAGCTTCTCTCTCAGGCTCATTCAATATTTCAGGGTATAATTTAAGTACACATCCTTCATTGTGTTCAAAAATTCTTCCTTGGGAGTGGGAATTCAGAACTTTAATGGTAACTTAGACATTCATGCATAAAGTCGTCAACAGAACTTGAAGTGAAACTGAACATTTCTGAATACAGAAGCAAGGTAACACGAGGAAAGGCATGTTTCCCTTTCCCAAATTGCCTTTGAGTAAGGCAATTTAAGTGACATGAAAGATAGTTTAGCTTTTAAAAACTGCATTTAAGTGCTCATTCTCCTTGATATCAAAAGCATTTTTATTGACTTGAACCTGTGTGAGTTCTTTCAGATGAATTACCAGATCAAATAAATAAATAAACATTAGACTCTCAGAGAATGTAACGGGGAGAACTGACCCCCAGACAGAAGCTTGCCTTGAACAAACCAAGTGGCAATGAGGAGAAACACATTTTTCTCAAGAAAATACCTAAACTCTCCCAAAAGCTGAACAAAATAAAATCCCAAACCCTTTTTGGCTGAAGGCTGCAAGGTTAAGTTGGTCTTCCTGGGTATTTGGGGATGACATGTTCTGTTTTATGGTGAGATAGACTCTTTTATGGACCTCAGCTAAATGAAGTAATAAAAACTTCTGCTTTCCCAAACTATCATATCAAGGATATTACTTTGTACTTGCAGCCCTAAGAATATGTATTGCCAAGATTTAGAGAGTTCCGTGCTTTTGTTAAGCCTCTGTCACCATCTCAAAGGAGAAGACTTAGGTAAAACTATCTGGGATACCTCAAAAGAAAAAAATAAAAAAAATACACTGAAATCAATGCACATTAAATTAAATTTATGTCAGCCAAAGCATAGGAACTATTTTCTACCATCGCTAATGTCTGTTTCAGAAATATTTTTTCTTTCCTTTCTTTTTTTTTAAAAATCAAATTTATTAATTTGGAGAATGAGTTCTTCAGCCCTGCAGAGTCACAGTTCAACTGATACATTCAGGCTGGAACAGTGCAATGAAAATCAAGCCATGCAAACACTTGCAGAGGTCACTCCATCGCTGTCCAAAGCCACTGTCGCATGCACTGTGCTGAGGAAGCATCTGCAGCAGAAGAGAATTTCTCTGGAGGTCACACCCCATCCCAGAGCAGTGTTTTGGGGATGTCCCCACTGACAGCACCAGCCAGGAGAGCAAAGGTTCACTGCAGGTTCCTCTCGTGTTTGTCCTGCCCCCACCACAGCCCCAGGCAGCCTCAGGAGCAGAGCCTGAGCGATGCTCTCAGCCTTGCTCCTGGAACTGTTTCCCCACATCAACTGCACAGATTTTATAAAACAAGCCCACAGCAAGACATTTCCATGACAACACGCTGCAGCAACTAAACTCAGCCTTGGAACCAGCTCTCGTTTTAGTTCTTAAAATCTAAAAGTGTCTCTGGGCTGTAGTGGTCTGACCACAAGCATCAGTGCTCCAAGATGCTTTGTCAGAAATGGCACAGGGAACATTGAACCCCCAAGTGCAACAGCTCCAGAACTTTGCAATTATTCTTACATTTGATGTTAATTTTGATCCCTTTTTCTGGAGACCCAGTGCTGACTGATCCAGCAAGCAATGCCACCTGCAGCCGAGCTCTGTTCTGCAGCACTGGCAGGGGTGTGAACCAACAGAGCTCTTATTGCTGCTTCTCCTCCATCTGTACACAATTCTTTTTGTTTCTGTGATTCCACAAGCCCTCTGCAAGGGGAGAACACATCTCTCCTGGAGTCAGGTGCAAGGTAATAAAGCAGAACTCACCCCTCTGCAGCCTTGCATGGATTCCTTTTGTGTTTCTCTCTCTTGCCAATACCGTGTTGGCTCAATGCCTCGAAAAGAAAGGCACGGGGAGCAAGTGCTGTCATAGATCTCAGAGCAAGAGCTGGGTGATTGCAGCCATTCTGTGGGATGGGAAGGTAACAACCACATTTCTACCACACACTCAGAGAAAAACCTGTTTGCCTGGTGTTAAACTGCTGCCTAATTAGAAAAAAACGCTGAAATAACATTTTTTTCCTTAACATTCAAAACTACATTTCAGTTTTTTTTTTTTTTAATAGAAAAATAAAGTGTATAGTGCAAACTCACTGTTCTCTGGGATGAAATCTTTCCTTACTCCAAACCCTGCCACAGACACCCCAAAGAATTTGTGGTTTGGGTTTTTCATGACTCTATTTAGCTGGAAAAAACTTTCCTAAGTGATAAGAACTCCCTAGACAATGGCAGATGTCCCTGAATATACTGACTAACATGATTAATAGATAGATTTATCTGATTGCAGATACCAATCAGGACTCACAAAGCTTTGAATTCTGGCTAAATTGCTGGATTGCTATACAGAAATTAGACTGAGAGTTTAAATGCTTTGTACATTTCTTATAAGAACTATCCCTTTCTGGTTAATTCATACCCTGATCAAATAATTATTTTGTTTCAGTATAAAAAACACAGAAGCATTAATCAAAAGTCTTCAGTTAATAACAAAAGAGAAGACAAAAGCCACTGGAATGATAAAGAGTTTTGTGCAAATTCTAAAACTATTTTAAAAGAAGTCAAATGTTTGATATGTTTTTTAAACAACACCTTTCTTTATTTGAGTCAATATTAATCTCTAATTGATGAAATAAATGCTGCTGCTGTTTCTCTTTGAAATGAATGGACACAAAAACATTCAAAAGGAATCCTTTATAGACATCACATGTGGCCACATCAGAAACCTTAGGAAGTTAAACTACATCAGAGTAAGAGCACTAATAGTGGCCTGAAATAGAGACATTGATCTGTTGAAACTGAATGTAGACCAAATACCAAAAGAAAATCGTGCCAAAATTATTTCCTTTTTGAAAAATATGATCAATTAATAAAAAGAAACTCTTCTATTAAAAAAAAATGGAAATCCTTTTTAGTTATATTTCTTTAAATTTTCCATTCTCTATAAACACTAAAATTCTGCTGTAAGAATATCCTAAGTGCTGTTAAAAATACTGAATAAGTCCTTATCCTAGATGGCAGAAAAAGCTTGTATTAACAGAAATTGAGTTATGGTCAAAATTTCTGGTTTTTAAAGTGTCTGCTTTTTTGTAAGATGCTCAGTATGGGATGAGTTGTATAACCTTAGTTTGTCAAAGTTCTGGAAATTAAAAGATTTCTCTACTCAAGCATATTCCCTATTCAGCCTCTGAAAATGCGTCCTAAGAGTTTTGCTAACATTCCCTAACAGACTTGGTCAGGGGGTTGTGAAATCCCATTTCACAGCACAGCCAGGTCTTTCTGAACTCCAGCCCAAAAAAAACCACACTGGAAAAGGCTCTGGGCTGGCCACAGGGGCAGAGCACAGGAGCCCTGCAGGGCTCTGCAAACACGGGTGGTTCTGTTCCATTCTGAGCAGTGGAATTGCAGAAATGCAGTTTGCTGCTCTAACTGGCTGTAAATGAGGTATTGGGTTGATGGCAGCACGGTGTTTTGGAGGTATGAGACAGTACAGGATTGAATTTCATCCAGGTTTACTCACCATTAATCCGAATCAGGTCGTACAAATTAGGTGGTGCTTCAGCAGCAGGAATGATACCGGATTATTTTTCCTGTTACTTAAAAAACAACCACCCAAAACTTAACTCTCAACTCCTAATTTTTGATTTTACTTCACCCACACGAAACCCTGAAATCCATTTGCCATTTATGCCAGAACCTCCATCTGATTCCAGAAGGGAATGATGATCCTAACAGAGCTCAGAATAATATTTGTGTTGATATCCTCCTACTTGTTCTGTGCTGTTTTTTTACAGTATTATAAACTAGCCAGTATTTTAAAAGCTTTTCTTCAATGTCACCTCTTTCACAAAGTCATAAAGACCATTAAACAAAATCATCCCAGTTCCATGTATGTTTTTTTCTTACTTTTAATTTTACAAAGACGTCAAGAAAAGTGAGGCAAAGCTGGAGAATTCCAAAAATTCTGGAGGAATCTGACAGTGAATTTTTTTCTGTGCCTATTCTGAGGTTGCCAATTTTATCTGTCAATTTTATCTGTGCAATTGTTTGCAGCCCCTCCAGCAGCCAAGGCACTGCTCTCACACTGTTGGGGCACAGACTGTTCTCCTCTCCAGAAGGCAAATCCTTCTGGAACTTTCAGGATCCTCAGCCACAGCTTCTTTCCCATTCTCTTGACACCAACACATTACACACTTTTAGAGTCTTCATGAGAGCCTGCAAGTCCTTCCTCACACAGCAAAAGGAGGAGAATAATACCAGAAAGTCTGGGAAAAGCCATTTCAGTGTTTCAGAGTGGGAAGCAATTTATGGAAAAGAGTTTTCACTTCCTTTGCTGCCCCACGTACAGAAGAGGAATAAACACTGGGGCTCTGCAGAAATGTGAATTCTTTGGGAGATTCAGACCCTGTAACAGAGACCCACAAAACAACAGCAAAATGAGAAATGAGTTCCTTGGGATTGAAGCTGGTTTAGACCCAGAGTAAAAATGTTCTGGATGGGCCAGAGGACCCTGGTTTGAAATCCAGAGTAATCACAAGGGACTATTAGCCTGAACAGCTTTTAACAACAAACACCCTTGTGGTAACCTTAGACTTTTCCCTTTGCTGAGAATAATGAGTCAGTCTAAAACAGTTTTCTTTTCTGGTACACAAATCTATTGAGTGGAATACAGAATATTCTCCAGTGAAGCAACTGGTTTCCGTGGATACAGCTAAGATTACACTTTAGCATATTTTTTCGTTCAATTCAAAGTCTAGAGGAGCTCAATTTGCCTTATTAAGGACAAAAAAAAAAATTTCTTTAGTAGTCTGTCCAGAATGCAGACAAAGGAAAGCAAATGTAGCATTCTGAAGCAAGAACTCTTATGAGGACTGCTGCCCTTTTAGTTAGAGATCATTAAAAAAAGGTTACATACTTACAGCAATAACTGTAAAAGAAACATGTAATTTAAGCATTGGGAGGATGTGTGCCATTCTAATAATTATTTTGAAAGTATAATATGAATTTAAATGTTTTTCCTGGCACATTTAAAATATTTTTATGGATATCTTGCCAAAATCCAGAATAATACACTACGTGGTAGATCTGCTTTTCTGTAGCAAATAGACTGTAACACAGCAGAGTAGAAAATCTGTGCTTGTGAGACTTCTAATATAACACAGAATCAAAAAAAATAATTAGCTGGAGATGAATTTTTATTTTTTCTTAATATCCTGGATACAAGAAACCACGTATTTTTCACATTCCCTTTAAACCATTTGGTGACCCAGACAAATTTTTGTCCTTACTGTCAGGTTCACAGACTCCCACGTATTTCTGTGTCTCATTATTAGTCTAGAATAGAAATGTTTCTTCAGCTACATGATATTAAATGACTCAGTTACTACAGCTTCAATTACTGAGCTGCCTCCCCCATTAACTGCCTTTCAGCACCCCCTGTTTTTACAGAAATTGTTAAACTGTTGGCCTTGGCCCTGCTCAAGAGCCACGTGCATCCCAGTGGTATCTCAAGGCACTTTCCTATAGATTCTTGAATTGAAACACCACGTGCTAGAATTTCACATAGGTCACAAAAACCCATCAGTTTTAGCTGCCAGGGAGTCAGAGGAAGGCAGAATTGACCACAGTGTGAAGGGATCCTAACTCCACAGACACAAATGCAAGCGTTGAAGAGAAAAACTCGTGGCCTCTCATAAGCTGACATCATGTTAATATGGTTTTTATTGGGATCAATGGGATTGATCTACAGCAATCAATCACTGCTTTGCTGTTACCTCCCTTGCCTGCTTAGAGAATGCTGTATTTCTGCTCAACAAGTCTGCAGTGTCAAACACTTTCATGTTTTTATCCACTGAAGGATATTTCCTGAGTTTGCCTGCTTTTCCCAAGCTGAATCCCTACAAAGGCACTCCCAAACTTCCATCCAATTTGCCAGATGTGGCCCAGCTGCTATGACACTGTTCCTTTTTGCTCTTTGCAGGGTATTTTTTGCTGATTAATGCAGGAGACAGCTCTCTGAGGCTCCCCAGCTTCTGAGGGGCTGTCAGAGTTTTTGATCCACGTTGCTTATTCCAGACAATGTCATGATAAAATTCAGCAGTGCTCAAATTTCTGTTCTTTCATTAGGGCTCCCTTATCTATATAAACATTTCATGTTCTTTCTTTCAAAATGCCTAGAGGTTTAGAATAGTTTTATGCATTTTCTGCCACTTCTATCTTTAATCTTGATCCCAGTTCTTTATAGTTGCCAGAGGCTCACTTTTTTTTTTTCTGTTTTGTTTTTGTTTTGTTTTTCTTTTTTTTTTTAACTTCAAACACAACTTTCTGTTACACTTCCTGCACCGAATACTGACAAGTTGAAAGGAAGGGATACAGGAAACACGAGGCAAAACTGCATTAATCTGCAAAACCTATTGCAGATAAGTAAACTGCTGCTTAATTCATATTCTACCAGGATGAGACCAAACTATAAATTGCAATAAATATCTAAAATAAAAGGAAAAAAAATAGGGAACAACTGCTTGTAGGGCTTCTTAGGTATTTTGTTCATATACCTTCAAACTGCATTTTGTTAAAAAAATTATCTTCCATGAACACAATTTGGTGAATACTTTGCAGAAGGTGCTTATATTTTAAGAAAAGTTTTGTTTGTTTCAATGGACTCTGTAACTTTGTGTAGTTTTAGGTGCTTACCTCATGGATATATATTCATATATATCACTACTATACTTGTCTTTCTGGGAGAAAAAACAGTCGAGAAGCATATGGTGTCTATAACTGAATACTAAAGGAACCATGGAAAAGACCAAAATTATAACATTCTATAAAACCTTTCACTTTTTTAGCTGAGAGGAATCTTAAAAATCCATTGCTTTTAAATTAGACTTTCTAGAATTAAAATAATTCTTCACTTACCACTCCCTTACTTGTAATCACCCATTCCATACTCGTAGATCTGAGAAATATTTTTCACTGCTTCTGGTAAAAGTGAAATATGTACCTGGATTATTAACTTATTCATTTTGATACATTTTATTTAAATTTCTACATTTGTAACTTATTAATCTTACTGCAAGTTAATTTTGTCACAAAGAGCACTCCCATTAAAAATTGAGATTTCTTCCAAATATAAAATTTTGGTGAGATTGTTGGCAATTCATACAAGGAAGAAGTTTCTTCTTTAATCTAATATTTAGGTTACAGAGTGTTAAAATAAAATCTTTTTCTTAAATGAAAATAGTAAGGATATAAATTGGTGAAATATCCTGTTAAATTCAAACAAATATTTGAAGACTTTTTGCCTCCTGGTATTTTTCATCTCAGATGCAAAGTTTTATCATCACTGAGAAATTACATCCAATCTGCTACTTAGTCCTGCCTTCCAAAAATAGCAAGCTCTTTATTTTCTTACACCCACAACTCCAATTTTCTGCCAATTGTTAACAAATCTCAAGTCACTGGGAAAATGAAGGTAGCTTGTAGATTCTATTTTCTCCCCGACCTCACACAACTGAAATTATTCTCTATGCCCATTGGTTATCGCCCATCTTTAATTATTAATATTTTCTATGAGCCTCCTGTTTGGATGCAGCTGTGTCTCCACCCCAGCTGGATCCATAAAATTCTGATTTTCTTTGCAGCCCCTCCTGCAGTGGCTGAGCAGGGAGGGGATGAAGCAGAGTCTGTCAGCTGGGGTTCCTCAGCACAGCATCAATCCGAGTTCCTCCCATCCCCTGGACTGCACTTGCCGTGAAACTCCCAGGAACTCAATTATCTTTGAGACTTCTGTCCCTTTGTCAAATGGGGTTGAAATTGGCCAAGAAATTCAACATTTGCCAAAGGGAGCGAGGGAGAGCAGGCAGAGGATGCTTTCACATCAACACCTTTTCCTTAGGACGCAGGGCTAAAATAACTGTGCAACAAATGCTTTGGAGGAAGCTGGCTCACCAATGTACCAATTAAATCTCAGACAAGTGATTACTTTTTGCATTTATCATCACAAATACTCTGCTTTACCCTTTGCAGAATCTCATTTAACCGCATTCATTTTAAAAGAAAAATTTCAGTCCGAGTTTTGTTTTTGTGGAGCACTGAGGGGAAAACGTTCTTCTTATCTTCAAATGTTATTAACTGGAAATAAGTGTAACCTACGCTTTGAGGCCCTTATTGCAATTTAGATAGACAATTAGATATCTGACACCAAAAAGAAAGAGAAAACTTTGTAGCAGAGATTTTTCTCATGGTGCCCCAGGTGACTACAGCAGACTTCCTTCTGTGTTCAAATGATTAAAAACTACAATATCCTTCAAGCCATTTTTAGAAAGCTATTTGTAATTGCACTATCAAGTAATATAACTTTTTCAAAATTAGCTTATGAGATTTACATAGGATTGAGCTTTTAACAGGAAGGTGAGTTGTATCCTCATTTGCAATTGTTCTGCTCCTTCTTTAAGGCTGGAAACTTGCAATAGAGGAGACCAAATCCTTCCTTCACTTAACTGGATACACAAAGAAAAATTTAAACCTTGGAGACTTTCAGTAGCTTCCACAACAAATACACATCACTTTTACTAATAAAAGCACATGTCTTCTCCATGACAAATCACTTCAGGACAGTGCTGAAAATGAATTGCTTTATGCTGTAAATTTAATTTTTGATTAAAGAAAGCCTTTCTGGGTAGAACTTTGAAGGGGACAAAAGAAAAGTATCTCTGTACTTGCATCCAGATGTTGTCAGCAGCTACACTCAGAAAGACTTTACAGATGGAAGGGGTTTTAATGATTTAATCACAGGGGAGCCATAAGAAAATTTGTGATTTAGCCACTGATGTCTTTGTGGCAGTTTGTAAATAGGAAAGCGCACATAGCTTGAACAAATACTTCTTTACAGGAGACATGATCTCCAAAATTAGAGGCATAAAGCTACAGGAAGCTTAGTTCAAAAGCATCAGCAGAATCATCCGCTTAGAAAGCTTGATTTAAATGTTGTTCTGCCTTACACTTAGGAAATGTTGCTGAGAAGAAGCCAGAGTGGAGCAAAGAATAGAATAAAGAACATTGGCACTCCCTTTCCAAAAAAAAAAAGACAGAAGGAAAAAAAAAAATACTAATTGTTTATCTTTCCCCTAATTTGTAACTGCATTGTTGAATCAAGAATTTTCTCAGCTGAAAGGTATACCCTATGAACTTTACAGCAACCACTCAGAAAATGTCTTCATTTTTCACTCACACATTTTCATCAGCCTCAGATCTTGGGGATCTGAGAGCACATCATGTTGGCAAAATCATATTTTTATAAGCACTGGAAATCTGCATAATTTCCTTTTTTTAAATGCCTACTTCAGCACGCAGGGTGCTGTGGGCGACTCATCGCTCACATTTGATAATTAGCTCTTGTTGAACAGCGTTGTGTGATCTTGTAGAAGCTGTGTTTGGGCAGAAGACCCTGTGATGTGTGGGGATGACCCTGTGGAATGTCCTTGCTTAGCTGGAGCCCCAGAGTCCGGGTGTTAATTGGCCACAGAGAGTAATAGAAATGGGTAAATGGGAGCAGTTTCCTCAGTGAACTGAAAAATTGATGTGGCAATTATACTCAATTAAAAAGAATAAACATCAATGGTTTTGCTAAAATAGCTTTGCAACAATCTGAGCACACTAAGAAATACCTAAAGGTCAGCTTAAGCAAGAATAAGGTGTTATCTTCACCAGGTCAACTCTGAATGCCTTTTCTTCTCTTTTGTGAAACAAAACTTCTGGGATATTTGAAAATCACCTCTTGGAAGGTGAAGATAAAAACCACCAGACTAATCAAACAGAAGAAAACGTGCATCTTTTCAGAAATCCAAGATTTCTGGAAACAGAGAGAGGATGTGAGGTGTTAAAATGAGAAAATCAAAGGTGATCAGGGAAAAAGGCTGCCTTACTCCAGTGTTTTCTGCTTGAGAGCACTGACTTCCTTTTTACCTGCAGAACTGATTTATCCATCACCTTAATTTAAAGCTTTCCTAGTAGGTTCTAGACTCAAACCTAAAGAACTCATTAAAATTCAGGAAATGCTGCCCTTACCTCATGGATCTCAGCCACTTCGACACCCTGGATCTCAGTTTGTCCACACTGTAACCTTATTTTCAAACTGAAGGGAGAAATAAGCAAATATTTTTAAATTAAAATTTACTTTGTAACTTATGTGACTGCCCATTAGAAATCTGAACTGCAGGTATGGATAAACATTACTATCTTTCTGAAGATTTTTAAGCTATCTTACCTGGCCTGTTATGTAGATGCTGCATTTAAGTGTGTAAAAAAGTCATTTTTTAACCCCTTTTTTAAAAAAACACGATTTGACTGAGTGCTGAAAGACAAAGAAAGTCATTCATGACACTTCAAAATATGCTAAGAACACAAACATATGGAAAGCTATAAAATAAACCAGAGTTTACTCACTTGACATAAGCCAAAGGCCCATCCAAATGTCAGTGGAACTGCTGGCAGATATCAAACCAACCCTCTGATTAACTTCAAAACGCTTCACAGGAGGATCCTTGACATTCTCCTTTTGTTTGACCTTTGAAATCATTTGGCCTCCTTGTTTTCCTCATTCCTCACTTCCTCTTCATCTTCCTTTTCTGGTGGAGACAATGGAAGAGAAAATACCTTCCCTGTGGGCAGGGGCTTGGAGCGCCTTGGATTTCACTTGGGTCAGCCCTGGAAGAGGATTAGAGACTTGGCCAAGAGGGAAATGTTCTTGAGGACTATCGAGCCTGTCCTGGGAGCACATTAAAGTTCTCCTTGTCTCCACTTGACTCCTCTAATCCTTCCAGCCATTGTTGGGTTCATGCGTAATTCCCTCACCGTGACAGACTTCAAACTGCAACGTTAATGCGAGTTGGAGAAATCAACTTTTAATGACAAAATACTTTCCTTAGAAACATCAAAGACTTTCTGGCAGTTATTGTGGCAGCTGCCATTTTCCTACCAGATCATAAGCAAATGTGACTGACAGTATTTTGATTTTAAATTGTACCATCCTGTCCTTTGGAAAACTATTTTCTCACCTAACAACAGTGCACCAGTATCTGAAACTAATCTGAATTTGATTATACAGCTTAATTCTTAATTTGTCCCTAAACTTTACTATGTTTTCAGGAGAAGAAGAAAAAAGAAATTACCATGGAACTTGTATTTTTCATTCAATTACTCCAAAATTCTTAAATGTAAATTGCAATCTTTTTTTTTTTTTTTTTTTTTATTTACTACTTAAAAACTAATAACAAACTCAAAGGGCAAATGGTTCATTATGGTAGATTTCATGGATTTCAAAAGCAAAATAAAACCAAACCACAGAACACTGATAAACTAATAAAACAGCGACCAATTTCTATTTATTAATAATAAATCTTCAAAAAGAAAACCATTAATTTTCAAAATGGAAGGACATATCTGTGAATAAGGACAGTTTTTATTATTTTCTAACTGCAATTCTTCTCAAAAATCAGAAATCATGATGTTTCATAATCCTGACACATTAACTTGGGTTTCCAGTTTACTGATAGAATTCCTTTTATTTCCATCTAAAGTAAATGCTGCCAAAATTAAATGTCTCGGAGGAAGACACATTCTATTTGAAACATAGATCCTCAGTTTAATGGAGTTGTAAATGCTTTCATGCTACATGGTGGAAGGTCAAGCTCTTTAACATTTCCCTCCACACATAATAGAAATAAATTGCATTCTAGTTAAATCAAGCTAGTCTGAGTTCCTAGAAACTCTTGTATCTAATTTTAGGATCTTTTATTGTCTAATACTGGAATTTTATGAACTACAAAAGCATTACCTTTAGTCATTTAATTACCTTTAATCATTCTGCCAGATACACTTTAGAGGAGTTCCTTGTGAGATTGTAAATCTGTACATTTTTGTTCTTGCCTAAGATTTTTTTCCTGGTGTGACTTCTTACAGCTAAGAACATGCAATTTAACTTTAAAGAGAGACAGCAGTGAATACAGAACCATTAAAGTGTATATGTAATTATATTCTATAGCAATCTTTGATGAAATTTATTATGGAGGTATTTAAAAATCTTATATTTCTAACACAATTACCAGTGGTTTTGCACTAATAGGTTAAATTATCTAAAAAAATCCCTCAACAAACCAAACGTACAAAGATAAACACGGTAAATATTCAACAGCACAAGTTCATTTTCTCTAAATGACAATTATAATATATTTAAAATTGAATTTTTTAGACTCCTTTCCTGCCATTATTACTGGCTGCAGTTCCAGAGTAATTCTGAGCATTCCCACATAACTTCTTGTTCCCAAAAAAATTCCCATTGCACAGGAGCAGATGTTTCCAGAAGTGCAGAAATGGACGAGTTCTTTCAACTGCTTTCAACTTTTAAGGTATTCCATTGATTATTTAGCAAATTATTACAGTGGTATCATAATTATTGACCAAACCATGGCAGGTATATTGCTACGACCCCTTAAACTGGGCAAAATTTGCAACTAAAAACAAGAAAAAAAGCTGAAAGTCATGCTGAAAGAATAGATAATACTTCACTTAGTAGGGGATTTGTATTTTTTAATTGAAGAGAATTCTAAAAATGAAAAACAAGGCTGATGCTGTCAGAAAGCTTTACCCAAACTCTAGGTATTGTTCTAGGTGTGTCCATGACTTGGGGTCATGCAGACCCAAAAGAAAACAACTTGTTGCTGTCAGAGGTGTAAAAGATTGTTTTTTCTCAAGGAAGTTTAAAGAAGTTCGGGAAGATGAACCTGGGACTCTTGTTCAGCAGCTGATTCAGAGATTTGTGCCCACAGAGCAGTCAGCAAGTTTTCCATGATGGGGTTCAACACCTTCTCCCGTTACAGACAAAGTCACTCGTCCATCAGTGCATTCAGATTTCTGAGTTATCCACATATTCTCTTCAGCTGTTTAGCCTGTGCATTTCAGATGCCAAAAAAGCTCAGTTCAAAAGGGAAAGTTTTAGACTTACCAGCCTTGGATGAGCAAGCAGGAATGAGCAATTCAAACCCAGGGAAATCTCTTGTTAGACGGCATAAAAGACTTCCAGACATTTTAGGGCTTAGTCTACGCTTCTTTTCTCTCTAATTAATATACAGTCACAAGTATAGTTCATAGTATAAACAAATTATAAAAAGGTTTTATCATATTTACAGAGGATAAAAGCTATAAACACTCAGCAACCACTGCAAAGAGAATGTCTGTACATTGGCCCAGCATTTCTAATAAATGGCTTAGCCTTATTTAGCAGTTAGTTTTGAGGAAAGACCCAGTTCTTAAAGATATTTACAACATTTAGGGACAAGGATAAAATATTAGACATGTAGTAAATAGAGCCTTCTGTCTGTTGATTAAAGAACAACCACAATTGCAAATATGGTGGTGGTCTTCACAGAAAAAAAAATAATCAAGAGTGGGGAATTCAGCTTTTAAATGGAATGCCAGAAATAACACAAGTGGTCAGCTGCTTCAGATATATAAACATAAAATATTCTAGTTTATTTCTTAAAGAAGTGTTAAGATGATGTGATTAAAACTTAGCAGAACTGAGATTATGAGTAAGGTGGAAATTATAACCACATTGTAGGTTAGCTGTTTGTGTGATTAATTGTGGGTAAATACAAATATTCATTGTGAAATGAAGTCCTCATAAAAAAAACTTGTGCTCCTGTGGTATAGAGCCAAATGATATTTAACATGTGAACTTCTGAAAACAATGCCTTCTTAAATTGGGAGTTAAAAACAAAGAGACAAAACACTGTTAAGAGATCAGGGGATGGCACTCGGGGCTTACCATGGAGGAAATCAGTATTGTACTAAAAAAGAAAGAAAGAAGAAAAGACAGAATTTTCCTTCGAAGACTTGCAGCATTTTATAAAAGAAAATGGAAATTCTCATTGTGCACAGCATTAGGAGGTCCATCTGGGAAAAGCAATCCCATTTAGCAAAAGCAGAGAGGCTGCAGAAAAAAGGAAGAGGAGATTGGGTGTGAAATCCAACCCTCTTTGAAGTCAATGGGAATTTTGTCGTTGATTTCATTGGATCAGGATTTCACTCAAGGTGGATGCAGACTGTGCTCTGAGAGATCCATGTTGAATTGAGGTTTCTGATTTCAAAAGCCACATTAAAGTCACTCCCATGTAAAACTGATATAGCAGAGTACAGCATAAACTTCATTATTTTTTAATGGGGGAAAATGAAAGATTACTGTTAAAACCCTGCTGTTAATACAATTAAAGATGGACAGAAGGGAGGAATATATATTTCAGCATTTTCCTACTGTGTCTATTTTGTTTTTTTCCTTTTAATTTTCTGCACTGAACACTCTTATACCTCCCAGCTTCACTCTTTGGGCTTTCTTCAGTGCTTGCCTGCAAATTCCAGTGGCAAAACTGACAAATTCCAGTGACCAGCTGACAAAAGCCTACTCCCATTTTTATACAATCCAGTCACTTGAACTGCACTGTTCAAGTTCTGGGTAAAGTTTGTTGCACACAGTTTTAAAAATATTTTATATAACTTTTTCAGTAAGGGAAAAACCATTCTCAGATGTTTTGGTTTTTTTTGTTACAAAGCAAATTCAGATTTACAAGTACCATATGAAAATGTCAGCTTTGAGTGATGTGACATTTGATGTAAATTAGTAATCTTACACTGCTATTTTTATTATTGTGAAAAAGCAATAATAAGTATAATTTATTAATAATATCATAAATAACATTCCATATAAATGGGTCCTTTCTCATGAAGAACATTCAAAAGTTACAATAAGCTTTGTGCTTTTAGATAAGTTATCTTTACTCATGGGAAGATGCATTTTCCTTTCCCAAAATTGCACATATCATAACAGCTGATAACTTTCATAGAAACCATGTCCAACTAAAAGTGAAAACAAAAGAAAGAACAGTAAAATTTTCTGTGCTATACAAAAATAAGCCTTCTTTCTAATTATAATTACTTCTTGAACCTAATGTTAAAAATGTGTGTTCATTCCACACACGTATTTAATGGAATCAGTGGTGCTATTTAATCAGATGCTGGAGATTTAAGTTGGAAATATGAATATCAGGCTGGGAAAGTACTCAAATATTCTTTACCTGCTCCTTTCCTGTGGCTTGGTAAATGTATTTTTAATGCAAATCCATCAGAGTGCTTTCATCTCTCTGTTGTCCTTCATGGAGGGAAACCCACAAAGGTGCAGCCCCTGCCTCCCTTCCCTGCACCAAAACAACAATGAAGCTGTGACCATCATCATTTGAATGATCTTTACTTAAACCTGGCAGATCTCACATACTTGGGTTTAATTTAAAACTATGTTTGTTTACAGAATGCAGTTGTTCAGAAAACTCTTGTACATACAGCCGAAAATTTCAGGATTTAATATTTTCAAAGCTCTTGAGAAATATTCCTTCTAAATCTTTTCTTATCTGCAGAGGAGGACTGGATTCCTGAACTGAAAAAGTCATCCTTTTGCTTTTAATGTTAGCAGTGTCAAACATCTACTAAAACACGTTGAAAATAAAGGGAAGTCTGGCTAGTTTTGAATTTAAGGGATTGAAAAAAGTGACTTTTATTAGACAAAATTTCCCTTGTTTTAGATGAATCTATAAGAAGTTGCCTTGCTGATAAAGAAATGCATCTCTTTGAACATTTGATCCTTTTACTAAATGAGAATTTTTCTGTGTAAAACGTACTCCATTTTCTTTCTATAAAAAGTGAATGTTCTAAAGTTTATCTTTTTCCTTTTCAAAGCTGTTTTCTTTCAAGTGCCCTTGTGAAAGAGATGGCTCTCTCTAAACCTTTCCAGAGGCATTTGTCACTCATTCAGCCTTTAACCATGTTCAGCTTAATGCTGCACATCAGAATATTCCAATCCTCTCCCCAAATTCAAAAAACACTGCATGCAATGGCAGCTAAGGCAAGGCACTTCCTACTAAAGCTTGCACTGAACTTTAAGGTCTGAAATATTTTTCAGAAAGTCTTTTAAGACTATAATCATGTATAATAACTTGTTGTCTTCAAGTTGCTGAAGACAGTTGCAAACTAAAATATATTTTTCTTAGATCTGGGAATTTTAGGGTTTAGCATGTTATTAAGAATTAAAATATTAAACCCTTTTGCATCAATTCAACAGAAAAATAGTAAGATTTGATCATGTGTTTTGAGTTTTCTCTCAAACCAGAGACAAAATAACTTTTTTTCAGTGAGAGAGTTTTGTTTTTGAAGGATAGTTAAATGCTGCTAATAAGAAACTGTAATTATGTATCAACACTGAGAACCCTGATGGTCGCATTTCTTGTGTTCCAATCATAGGAGTCACAGATTTCCATAGAAAGCTTCTTGAGATTTTTCTTATATGCCTTAGTTCTCTGCCTTGACTCTGCTTGGAGTCTTGGATTTTCTCTAAAGGCTGGAATTAGCCCTGGGGTGGAGAATGAGGGATGGGAAGAAGAAATGGTGGTGCTTTATTCAGGGTCTCTAACAAGCAGTTTATCTCCTCCTGTCTCCAGAGAATGTGCCTGCACATGAGGCCCCAAGCACACTCTGATTTTCACCACAGCTTCAGGACCCAACCTCATTTGCTGCTGAGAAATCAAGGCAAAATTTGTTGGCATTCTGGGTTCTAGAATTACTTTAAGCATAAGCTTAAACACACAATAAAGTTAATTTATTGACTGAACAACTGTAATTTACAAATACTTCAGTGATAGCAACCACTGGGGAGAAAGGAAAAAAAAAAAAAAAGCTGTAAAAGCTTCTGAGAGTGTTGTCACATCAGCATTAAAGCAGAGAAGAAATTTAGGCTACAAACAAGAAACTGGTTTATAACTCCCAAAGGGGTGAGATGCTGAAGCAGCCTTCTTGTGGGAGAGGGAGAGGAGGAGCAGAGAAAGCAAAGAATACATTCCCTCTAAAATAAACTTGCCAAATTCAAAGATCCAGCCTCAGCAGAGGAAGGCCTTTCTATGCCTGCGTCACCAAAATTCTTAAAGGGATTGTTGAAACAACTTCAAAGCTCCTGAGGTGAGAGCTGGGAGAGCAGAGCACAGCTCAGCAAAGGCTCACGATTGTTGGCAGGACTCTGCAGATGAGGTCAGCTTCACCTGTGCAGGAGTTAACAAGAAAACTGGGTAGAAAATGAAACAACCCCCAGGTTGTACAGCAAACTCAATGAAAAACACAGGAGCTCTCTGTCTCCGCAGTAAAGGCTGCAAGTGCACAGACTGGAAAGAAAAATGAGTATCATGAAGGTAAGCCCTGTACCAATTCATCAGGTGGTTTGGTTGCCTGCTGTATTTTCTGTTTGGTGCTGCTCTAGCTCTAAGCATTAAGCCTTTCTACAAACACTGCTCCTCTTAAGCAGCAAGGTGTGAATGATGTAGCTGTTGTGCTTTAACAACATTGCTCTGGTTCTAACCATTCCACAGCCTCTTGTGTGATATCCCACTACGAAAGCAGTCTGCTCAGTCTGCCTCAAATATGCCAAAAATTAAATTACTGGTGAAATTAAGGAAAAATGATTTCTGTTGCTGCTGTCAAAGACTAAGACAAATAAAAAAAAAATAAAAAAAAGACTGATAGGCTAACTAATACAAAACATATGCAAGGAATATAATGGGGAAATGAATGTAATCACAAAATAATTTATTCTCCACTAGGAAAAAAAATAAAAACCCAAACTATTAAGAGTTATCTCATTACAAAACACCAAAGGTCACAGTTAATTGTCAAAAAATTATCCTTTTCCTTAGTTGCAATGTAAAAGAAAACAACCCTCCAGAAAATAAAAGTGTGGGTGGTGTTTTCCATGCAGAGGAAGAGCAGGCTGAGGGTTTCACCTCCCAGAGAGGAGCTGCTCAGTGGTTGCAGGGTGTCGGTGCAGAATTGTCCCCTCCACCTCGGCTCTGGCCCCTTGGGCCAAAGATCCTGAACCCCACGGGGTCCCACATCAGACAGACCTGTTGGGCTTGCAGGGATGCTGTTTTATGCTGCAGGTTGCCATGGAAACCCCCCATTTACATAGTGAATAATGTGACTCACCACCAGATTTCAGTTTATTAGCAGAGACACAGCTCCCGTGTGGAAGTGGGGAGCTGGAATGCTCAGGCAAAGCCTTTTGAATTGTCCAAGCCACCTTTCCCCACACCTCTCCTGGTGTTTGTACCTTGTGTGTGCTCCCTGCTCACTTGGGCACTCAAAACCCACATTGCACACATTCAATCATATATATTACTTTTATATGTGAACTTACTGCATAATTAGACATAAACCTGGGACTGTTGAACAGTTTGGGTTGAAGAACTTTGAAGATCACCTTGTTCCCATCCCTTTTCCATGGGCAGGGACACTTTCCACTATCCCAGGGTGATCCAAACCCCATCCAGCCTGGCCTTGGGCACTGCCAGGGATCCAGGGGCAGCCACAGCTTCTCTGGGCACCTGTGCCAGGGCCTGCCCACCCTCACAGGGGAGAATTCTTTCCTAAGATCTAATTAAACCTGCCTTCTCTCAGTTCATCCTTCTCCAAAGTCCCTCTCCAGCTCTCTTTAGACCCTTTAGGTCCTGGAAGGGGGTCTAAGGTCTCCCTGGAGCCCTCTCTTCTCCAGTCTAAACCAACTCACTCTTCCTCCTACATCGACCAAAACCCAACAATTTCTTGCACGGTGCTTGAAACCAAAATTGAATTTCTTGTGCAGGAGCCTTGGGTCTGCTTCTGTCCTTAATTACTTAATTCAGGCTGACATTGCAACTTCAGAGTCTGACTTCTGGGAGCATTTCAGACATCTAACTGAGCTAAGGGCAAGACACAAAAACTCACAAACTCCCCAACAATATTTATTAGCATTGTGACTAGTCTTAATCAAGAGCTACTGCTAATATGCATTAATTCCACATCCATACTTTTGTAATCGTACATGCACCTACACACACTTTTCTAAAAGCAAATTTCAACCTATGAAGGAACTGCTGGAGCAGGGATAATCAGTTTTGCAAATACACAAGAAAGGATCAAAGATCAGATGGAAGTTCCTCAGAAAAAAGTCTAGGCAGTGTTTGAGTCTGGGCAAAGCACGAGTCAATGTCATGACATTGGTGAAGGCAAATATCACACTGGGATCTACAAACAGGAGTTCATAGTTGCAAGATATATGAAGTGATCCCTATTTACACAGCAGGCAGAGAATTTCTGCTCAAATAAGAGTTTTAGACATTGTGTTCCAAGACAGACGTGGAGGAAAACAATGGGAGGGATGAGAGGTCACAAGAAATATCTACTAGGAAAGACAGTAGAACTGGTTGGCTGGGAGGAAATTCTGAGTTCTTTATGAGTTTAAGAGGCCCTTGTAAAGAGGAAGGATATCATCTGTTTTTCATGGTTCTTTCTGAAAAGAAAAATGTCTGTGGAATAAATAAAAGTACTGAGGTTATTCTAAGAGTAATTTCTACCTGAGGAATTTTAATCTCAGGAAAAATCAAAGGAGAATATTGCAGCTATCTCTACTTTTGAATTGAAAAAAAATTAAAGTCAGAAATAGTTTGGTGAAATGAAATGTAAGAAAAAGAATCTGGGTTTCTAAAAAATTAGCCAGAGGCTATTTAAACATGAGATGTTTATTTTCTAACTCCAGGTAAGCAATTTCCAAAATTTAATCATCTGATTTCCAAGTCTAAAAGTTCTAAAACCTTCTGGAAAAACAACAGCTCCCATTTTAGATATACATATATATATATATATATATAGTATTGAAACAAATTTACCTCACTTAGAATTTCTCATATCTATTGATGGCAATTGTTAAAAAACATTCTTGAATGGGGTTGCATGTCAACACACATAAAATGCAGGGTTTTTTCCAAAGGAAGAGGCATCTTTTCAAGAGGCTCTGCACAAGTATTATCCACAAATTGTCTTGTTTTCCACAGGTAACATATTAAGGTCTACATTAGGACTGCTGGAAAAAGAAGCTGCTCTTCTTGTAATAAATCCTTTATGTCTAGCTGGAAGGTGTGTGGGCAGGAGCCTGTCCACTGTCTGGTCTCCTGAAAGTCTGATTCAAGGACTGACTCAACTAAAAACCCTAAAGGACGCTGAAAATATATGTAATATGTACTGGGAAGTGAGATACTTAATAGAATTGTGCTCTCTTTTCAGTTCTGCTGAAACAAACGTGCCAAGATTTAGTGCTGGGAAGCAGACATGACAAAAAGCATTCTGTCTTTGAGAAGCTTTAGAGCAAGAAGAAAAGGCTGAAATAGCTGTGGCTTATTACCAACTTAATAAGATTCAGATTGTTGCATGTCCTGGAAAGAAAAAAAGATTTTCAAATTGCACATTTTTTTTCCAGAATACAGGTACAATTCCTGGTGTACCAATAGCCCGAGGGCCCAACATATTGAATGACTTATTAAAGATTCATGATACAAATTTATTTCCTAACAACACTGTAGGAATGTGTTGTTTTCCATTTCAGGAAGCAATGCTTCTCAAAAGTGTTTACATGTCTCAAATTGCAAAATTTAATTTTCAAATCAAATGAAGCATAATGAGCTTCATGAGCTCCTCATTCTTCACTCCAGGTTTAGCTACAAGCACAGCACAGCAAAACAAATTAGAACGAGAAAATCAGGTGGAACAAAGAGCTTCTCTTGACCACTGGCAACCAAAAGAGTTGTGTAAAGGACAGAGCATGTTCTTTGTTAGCCAAGCTAACAACCAATCTTCACCTCTGAGATGACAAAAAATAACATTAAAATTTGTTTACATCATCTCATGTAAAACCAGCTCATTGTAAGATGTGTAACTACATATAACTTGTATCTAAAATCTTTACAGAATATTATTCTGCTCTTCCTGTATGGCAGCACCTGCAGGCAAGGGGAAACTGAAGGGAAATATTTAGCACAACGAGAATAAGAAGCACCAAACTAATTACAGGTAGATAAAGCGGATAATTAATAAATCTAAGTTTTGAGCCCAATTTTACAAGAAGTGAGACTGATATTCTACATCAACTAAACTTCCGTGTGGGTCTCACTGATTGGAAATTTTGAAGCCTGATTATTTCTATTGATCCAGGCAAAGAGAATTAAAATAAGAGCACCACTGCACTTTTCAGTGAACTACTGAGAGAGCTGCTGTTGTTAGACAAAGAAACCTGACAAACCAACCAAACTCCCTAATGTGTGTGAAAAATAGACAGAACTGAAAATTTTCAGCCTTACATGTTTTTATATATTAATGACTTAATAAAATATTATAGCACAAATCCTTAAATCAGTTTTGAATTAGTTTTCTTTGCTTTTCTATCAATCATGTCAAGAGATATTTGTTCAGAGGGAAAAACTCACAGCAACTTAACTCTAAATTACTCATTCTTCTAGAGTAGCTTTGCCTTAATATTGTTCTTAAAAAGACCAACAGACATTTAACTCAAAATCTAGTTTTCATCACGAAATAATTTAAAATATTTGGGGTCTTTTTTTACAGAGAACACTCAAAATAGCTAAGTAACCCCAGGCAAAAATACAAAACCAACCGAAAAACAAATACCAAGTTAAATCCCTGCCTCCAGGTGAGTTCCAGCCTATTGTGCACCTTTCTGAAGAGTGGCAAAATCTCAATAATCCCTGCTGATGCAGGAAGGTTATTCAGAAGGTCGTGAAGGCCTGGGAATCTGTTCCCTGCAGAGTTTGGCTGCAGATCCCCTGGGAGTGTCCAGCCTGCTGCTCTGGCCCTGTCCCTCTGTCCTGCCAGCCTCAGCTCCCCACACCCCAGGACAGACACATCTCCCCCCTCCAGGCACTGCCACCTTGCCTAATCTCTCATTTACACGAGAAATAAGATGAAAATTTAGAACAAAGAACTCCACCAAACGTTGTCTTGACTGATTCACCCATAAACCAAGAAAATAGAGGAGGTGCATGATTTACTGCAGAGCTGGGAATCCGACTGCACAAATAAATTGTAACTTTTTCAAAGTGTTATTAAAAAAAAACCCAAAAAAACCAACTCCCAACCAGATAAATTTGCATAAACCTTCATAAATGTCAATAAGTGTCTTGCCTGTGACATACCAATGTATAATTGAAGAGAAGCCCAGGAGAGGCAAGAGTTTAGTTTTCCCATGGCACTCATTTCCTTCTGGTTATGCCGTGACAGCTGGAGAGTGAGTCTTAATATTTTTCAGAAGTGAATTTAATTGCTTTAGAGAGTCAGTTTAGCATATCACTTCAGAAATACCCCAAAGCTACGAGCAAACCCATTGTTAGCCACATAGCTTTTTATTTGTGAGATTCTTAGTTTACCTCTGTAGCTACCAAATTACGTTTTCAACACCTTACTGGGTATTCCACAGGTGGCCTCCAAATCTTATCCCTGTTGGAATATTTTCAATTAAAAGTTTTATGATAAGAATCTGTGATAGTCTGAGAGCTGTTGATGATAGATAATGGGCTATAATCCAATGAATTTGGGAATCGAGGCCTTAAAGGTTATCCTGGCAGTAAGAATAATCCACTGGGCCTAAGCAGTTCTAAGGAAATAATGGTTTAAAATGTGGTAATTTGGGAAGGAGTGGTAAAGTTCTTTTTCTGAAAATGATAGCAGTTCTCAGATTGAAAGTAGTTTATGCCAAATGAAACAAATGTAGTTTATAATTAACAGTCATTTACCTCTGCTGAGAATACAAAAAAAAAAAAAAAAAAAAAATAATGGAATTTCTGGTTTAATTGTAGAAAGTTCTCTAATCATTCAAATATCTCAGCTATATATTTTCTACTGTATTCAGTTCTGACATAAATGTGTGATAGATACTTTGTATTATCAGATTAGTTGTCTCAACAGACACCTCTGTCATCTGGAGGCATTGATTCCACAAACACCCATAAGAAAATCATTATTGTATATTTAAGGAAAACACTGTAAGGTGACATAATATAGTGACATGATATTTTTCTGCATTTTTTTCTCTGGATATGTAACAATTCTTGCATTTAGTCATCACCTTGTATCCATAATTAAAATCATATTGATGTTTTTAACAGCGACAAGTTTCTTTTTATCAGTCTTAACATTTCCCTTCCTTTTAGTCCTTTAAATTTTAGAAAAAAAATCCAATATGTAGCATTTTTGTTCAGTGATGATAACCAAAAAGACAAAAAAAGCTCTCCCAGTATCATTCTAAACCTATAGATTGTGATGACTGAAATTTTCACAGTCAGTTTTTTTACCTCCAAACAAAGTACGCTTAAAGGGCACATGAACAATTCTGCTGACGTGTGCAGTGTGATATTTAGGCCCATTTATTAATTTGTATTTTGCATGAGGGAATTTAGTAACTAGCTGTGAAATATAGCTGCATTGCGATGTTACATTTGTTAGGTACAGGCAGTCTCTTTACAGCTATTTATAGAGGACATCATTCCAATAATCTCATTTGCCTTTAGCTCAGCATAGAGCAGCCTGAAGCCTTCCAGACAGGAGAAAATTATTCAGATTCCATGTTTGTGAATTTGGATCTTTCTGTGTTCTGGGTCAGCTGGCCTGGTAGGACTCTGTGGGCAAACCCCTTTTGCTGTGATCATCAGAATTCAGTCAAAAGAACCACCAGGATCTCACAAATCGAGGTCACCTTGTTCCAGTTCTAGCAGTGAACAACCCCTGCTAAACGCAGCATGCAATGAGAATGACACCACGATATTTCCATTTTCTTACAGGCATGGAGGGCTCTCTGCACTACCTTTAGCTGCCATTCCACCAGATTTCAAGAGCTGAAAGCAGATTAGTGATCACAAGAGCTTCAATGCTTTCTATCTTCTGTTATCTACAGAATGATGGCACTCCTTGTTTCTTTCACACAGCACAGGTGAGGAAAAACCACTATTTCACCTCAGAGAAACAGTCTAAATTTACTATCCAAACACAGCAGAGAATGTACAAAACCATTTTACAGGACAGTTGATAAACACTTGATTTCTTGTAGCAGTTTTATTTCTTTGCAGATTTGAGCACACAGCTGATCTCTAAAGCTTAGCTCTTTTAAGGGAATTTAGGACAGTTTCAGCCACATAAGTGGGAATTAAAGAATAAAAGTCCACTAATTCATAAACATACATTTAGTGTAAAATCCAGGTAAGATCAGCTCATCTCTGCTGCTCCTTTGCTAAGCCTGCTCTGGTATTTTTTATGTCCTATTCTTTTTAGTCTCTCCTCCAACCAAAGGTGTTTCCATAGCCATAACTCTTTCTGCCTCCAAGGCTGGTCTCTGTCTGATAAACAGATTGTACTAACTCTTGTTTCTTCTCTCTCTTTGATGATCTGTATTAATAGATCAGCAGTAAAACTATTTCTAGCCATAAATGTGTACAAGCCCCATCATTTGTCAGGCCTTATTGGTACTTCAATAGTGGACATTAAAGGAGAAAAAAAAAAAAATCACAAAGCCCAGACAATCTAAATTAAATTAATAATCTGTCTTGGCAGAATCCTCAGAAGCACAGTGCTACAGTTTAAAAAGAATATAGCAGGAGTTACCATATTGGCTAACACACCTCAGAAAAAACAAAACAAAATAAAACCATCAAATCCAAATGGGTGAGGTGCTAATAAATGAAATAAAAGCCACCAGAGCTGGTTCAAAGATTATTTACACATTTGCTGTTTTTTCTAAGATGTGTTATTTCAAAGCCCATTTCTCACGTAATGCTCTAAATTGCGAGTACAACATTTGCAGTCACTGGCTTTTTATTATATTTTAAAGCCACTTCATTACATCAAGAATGTGTTTTCATGACTCAGGACAGAAATCCACAGTGCTCTATTCATGTAGAACAGAAGAGTCTATTTCATTTGAAAGGGACCTAAAATGATCACCCAGTCCAGATGAATACACGATTATAAATTATAATCTATAAACACCAACAACACCACAACTGCTGCTTAAAAAGGGGATTCATTTGGTCTTCGTTGAGATGGCAACAGCTGAATTAAAATAATGGATAAAACCTTCTGTACCAGAACAAATTGGTTGGTCACTCCTGAAAATGTTAAGCATGAGTTTGCATGACAAACGCTGGAGAGGAGTTTTCCTGTGAAAGGACACGATCTTGAGTGTCACCTGGAAAGTTTTTTTGAACAAATTGGATCCACAATGTCTTTGATTAAATTTTAACCCTCTTCCCACTGATCTGTGCAAGTGCTGTTTCAGAGCAATGGCAAAAAGCAGGAGCACATGGGTTGAACAACAGGAGTTCTCCACAAGCTTTCTATTTAAAAACTCACAGAAGCAGTGAAAATAATTGCCAGGTTCAGCAGAGAGGGGTCACAGCTTTGTCCTCACATTCCCACACAACTGCCTGGGACAAATGGAAGGTGATGGAGGAAATATATAAATAAACACTTCCAGATTTCTAGCATTCCTCTCACCTCTATCCAGAAAACATGGCAAAGTTTTGGAGGAAGTTTCTAGGTACCAAATGACAAAGGAGACTCTAATAAAATATCATACCAGCAGAATTAAAATCCCTTATGGTTACTTTCAGTCAAAAAAACCCTTAATTTAATATCTGGACCTTAAATACAAAGTTGTTGATGATATTTCTAAGTTTTAATGCATGTTTATCTAAATTTACTAATAAACTTACTAATTATACAAAGACTTGAAAGGAACCTTTATGCTGTAATTGGAAATCCCATTAAACCACAGTGCAAAACTATGCTTATATTTAAAGATCAAATATGAATCTAGAAGTTCTTTCTTTACTTTTGGGTTTCAAATAAATCATTTTGTAAATGCTGGACATCCATGAAGAAAAATACAATATAGTGCATAGTTGTGGGATGAATAATAGCTCACCATGTTCTGTCATTTCATAGTTAAAGGATTGGGGTTTTTTTTACCCAGAGTAACCCTGGCAAATCTCATGATTTTGTCATTGCTGGCTGCAATTTGGTCACATTACAGAATGCTATTTAGTGTAAACTCTGATTGCTGAAAACTAAATTAGGTTTGGTCAAGGACCAAGATCTTTTGTAGGATTTCACCACCACAAAACTCATGATTCTATAGGAAAACATCCAAAAACTGACCTGTTTTTAAGCCTTACATATAAGGAAATAGCAGAGGAATCAGGAATGAAATTCCTCAGCTATGAATTCTTTTCATCTTAGGGACAAAGACTTCAGGAAGAGTTTCTGGGAGGCCTCTCAGCTGCGAGGTGTGTGTGGTGGTGAGCTGCTGGGGTTGCAGAGCACAGCTGGAGCAGAGGTGTGAGCACAGGACACATCTGGAGCAGAGATGTAAGCACAGGACACAGCTGGAGCAGAGGTGTGAGCACAGGATGCATCTGGAGCAGAGATGTAAGCACAGAACACAGCTGGAGCAGATGTGTGAGCACAGGAACTCAGCAGCTCCGATTCAGCAGAGGCAGCCTCACCTCCTCGTGCTAAAAGTGAAGCAGCAGCGTTTCACAGGCAGTGTTTGTGCCAAAGGATGTGATCACAACCAAATGAAAACTCATCCAGGAGCTGGAGATGTGCAGTTGTGCCGCTGCTCCTGCTCCGATGGACTCCAAGGGCTCTGCAGTTGTGTTCACTCACTGAGAATCTGAGATATTTTTACTTCATGTAAACCATGCCATCCTCCACCACCTTTTTTTTTTTAAATAAATCTTCCCAAAAGCTGGCTATGATTGAATTCATGAGTGCCCCCAGGCAAAGACATCACTTTAGAGTTCCAGAGGTACTTATCAAAATTGTCAGTGCTAAGGTTCTGTCCAAGGCATAACCATTTTCTTGGGGAAAACAGACTATCTGAATATTCAGCTGATTTTATTAAATCACTTCTTTGAGGCCGTGCTCAGATCCTTTGGGGTGTTTGATTTTCATGAACATTTGAGTGACTAACTTATTGCCATGCACATTTGTGCAAAGTTAATTTCAAAGCACTATGCACCAGTATTTTGCAAAAAGGAAAGTAAAATCCACACACAAAAGTGTTTGTGCTGGAAGGGTTCGACTGCTGTGGGATTTATCTGATTTACCACAAAATCCCAACCTCCAGCACTCAGTACCTACCTAGCTACTCCTGAACTCTGCAATTCAAAATTATTTCCAAAAGCTTGGTTATTTAAACCATTCACATCTGTTACAAAACATTTAAAATCTGTACAGAAAAACAACCAAAAAAAGAGACTTAAGATTTTATAGTGAATATATGAACCACTTAGCTCCATCAAAATTCAGCTATACTTTAAGTAGATATAGAGTATCATATTTTTTTAGAAATCTGTTGAACAGGGCTTTTTTCCTGTTTACTTTTTCATGGGAACAATATAAATCCAGTGATGGCTTCAGTGCTGTTTTGCACACACTCCCTCCTTCCTTTCCTTCCGTAGACCAGATTAATCTTTCCCCTCTAGAAGAGTGAAATAACAGGTGATAACTATGGAAAATACAGCCTTATTTGATTTATTGAGTGAATCACTTCTTCCCTGGGTCATTAAATTTCTCATTCACATTTATGTACATTTTTCTCCAATTTCAAGTAGACATTCCAGTTGTGTTGCTCATCTACTTTCAATATAAAGGATGAATTAAAGCATTAATCTATGCAATCATTTTCTAAGGGAAGCAGTGATAGTTTTATACAGAATTCACCTTACAATGCTGTAATCACATTTTGAAGACCCTCTCATAAAATCACATTGAGCTGAGGAAGAAATAAAGCCTCAATACTTGTCCTTCTAGGACTTTATTATTATTTTCTGGGTTACTAAATGACATTGAGAACAGGCCCTTGCTTATATCTTCACTTCAGAAATATATTTGGAGTTTAGCAGCTGTGGATATTGTCAGAAAATATGCAAAGTAAAAATAAAAAAATTTGAGTTCAAGAGCTCAAGACAAGGTTTATTAAGGCTTCATGTCCCCACATGAAGATGCTTTTGTTTTACTTATCGCTGCATGATTTGTAGGAGGGGAAGAAAACAACACATTAAGTTCTGCTTCCTTGCTTTTCCATGATCAGTGGAAAAGATGAGTTTATTTTTACTTTATAAAAAGGTAATAAAATAGTCATGGAAGAAACAAACTTGGATTTGCTGTTTGGAGTGGAATCATCACATCACATATGAGAGACATCAACACTCATTGCTCACGTACAAGGGCACGTTGCTGTTTTAGCACTAAAATCAAAGGCTGGGAAAGCTCAGGGAAGAACCAGGCTCTTCTCTCTTTAAAATCTTCATGCAAAGAAAGGGCAGGGAGATCCTGGCTTTTTCCTGAGTCAGGGAGGCATGTAAAATAGAGAATGTGGAAGTAACCTGGACAGCTCGTTAGGAGAGCGCCTGCAGCACTCCTGGGCTGCTCTGTAGAACCCTGCACTCGTGCACAGCCAGTGCCTGCAAAGCTGCATGTCAGAGGCATTATTGGGTAGGCAGAAACCTCTCCTGGGGAGAATTGTTCCCTTTTTTGTTCTTTTATAGAGTGTTATGTGCAGGGCTCACCGAAAAGAAAAACCAAAAAAAACCCCTAAAATCCCAGACCTGAAGAAAGGAGAGATGCTAACCTGCAAAAATGTGAAAGAAAATAAAAGGTGCTCTGGGAGCCAGCGCAAAACAGAGAATTAGAGGAAGATTTCTTATTCAGATCCACATAGAACATGGCTACATTTCACTTCTCTCACACAAAACTCTCCCACTCCTGTCTGTTCTCCTACTTAACACAAAACTATTCCAGTTCTTTCTGTACTCCCACTTAACAGGCAGGCAGACTCCTGGGGACTGTCCCTCCAGGAGCCTCTAAGGGACATTACGGGGTTTGTGACCTTTACACTTCCCTGCTTCAGGCTCCCACATCACAATTATGTGATTATCAGGTCCTCAATCAAGCACCGGGGCTGCCAGTCAGAGTTAGCTAACACCACTCCATCCAGCCCGCTCAGCTGCCATCAATAACAAATATTTAATCTGCAGGCCTAGCACACACATCAGTGCAAAGCCAAAGAGTGGCACATCAAATTCTTACCCTGAGTTCAAATTTTAGATGTGATTTCTACACTTGAACAGAATTTATTAAGAGTCATCAAGTTGTGGAAGTTTAAGAACAAGCAACGCTATATTTCAGATCAAAACCCAAATACATTTAGGAGAAGGAGCAATTTTCAGTTTGATATTTTGCAGGTACCAATTTTCTTATGACTGAAACCTGACTTGCTCAGTCTGTGTTTGCCCACAGGAATGCATCTGTGATAAATCCAGGGAACTTCCAGCTACAGTTCAGGTCAAACCCTTTGTCATTACAGCAGAAGATGGGGAATGGGAGGTGGGGGAACACAGACAATTAACTTTTCTTCCCTATTATTTTTCCCTCTTGACTCCCATCACTTCCTGGCAGACAACCTCACCCTGACACACAGGGAGAAGTTCCAGGACTGAAAATGTTCACACTGGGTTCCTGCCCATCCCTTGTCACCACTATAATCATTTTTAATAGTTACAGTGGTTAAAAAGTACCTCCTGTAAATATAAATTGATCATATTTTTGCTTTGGGGAAAAAAAATAAAAATGTTTGAATTGAAATTAAGGCTTTGATATTTCAGAATTCATCAAAACACAGAAGAATAGAAGTTGATTAAGATGCATTTTCTCCTGTCATATACAAAATTATCTATCTTTTGGTTGAGTCTTTATCTTTGCCATAAAGAGGAGCTGCCTTGAAACACTCACTTTGACCTGACAGGTTTATTAATAAATTCCTGTTGTGTGTGCAATTGCACAAATATAAATTGGAGGTTAAAGTTAACTTTCAGCCAAATCTGCTCCAAAAAGTGGAGTTCAATGTCCCCTCTCCATTCTGGGAGTGCTTTTAGGTACTGAAAGAGCTGAGAAAAGGAAGCAGCTATCAGGGTAGATGTAAATTGCACAGGTAAACAAAACTCATCCTCCTCACACACAGATATCCAAAAATAATTCATAATAAAAATGGCTTTAAGCTAAAAATGATATACAAAGACTTTAAGCCTTCAAGCTACCGATTTTCCTCGCAGTGACTGTAACCACCAAGGAGTTTGGATTTCTCATGACCCTTCCAGGGAACCCCTGGGTCAGGAGACTGGAGGAGAAGAGACAAAGCTGCCTGATGAGAATCCTGGGGCAGGGGATGTCGTGCAGAGCTCCAGCTGATATCTATTGACTTATTGGTGTTTGGGAGCTTTGCAAAGATTAGGCCATACCTGGCCCCTGAGCCCCTGGCAGCATCAATGGATGTTCTGCAAAGATTCCTGCCTTCAGCTTTGTCATCCTTTATCTTAGTAAACATCAAAATCTGAGCACAAAAGACAGAAAATGAGCTATTGATTTTCCAGTATTGTCTTAACCTGCAGCTTAATTGAAGGTCAGGATATGTATTGCTGTCAAAGGCAGACTTCTGCTATTCATGGAGGGTGTCTGGCACAAAACTGTCCCCGAGAGGCAGAGCACAGATGGATTTTGGGCAAGCCACCAAAGGGGAATATGAAACCTGGCACTTTCAAACATTCCTGAAGGAAAACCGAGGCATGGAGGAGACAGACTGCAAAGAAAATGGATTAGACGTGGACAGCTTTGCTAAAGGAAAGGTGAAGATACAGAGAGTGGAGGAGAGAGGGAAGGACAGAAAGAGAGAGAGAAAAAAGGGCCAGAAAGAGATGAGTGTTTGTCATTATAAGATGACAAATAAATTGTCTCCTCAGAGAAAGTAGGTGACTGCAAAAATCCCCTTCTGTGTTCTCTTTCCCATCGAGTGATGTAAAACTGTAAATTCCCCTTTTCCTAACACTGTGATATGGCAGCTTTTGTAAAGAAAAGCATTTGGTTTTATTAGAAGACATATGTAGAATGACAGTAAAACAGAAGTTGTCAGATAATAGATAGGAAAGAAGATCCACATCTTTCTCTTCTTTTCTGTTATTGCTTTGGTTTTGCTATCCTTCATCATCCTCCTTTCATGAAGTATCAGATTTTGACATTTTATATCTGTCATTCAGGAGGTTAAGCTTATTTCTCAAAAAAAAAAAAAAAAGAAAAGAAAGAAAAGAAAAAAAATAAGAAAACAAAGAGTAATAGATACTTCTATTTTTAAGATATGCCAAACCACCCATGAAATTTGCTCTTTTCCTCTGCCATTATTCTAAGTGTTTTTCTCCTCTATATGAAATGAATTAATTTTATCCTATATATGTCAATCAACATCATCATATACTCCTCCTGTTTCCACTCTTGTGCCTGAAACCTGGGGAGAAGAGCAAAGGAAAAAGCTTTATGTTTATTTACTTTGATACTGCAGTGAAGTGCCTCAGATGGTGACAGTCACCCTAAAATGTGTCGGTAAAATCAGACAGTCCAGCAAAGCCCCTTCATTTCTGTCAGGAGAAGAATTTCAGGCTGCTGTAGGAGGACTTGCATGATCACCAGGAAACTGAACAAAACCAACATGAAATCATTCACATTTAACTGATGAGAGACAGCAGAAGGATACCTGGCCTCGCTGAAACTTTTAAAGATGGATTTCTTGGTGGTGGGTGAAGGAAATGTATTTATTTGTTATTTGCTACAGAATAAACATGGCAAGAGCGTACAATGCTGGAACTGCTCATATTTGAACATCCAGACCCTCTGTGTCAGGGTTGACAATGATTAGGTTTACTTTCATTCATTTATTTTAACTTAATTGCAGCTACTGAGTAAACATCTCAAAATTCTCAGTGGTCTAGGACCGTTCTCTGGGGAAACTCGGTGTTCAAGGCCTGGAAGGACAAAAGGATCTCAAAGTGTTAAATACCTTCAGACCCCAGAACTCCATGGCCACACAGGCCTGACACAGAAGGCAAATGTTCTCTTCAGCAAAGAGGAATTTGTTTTTTGTATCCTGATTTTACTTTTTGTTTCACCTCCAACCAACTTTGGACCGTTCCTGGCTCAGCTCTTTGAATTAAAGATGGAATGGAGGGCACCTTTAATTTCTCATAACGGGGTTATCACAGCCAGTTTGCCATTGCAAAGATTCTCATTTCTTGCTCTCATTTACAATGGCTACCATATAGTTTTGAGTGCCTATTCAATCTGTTTTGAATTAAAAATAAATAAAAAAATAAATAGATATGCGTAGATATCTCTATATATCATCTATAGATCTATATCTATATATCTATATATCTATATATATATATATACACTGACTATGACATTCAGGCCTGTTTCTTTCCCAGAGAAGGGAAAGGTTTCTCTTAATTTTAGTTTCATTTACTTGTCTTTTAAATGAGTTTATTATTTTGCTTCCTAAGTGATTGTCTCTTGTCTTAATTATTCCTGTAGCTATGAGAGGTGCAAGCCATACCCTGGGGCAAACCACAACCGCCTAATTTTGACAAAGTTAACCAATGCTACAGAAAAAAAGTGAGCTGAGAACAAAAAAACCTTCCTGAACACCTTCACAGCCAAGGAAATGTGAGGTCCTACACGATGCTGTCAAACTGTAGCGATTCCCTCCACAGTAGGAATTCAATAGAAATATAAATAGAATTCTTCATCTCACGGTGTCCTCCTGATGGAATATTCATTCTTCTGGGATTCCTTATTGCTTCTTTGGAAAACACATTTTTTCAGGCTGTGGTTCCTGCAGGCAGCAGCAGGGGTTGGCAGGGTGCTGAGGGCTCAGCTGCACATCTTGTGTCTGGATTTAAACCTGGGAGTTTTGGATCCAGCACAACGGGCATTGCACTGCCCTGAGATCCTTTCTGGAGGCTTCTGTCACACGTGAGATTGCCTGGATTTTCTCTCACAACTCTTCATTCCTTTGTGATGGTAGGATTAACCCCCAGCACGTGTTTTCTGAATTACCACAGAAATTTTCTACCGTCCAGCAAGCCCTTTTGCCTCCTTTTAAATCACAATATGCAAACTAAAGATGGAATGGCTGCGCCTCAAGCCACACACTCTGGTTTGGAATTCAGGATAATTAGTTTTGATGTTTTTAAGCAACACTGAACAACACGAGAAACTGAAGCAGACAACAAAAGTGAGAAGCTTAAAAATATCAAAACATATTTACCTTTCCAAGTAAAACACAGCTGAGATACAGAAAGCAAGCTGTTCTCCAAAAGGTGGATTATAGCAAACAAATGTACACATTCCATAGCAAGGCTCAAACTCGGAGTTATGAAGTGACAGCCACACCAGAGTGCCATGAGGAGCTACAGAATGCAATTTAATGCAGAACCAAAAGCACTAACTTGAATATTTTATTTTTTTTTTTTGTCCTTCCAAAGCTCATGAAATCATTCTGCTCCAGCATTATAAAAACTGTGCTGAAATGCCATACCTTCACAGTGGGAGGCTGCTTTTTTTCCTTTTTAATTACTAGGAAGCTGGAAAAGACTTGACTTCCCAAGAGAAAAAGGACTTGAAACTCAGCCAGCCATCTACAAGTGATCCTACAAAGACAGAACAAGCTACATTTCTACACCATGATCAAAAGCCTGAAAGAAATGACTGGGAATGCACTGAGTTTAGAAGTTCCTACTTCTTCTTTTAGACACTGATACAAAACTCATAAATGTTCTATTTGCCTCTAAAAAAAAAAAAAAAGCAAAGTGTATCAATTTAAGCTCATATTATTTCTAATTTTCTTTTAGTTAAAATTTTAAATTACACATGTAATTTTTATTGTTGCAGATTATCTTTTTTGGAAACATTTTCAGGTTATACTCAGGATTTATTTATTCTGCCTCCCCTCACCTTCCTTGACTTTCCTTTTCCCACCTCCCAGCTTCACCCAACTTTGTATCCACCACATATTCTCAAATTCAGGCTTTTTTTCTCCAGCTTTACACTGGTGCTTTTCTGCACCACTGCCTTCAACACTGGCTTGGTTTTGCCTGGCTGCATTTATTAGGTGTGTTTTATAAACAGGTAAGCATAAGCGCCTAGGAATACTGGATTTGAGAAAGAAATTCCTCTCAAATCCTGATATTTTTGGGTTTGGCCACACCTAAAGAGCCTGGCTCTCCTTCTCAGCTGTACATATAGGAGTCAGGTAAGATAAATGGGGAAAATGGTGAATGTCTGGTAGCTCATATTCCTATTTTAGAATAATTTTTAAAAGCAAATTGTTGTAGTATTTTTTTTTAATTGTTTTAAGGTTAAAAATAAAAATAAACCATTTGGTCTAGATAAGATAATGAAACACAAATATATGCTTTGTACTGTTTTATAAAGGGTAAGTTCTCAATAGTAAATAAATTACTGAAATATTACACAGAATACAAGTAGTTCATTGTTCCCAACTCTAACAGCACTTGGAGTAGCAGGAGGGAGAAGGGGGGTTAATTTTTCATAATTTATATATACAGACTCATTCCTTCAAACATTCATTATAATAAATATCAAGGATGTTTCCATACAGGGATATCCTTAACTCCAGCAGGTTTTGGTGCCTGTTTCCCAGGGCTAGGGGATAAAACTTGCTGTCAGAAGTTCTAAAGGGAAAAAATCTTTTTACTTCAAGAAAGGATAGTTGAGAGATCAGACAAAAGATTTCATCTCAGCTCATCTGTGCCAAGCCTGGATTTTAAATCATCTGGAGGTGTTTTGGAGTGAGTTCACCAGTAACCCTCCATGAAATCTTCTCTCTGTCCCACTAAGCTCCCCAAATCTCCTTTGAACAGAGAACCACAAATGCTCTGGTGTTAGCTCAGCAGATTGTCTCTGCTTCAGCTCCTCCCGAGGGACCCCTGCATGTTTGACATCTCCTGCTCCTTCCACTAAAGTCTGTGCCATGTGAGCATTGCCCCTTTCATTAACCAGTTCACTGCTTCTAAACTGAGATCTTCAGAGAGATTCTGCTATAAAAACCCCCTAAAGGCTTTATAAACAAATGTAAAAACTATTCTTGGTCCCAAAGCAAGAGCTGGTATCGTTGGATATTTTATATCCAAACACAATGCAAAGTTTTGAGCTCTGAATTTCCAAGAACCCCCTTATAAAATTCCTTGGATTTCAGAAACATACCTGTTTTGGGAAACTGAGGCATCAAATGTGAAAAAAAGTTCCATCTATTCAATATTTCATCCTCATATCTGGCTTCTTTCTCAGCTTCTCTCATAAACTGTGTTCCTTCTGAAAAACCTTCTCAGCCTGCTTCACTTGATTGGTGAAGTTGCCTTTCTACTTAACAAAGAGTTGGAGGAGGTTTGTTTTGGGCTCATTTGTTTTGTTTTTGGGGGGTTATTACAGTTATGTTTTATGTTTTATCAAAATTGCAGCACTTTAAATACATCTCCATACAAAACTTACAGAGAGACTCCTCACAATTGAATATATTAAGTTAAAATCTCAAATTATGTTTAAATTACCCGGTGTCTTTCTGTGAATCATATTAATCTCTCCAATGTTCATTATTTAATTGCAAGTGGTTTCAGTCCTCCACACTCAGTCTTAAATAAATAAACAGGAAGATAAAACAATATTCTTTGAGGCAATGCAATAACAGAAAGAGAAGCTTTTGTTCCTTCAGCCTGTGCCGTACCCTGATTGCTGATTTTCTCATTTTGCTGTACAGGCATTACAAAGTGATCATCATCAGCGCTCCCTTTCTGCCTGGGGGTTGATTTTTCATTAATAAAGAATAAACAGAGTGAGTTCCAACCTGTTGAAACTCAGCTTTTCAGTCAGTTTGCTTGAGGTTTACTTAGTTCATACAAAAAAAAAAAAAATTTAAAAAAAAAATCTGTTTTTTGAGAAATCCGAATCTGAACTACACTTGGGTGGATTTTTCTGGTTAACTGTTCCACCCTCACCTTTCTAGATGTTATCCCACATGATATCCAAGATACTTTTAAAAGACATGACCAAGCCCACCTCTCATCCACAATATTCACCAGAGAAAATCTGATCACTGCACTGCATCGAGATTTTCTGAACTGGAATGGTTTTAATGCCAGCTGTGAGGAATTGGCAACTTTGGGGCAAAGCACTTGGGAGCACAGAGAAGGAATGTAGCTAAAATTGATGGTTGGAGGTCAACACCTTTCTGTGACTTGACAACACTGCACTGAAAATGCCAATTTTTACCTTGCTCCTGCACAGTTTATTACAACCTTTTTGCAGTGTCAAAAACTTCCTGAAATTCCTCTCTATGGTCCTCACAGCTGCACCTTAACCCCAGCCCAGGAAATATATCACCCACATTATTGGCACTTGCCTGACATTCAGCTCTAAAAGAACAGTAATCCTTTGACAATCTGGAGTTTATCTAAGGAATGGGGAACAATAACCTCCTTAAACTGATAAAAAAACACTCCAAAAAAAAAAAAAACAAAAAACAAAAAACCCAAAACAAAACAAAAAACCAAAGTAAAACCAAAGAGCTGTGCAATTCCAGGTTGATACTCTGTTCAATGTTCAGGCCAGATAATTGTCCAGCACACAACCTCATATCTCTGTGACTACAATTACAGATAAAAACCCTGTGTAGGAAGGCATTCAGAGTAGAGTTTACAGGATATCTATATTTTCAGTGATGACCCATCTATTAAATGTGATACTATGTTTACCACATCTATATATAAGTATGTTTTATGTTATTTATGTTATAAAATGTTTTGAGAAGTGCAAATAGAATGCATAAGACGACATCTCTCTGCTTTGCTGTTACCAGACAAATTCTGAAGCTTATTTTCCTTTTTATTTAATCTTTGATTTTCATTGAGGGAAAGCCACTAAAGGAAATATTTTCCCAGGTGCACTAATTGCAGCTATGAAACTTTCTGGTGATTTAAAGCACACAGAATCCATTGACACTCTTCAGGCTCTTGGCAGGCACGAGGCCTTCCTGATCTGCTGCACAACTCTAACAACTCTGTTTGGAGCAGCAGCTCTCCCTGAATTCTGATGGAGCCCTGCCCAGGCTGCTCCCTTGGCTGAGTCTCTGGAAGGGAAAGTGGAGAAGGAAAAGCAGAGCAGTGTTTTTTCTTGGACAATATAGTCCTGGTCTCAGTTTATTCACAGCTATTACTTGTAAAGAAAAGCACATCTGGTATTGTGTGTGTTACCTGGCTTGCAGTGACAGGATTTTGGTAGCTCGTGTGTGACCCTGTCCTGTAGCTGTGCTGAGCTTTAATCTCCGACACCCTTCACTTGCCCTGTGACCCATTCAAATCTCACCTCCAGCTTTCCCTTTCTCAATCTCCCTTGAGGCTCCTTAACAGCTCAGAGTGTCAAAATTACTGGGGAGAAAGATCCATTCTCCAGAAAGCAGCTGCTGTTTCCTCCTCCTCCAACACTGCTCGTTTCTCCACGTGGGGAACAGGAAGAACAAAGTTAATTCTAGCAGAGAACAGCACATCCACTGCCTGCAGCTGCAATTCCTGCCCATGGCTGGGGCAGCAGCACTCTCCCATCCAGCACAGGGAAGATCTCCAAGGAGAGAAGGCTCTTGAGCATGTCCTCAAGCCATCCGTGAACATTTTAGAGCACATTCCAAAGCACAGGGAGACCGTGGCATCATTTGGAGTGTGAGAGAAACGCACAGCACGCAGCTGGATCCAAGTCCAGGCCTGCTCCAGGGAGCTTGGTATTAACCCACAGCATGTTTTGGGCATTATTTTACATTTCCAGAGCTGTGACCAGTGACTATCAAAGAATGGTTTGGGCTGGAAGGGACCTTGGAGGTCACCCAGTGCCAAAACCCTGCCATGGACAGGGACACCTTCCACTAGACCAGGCTGCTCAAAGACCATCAGAACCTCTTGTTCACACATCATTATTTTGCTTCATTAACAGCTTCCTGGAGAAACACAGATCTTTCTGGGACTTTCTTGGAAGCAAAGCCAGCAGAGTCCACAGTGATGCTGAAGCTTTCTGCTCTCCATGCTCTGTATGTGAAATTTTTCTTTAGAGTCAAAGCAAAAACCTCAAAATATTACTGAACATTCTGCTAAGACTAGAAACTTCTGTCTGAATGAATTATTTCTTTTAGAAACTATGCCAAATTGATTTCTTTAAATAAAGGTTTATTTTAAAGGAGGTCCTGTTCTGTTCATTGAGAGTAAACTCTTTTGGTAACAGCCTGTCTTTTGCAGTTAATTGCTGCTTGTCTCCTTGGATATCATCATTTGCATAATTGTGATTCTTTTCAATAGAAAGGGATTATATCATCTTGGAGAAGCAAACATCATAAAATTTAAATTTACATGAAATTAAAGGAATAAGTGTTCCATGGTAACAGTGCTATTAACTTGCACCAAAGAATAAAGTCTTTAATACTATAAAGTCAATGTATTTACAGAAAATCACTTAGACTATGCTGCTTCTCAAATGTCACGCAAAATTAAAACATCAGACCATACTTTGAAGCAACATTACTGAAATAAATATTAATGCCAACTTTAAATGTTTGTAATAAGGACACAAGGTGCTCCTGAGGCCAGTTTTGTCTTTCTGAAATGGAAAATTTGTAACCCTTCTAAGTGAAAAATAAGCAGCTGGATTGCAATTTTATAAATAAGTGAATTTTGAAGTATATGTCAAAGTTTTTCATGCTTTCCACTAGACACATTTGCCTAACCCATGGCTGCAGAAAAGAGCTGTAACATATGCCAGTGAGATTCTGAGGTTACAGCAGAGCTTTTCCTGCCAGGGTAACCGAACCATTTATTCCTTCCTTTTTTATGTATGGATTAATTAATTGTGTTTGTTCTCATTGCCACTAAAGCTGGAATTTGCCAAGAGCCTGTGGCAGGCTAATCTAATTAAGAAAGTGCTTTGTAAGCTGAAGAACAAAACCAAATCAGTTCAAAGGTCTGACACTGACAAGTTACCAACTCGGATTCTCTAACATTGTCAGTGTATTCTTAGAGTTCTTTCACAGCACACTGTACCACATTTAATACTCTAAGAATTTAATTAGACCAAACTCTGGCTTAAAAACAGAAAAACAACTGCTCACACCTCCCTTTCCACCTTGCACCATCCAACTTCACACAAAGTTTCTACTTTCTGTCAAGTCAGATAGGGTTTTGGTACTCCTGAGAGTTTATTTCCACCGAATCCCAAAGACAGCTGGGACTGTCACTCATGTCTGCAAGCTCCAATCAGTCAGGATGGGAACAGAGCTATGGAATGGAACACAGTACTCAGCACAACCTGGGAAAAATAAACTTTCAGTTGTTGAGGTAAGATGATGGAGACAGCACAAGACAATACCTAAAAAAACCCCAAACACTTTGAGAACGAAGCAGTTTCTTTGAAAGTCATAAAGCTCACTGCTCCAGCTTGGTTACAACAGTTTTCCCTTAACCTGTTTATAGTTTAAAAGGCCTGAATTAAAACCAGAGAGCTAAAGAAGCCTCTGTGGTCTGAGGGTGAATTGATGGCAGCCTGTTGCCTCAGCACATGCAGCTCTTCAGCTTGGCATGGTGAGCAACACGAGTTGTCCCTAGGAAAAAACCAATTGGCCACATATCAAGGAGCCTTTGCCTTCTGGAATAATTCCTTAGCTGAAGACTGTTGAGAAAGATAAAATGGCAGAGCCTGTGGGGCCCAGCCTCAGTGCTGTGTTTTTGTTGGTTCCCCAAATGCCAAATGCTTTTAACCCAGCAGATGAGAACATCCCTGCCTCCCCTTCTCTGCCACGTCTGCTGGGAGGGTTTGGGAATCCATGGACTGATGTTCACAACAAAGCAAACAATTTTGTCACTATTCAGTGTACACACTGAAAAAGATATCCAGAACAATAAAAATAACTGTGTTTATTTTAGGCATGGATCTTGGCTGACATAGCTGGCTGGGAATACAGACAATGCAGAAAATCAGCCCTCATGTGCTTTGTATTTGCCTTTCTCTTTGCAGCCAAATATGCTAAATGTTCATGCACAAAAATAAGCACTGAGGGAAAAAAACAGTAGCTAAATATTGGGTGGGGAAATGTTTTAGTCATTCATTGAGGACAAAAAAAATAAATTCTAGTTCCACAATAAAAAAGCAGAGGGAGACTTCCTGTGCAAAGAAACACCTTTGCAAAGTGCAGTGACACAAACACAAATGAACAGCAGTTCCAGAAGTGTCCTATCTTCAGTTCAGTATGACATATGGAATAGAAACACAATAAAATAATTTCTGATGCACAAACTCATATTTGAGAAAACAAAATAAAGACAAGGAAATAACCTGTTATTTCCTTGACACCTTGAGATAAGAAAATATTTACAAGTTTGGAAGACTTCAGATAAAAAGCGACACATTTATGTTATCCAGTAGATTGTATTGGACCCCTGGATGCCAAAACATTTATGAAATAATATTATGCAGTGTGTTGAAAGTGCTGAATGAAAGTTAAACTACATCAATTCTGTAGCTGTCCAACACAGCCTTGCAACCTCTGCCTTTGTGTAGAGATGTGGTAATACAGGAGGTTCTGTACAATACTGCCATAAAATATACATTATCTATATCCTGTGGCTCTACAAATAAAATGTAGGGGACAATTTCTGGTTTAATTTACTGACTTGACAGTTACTCTATTAAAAATAGTATCATTTTTAAAAGTCTTGGCATGTTGTAAGTGTTAATGTCAGAAAACTGGGTTTTTTTTTTTTCTTTGCAACTAGAGAGGAAAACAACCCCCCATCATTGCAAACTGAAGTGTTTTGCCTAGCTTAATCTGGAGGGTGGTAGAAGGGGAATAAATAAGTGGACAAAACTCCCAGCCAGGTGACAAACAGAACAACAAAAAGACATTCTCTGGCGAAGCACAACTTCACCTCCTCCCTGCAGCAACCTGGTACAATCTGTGGCAGAGCTGGAAAAGAAGGGAGAGGAGCAGGAATGGAATCATTTCTCCTGGAAGTGAAAGGACAGTGAGCTAAAGTTACACCTACACATGCAATTGTGCACAGCCCACTGTGCTCAGCAGGAACGGCTGTGCCTTGCTCTGAGACGTGAGCAGACTTAACATTTGGGATTAGAACCCAGGAGGGGACAATCGTGACAAAGCCACTGGCACCAGAGCTCTCTGAGAGCCCAGGTGCTCCAGTCTGATCTAGATTTTCCCCAGCTGAGAGTTCTTCTGGGTAGCCTGTCTTGATTTTGAGTACAGATGGTTGAAATTAAAATAGTTATGGCAGTTCATTAACATTTTTGGGGGTGGCTGCTTTCAGTCTGCCCTTTCTGTCTGGACTCTGTCCTTTGCCAAGCAGGGATTTGCTCCTCACCAGCCCCAACAAACACTTCCCAAGGGGTCAGTGCCAGGATTTGCTGTGGATGGCTCAGATACATCCCCCTGCCTCAGAGTGGGGGCTGCAGCACACAAACAGCCCCTGCAAACCACATCAACAGCTGGGATCTTGGGATGCTTTTGTGCAAAAACAGCTTCAGCAGCAGGTACTGCACTGCAGTGTAGCAGTGCATTATGGTGTGATATAGAGTGAGACAGAGAGCACAGAACCACCGAGCACTTTGGGTTGGAAGGGACTTTAAAGATCATCTCTTTCAAACCCTGTGACGTGGGCAGGGACACCTTCCACTGTCCCAGGTGGCTCCAAGTTCTGGCCAGCCTGGCCTTGGCCACTTCCAGGGATCCAGGGGCAGCCACAGCTTCTCCAGGAAATCCATTCCAGGGCTTCCCCACCCGAACAGGGAAGAATTTTTCCTTAATATCCAATCTGAACCTTCTATCCTTCAGTTTAGAACCATTCCTCCTTGTCCTGACACTCCAGATCTTTGTCCAAAGCCCCTCTCCAGCCTCTGTATCACCTTTAGGTACTGAAAAGGGGTCTGAGGAAGTTTTAACCTTAAAAGAACCATCCTGCTTCTACTTTGAATATTTGCTTAGTGCACACTCAGCCCATTGGCCTCTGTGAGCAATTACTGCTGGCAGCCCAAATTGGAGTTAAAATGTGTGTCCCCAGGCATTTCTCTGGATGGTTTAGTGCAACTCACCCCATGATCAACCAGTCACTTTTTCCTCGAAGAAGAGCTGTATCATCAGTATCCAAAATGTGTTATGAGTGGGGAAACTATAAATGTTTTGTTATGGCACCCTGAAGAACACACAGGCACTGTGTTTTTTCTTAAAAAAAAAAATCCCAGCAACAAAAGCAAAATCTCAAACCAAAACAAAGCCTAAAACCAAACCAAATCAAACAAACAAAAATAGCACAAATAAAAAATAAACCAAACCACCCCCAACAATATCCCACCAAAGAATCCCCCAAACCCTGAACGCCAGAAACAGGGTAATTTTTCTGGAATTACAAACATCCCTGGCATATCGCTGCTCTTCAGTCCAGATTCGCCAGCTTGTGCAAAATATTAGCTGTACATTACACCCAATGTGTGATTTTAAGTCTGGATTAAATAGCTATTAAGAGATAAGAATCAATGTAGAGCATTCAAATGCACAGCAAGCCCATTACTGCACACAGACTGCAAAGGAGCTCTGTCACCTTCACAACTCCTAACAAGTTAAATGTAAGTTATTGCTGCCACCAGCAGGATGTTCCTCAGCATATCTGAGCTAAATAACTCCAAATCTGCCTTTCTGTACAAACACCTGTATGCTTGTAGGGCTGCTGTGACATAAAACTCACAATCAGCCCTGAAAAAGCTGCAAAGCAATTAATGCCATGTTTCCAATTAAATCTGGGAAGCGAATCCCGTTCCCTCCTTGCAAAAGCAGCCTACAGAGAACAAGAGTATTGTCACAGGTTCTATTCAATTGCTGTAAAAATAAACCCAGAGGAGATCCCCACCCAAACAGCCCTGAGGAAGTGAAGACAGGCTGTAAAACGGATGAAGGGTTCAATCTGCTGGCTGCCACAGCAAATGACACAATCTGAATTTCTACAGGAGCAACAGAGTCTCTACAGATAACACAACTCTGATACAACCATGCCAACTGAAAATTAAAGCAAAATTTGGGCTGAAAAACTCTGCTGGTGTTGATAATTTTGTCCTTTTCATATTCTCTCTTTGATCTGGCCTTGTTCAGCACACTTAAAATGAGAGTGGAGAAATTAAAGGGGAAGAAAGTGACATTTCATGTGGTAGGGAGAGAAAGCCTTCATCAGTGACACTGTCCAAGCTTTGGAGAAGGTGGTTCCAATAAAAGCTGAAAAAAAAGAGCTAAAAAAAGAGAAAATTTAAAAAAAAAAAAAAGTCATTACAGCTGCTATGACATACTGATAAGTATCAGGCAGATGATAGCAAAATTATTGTCTGTAACAACAAAGCTTTGACAAGACTAGCAGATTTATAAACAAATCAATTCTAATCTGCTGAAAGGTCATCTCTCCATTAAGACTGAATAGGAACGAGATTAAATTACATGGTTGGCTACAGATATCTACAACAGGGCACCAAACAGGGGGAAGGTTGCACAAAAATGATGCAGAGTGATACTCCATGGCTTTGTCCACGAAACACTCATGTGAGGCTGCCTCACCATGGTCTGTGAGGCCAGGTTTGAGGTAAACCTTTAATGCTTAAAAAGGAAAATCTGACTAAAGAAATACTGCAGTGATATTTAACTCTGTTCTTCCACAGTAAATATTTATTTCCTATAAATTAGGTCCATCTGCTGAAACCTGCACGGGCAAGATTGAGCTGTAGTGTATCACTCTGCTGTTTTTCTTCCCTCTAAATTTTACCTGATAAGGACCTTTCGTGAATTTATGGTTTAGAAATAACAAAATCTATGAGCTAGAAACAGAAGCAAGGACTTCTCATATTCAGCTGTACTGGAGAGGAGAGAAGGGAAGGGGCAGAACAACCTAACCAAGAAAGGTTATGCCCCACCCAAAAGGATAAATTAGAAAGGGAATTTGTTAGATTTTTTAAAATATATTTTTTTTATGTCTCCTTTACACCTGTCATTATATGCTTTAGCTTAATTAGCTTATACTGGCACCTATTGGTGGAAAATATAGTTTGCATCACCGTTATCAGTTATTGCTTGTTTGATCACCTGCACAAAACCTGTTGATGGTAATTATTAGTTTGCACCCTTCCCTCTTCATTGAGAGTATGATTTCTATTGTTTTAGTTGTGTGATGGGACAGAAATCAATGACAAAACCAGATTTTGAATAGAAGCAGAGCATGCCTGAATCTCAGCAAGCAAATCAACTTTTACATCAGCTGCAGAGGAGGTAAATGATAATTACCCCTTGAATGGTACTTAATTAGAATAAAAATACTAGGAAAAAAAAACCCTAAAACCAAATTAATAAATAAAATAGTATTTATGAACACTGTTCCCGTATAGGTCTTGTGTGGAAATTATTTTCTAGTTTTTTAACTTCCCCCCTGTTTGATTATTGATCTAATTATTCAGAAAGCTGAAAACTCAGTTCTTGAATAGTAATTTATTTAGTAGATCATACCAGGAAGCTAAAATAATTTCAAGGATATCTACAGTTGTCCTCTGAGTGCACATTTCTCTGTACTAGAAGGATATCACCTCCAAATGGAAATCCTGATTTGGAGACTCTTTTTTTTCCCTTTAGAGGCTTAACAACATTTGAGATTATTAAAAATTACAGAAATTCTGAATCCTATTATTTTCAGTTTTGCAATAGCTGTTTCCTGCCATTCCTAGAGACCATTTCTTACCTCCCAGAATCCCAGATTTTGGCTGCCATGAAGGTCACTACTCAGCAATTCTGTTGTGAAAGTACAGGATTCTTGTGCCATTTTACAATTTCAGCCTCTGGCTGCCTCTTCGGAAGAATGTTGGTATCCCATCCATCCCCTTACCTGCCAGCCCCACAAAGCTGTCTTTAAGATTAAAAAATAGCTTTAGATTAGAATTTTTAGGCAACTGATTTTTACCCTTGATATCCAGAAGAGATTCCCACAGTTACTTCTACTGTCAGTCCTATGAATTGTTAATATGAATAAAGAAATTGATGCAACTCCCCAGAGTTCCATGGACTTGGAATGCATTTTGTAACTGCTGTTATTTCTCCTTTTCTGTTGCCCACTCTTCAGCTGGATCATTCAGCCAATCAAAGGAATCAAATCAAATGGCTATCTTGAGCATTACAGCAATTATTGTATTTGTATAACAAATTTAGCCAGTTTTCAGATGTTGGTTCTGTCCATTACACAGGAGCTGGAATAGAGATACCCAGCAAAGCCATGAAAAAATAAGAAAAAAAAGCCCGAAATGCATGAAGTATTTTTATTGAGCAGTTCTGGCCAGTTCCAGTAATAAAATGAAGTGCAGGGAAGGAACACAGCGCCTACCAGACATTGTGACCATATCTTCTTTCTCTTGGAGCTCTCTAAAGATGCCCTCAGCACACATCTTTATGGCATTGTGGTTGTGATTTCATTTTGCATCATAAGCTGCTATCAACACAGCCTTGTCACTGCAATTTGTCACACGCAGGAGCGTGAGTTTTCTCTATCTCACTGAAATTTTTATCTCACCAGTCACAATCACAGACTGCTAGTTTAGAGCAGGGCTCTCAGACATTATGAGAAGATGAAATCACAAAAGATAACATTAATAGACATTGCCACCACCATAGAGACAAATACTTTGCCTTTTCTGGAGCTTATGAAGTCAGAGCTAACAGGGTGCCGTGTACGTGTGTGTGTGAGTGGCAAGCGAGAGCCACTTACAACACTCCTGAAATTGACATGAAACTCAACCAATGCTGTTTGCATCAAACCCAAAATTGGTCTTTTTGGAGTTCTTTTGGTAATAATTTTAATAGTTTTATTATATATAAATAATATTATATATTATATATATTTATATTTTATATATTTTATATGTTATAATATTATATAAATATTATACATTTATTTTATTTATATGTATAATATAATTATTATATAAATTAACGATAATTTTATATAATAATATAATTATTATATAAATTAATAATAATTTTAATAGCTCCCCTTTTCTCCACTTCCTCCCCACAGGAAATCTCAGGGGACGTGTTTTTGGTTTTTTTCATTTCTCAGCTCTTGAGTTCCTCACTTTTTTCTTCACCATGATTCAGATTTGCTCTGATCATTCTGTGTTGTACTCTGGACTGTAAAAGTCACAAACCTTAAGCCAAAGACTTTAAACCCGTGGAGGTGTGGTTCAATGGCAGTGCTCACCCTTGACTAGAGGACATGAAGAATTCCCAACAAAGACCATCTGGATTTGGGGCTGGGAAATTCCTGCTCTGCTGCTACTGCTGAGTACCCACCTGATTATCCATTTCTGAGCAATTATCTTGTCAGGGATCTGTTGGTACCTTTACAGCTGCTACACGAGACTGATTTTGTGCTTGGATTTCAAACCCAGCTGATCTATTGAGTCTTACTAATCTAAAATCAGCAATCCCACCCATGCCTCAATTACTTGTTCCTAAGTTTTCTTGGTTTCAAGTTAAAAGTTGGACGACTTCAAATGTGTAACTTCTAAAGGATTAAACATTTAGAAGTTCTTCTCATTAATTCCCAGTTATTAATCTGGTATTGACTGAAACATCAAGAAAATATTTTCCACAGAGCATTTTAAAACATGTTAAACTAAAATCCTCACCTTGGCTCAACATGTCACAAGTACCAGGGCACGGAGTTAAAGACAGAGGACAAGGAGCTGCTAATTTCTGTTGCATGAGTGAATCTGGAAACAATCATGCACAGCTTGTATTTTCTTCTTTCAGTGTTAATTGTATTGTTCCTTTTAGTAATGTTCTACCAACAAAATTTCGTTCCAAATTCCTTTATTATAAATCAGTCAAGAGTTGTTTTGGTTTGAGCAGCTTACTCTTCAGATAGTAAATTATGATTATAAACAGAAACCATCCAGTTTTGTTTGCTCTGATTCTGTCCTTTTTTTCGCTTTCACTGTAGACTGAAATAAAAAAATACTCCAAATAAATCAGAAAAAAAACCCAACAACCTAAAATATGCTGTTTGTGCATTATTGGGTGTCTGTTCTACACCACACCAAAATGGCAGGAAAGGCATCAGTTTGCTGCTGAAGCCAGCTGGCCTCACTCTGTGATCTGAAACAAGTTTATTATGTCAAAAAAATCAGATATTAGTTCCCTGCCCCAGGTGAACGCCTTGTGATCTCGTGTATCCAGTAACAACCACCAGCACTTGGAGCAGAGCTCTCCAATAACAAAGTGTTTTCATTTTCTCCTGTAAATGACAGTTCAAAAGACCCACACCTATGCACAGTTACACCTAATGAAGTACTTTAAAAAAAAATAAAGCAAAAAAGCCAACCAAAAAACCAGTTTACTACACAGACACTCGATTTGTCACAGTCTGAAGCTTCCTATTAAAATATTCTTCACAAAGGCATCAAATTAGCACTAGAGCTTCTGAAGGTTTGGAACTTTCTTTTTGCTGCCATGACATTTTGTGTGGTATGTAGCTGGATTTATTCAAGCTTTTGCTTTCTTTATCATTGTTTGCACTGTAAAAATCAGATGCTTATCCAAGGATGTACAACCTTTAAAAAAAGTATTTGTGTGACTCAAGAAAAAACTTTTGGGGCCTGATATTGGAGTTTGCTTTTTCTACAGAAAGATGGCATTTCTGAATAAAGAATTGTAGCTTGGGAAAACCCAGAAGTTTTTAAATATATTTTCCATTGCTGGATGTGAGAACACAACTAAACGTGATTATAGAGAGAGACCATGTATGGACAACTCCATCTTCAGCAGATGTTTAAAATGTGCTGGGAAAAGCAGTGACAGATGTAAAAAAATTAACATTAACCACCTACATTATTTCTGTGTGTTTCTTCCTCCTCTGACAAAACTGCAGGTGCCCTTAGGAGAGGGAACCAAGCAGATTTTTCTAACAAGTCTCTATTGTCACAAAATCTTACATGAGGAATGGTTTTCTTCTCCGAGGCTTGGCAAACACAAACAAGGTTTCTTGGCACGTAGAAATGGTGTTTAATAAGATTAGCTGTTTGGGAATTGGAGATCATAAGGATAAACAGTGGCAAGGCTGTGCTTCCAGATAAAGTTTGGATGATGAATCTCTTAAGCAGTTAAAAGTTGAGGGAGGAAGGTACAAGAAGAACGTTTGATGAACCATGAGCAATTCAGAGATTTTTTTTTTTACAGCAAATATTTTCTTTGTTGACAAAATGAGACATTCCAGAGAGATTTCCCCCTAATGCACTGCAGGTCCCCTTTGTTTCTGTCAGAAAACATAACAATTCTCATCAAAAATAACCAAAGAGGAAGAAAAATACAGATATAGTGCTAGCTCCTACCGAAAAAAGTCAATCAGGTCTTAATAGAGGATTTGATCTTGAGTAAGAGGAAAAGGTTATCTTATTCCAGACTTCCTTTAGTCTCCAGATTCTGGAGAAAAGAAACCCTTGATAAAACAGTATGTAAAGAGAGAAAGTGATACATATTCATGTGTGAAAATTACTGTAAGGTGAAGCAGCTGGTAAAGAGAAAAGCTTAACAAAGGAGACTTCTGAAGAGTGCGTACACATTTTCACACCTTGCTGATATTTACAAAGATATAAGGTTTCAACAAAAACGTTTCCTTTCAATAATCATGAAAAAAGCATGTTTTGTCTTAAGATTTTCTTGGCTATATAAGGATGATGATGCAGGAAGAATGTAATTTGAATTAACAAAGATGCAAAAATAGTCTTCAGAGCTTTTTCAAGTGAAAATTTCTGTATTGGTGGAAATTCACAAAAAAGCTGGGCTCACACAATATTGGACATTTTATAAAAGCTTTCAATAGGGAACTAAATTATTTTTGATGAATGCATTCAGTTGGCAAGCCAAACAGGAGACAAAAGCAAAAGCTGGATTCAGAATTAACAAGATGATCATAACCAGAAATGACTACAGTGATACAGACTTATATGAACATCTCAAAGTTGACAGCCTCTCAATCTACTGAGTTACTAGATAAGATATTCATTTAACAAATGTACTTCTATTTCTGTTGATAAACACAAGATGCCTTTTTGAAAGGAAGAATGGTACTAAGAATACACTTAAATAAATTTAAATTCAAATGAAAGTCAAAAATAATCAATATAATCACCAAAACCACATTTAACCCGAAGTGTCTCAAGCAAAGTATTAACACTGGGTATTTTCAATACTGTATAGATATTTTTTTTTTAATTTTATTTTGTTTTTGACATTTCACCGATCTTCAAAAGTATAATTATTCTCTAAATGCAGATGGGTTACACAGACTGTTTCTGCTTCTACCTGAATGAAAATATTGACTTATTGGTTTTATAAACTGTTTTTCTAGCTGATAAACAAACATATTTTGTTCTCTCTATGCAATTCCATTTTTGACCTCATGAAATGTATAAACTGACAATGAAAGAGGAAGCTGCAAGAAGCAAAATCTGCAGCTTGCCATTTGCACAGAAAATGTAGCAGAACTCACAGATGACCCAGGCTGCTCAAAGACTGAACGAGGAAGGTGCCACCATCTGATTACACAAATGGGCACTTGTAACCATGGCAGCTTCATATTTTATCTAAACCAGTCCCAGGGAGAGAACACATTAAGAAGCATCAAAAAATGTTTGTATTTCAAGCACAAGTGCACTTAACCTGTAAATGATGCTTCACAACCTGGCGGAGTCACACTGAATAAACACGGCAGGTCACTCTGAGCCACACCAGGAGCAGGGAAGCCTCAACTCTCAGCAAGAATCCTTTTGTAGAGTGTGATCATCCCTGACAAAGTAAAGTAGAAAGAAAATATGGGTTCAGGAAGCTGTTAACATGTGGAATAAAAGTTTGTTGGAGTGGGAATGTTTATTTCTCTTGAACTGTGCTGAGGAACCTGTTAACGGTGCCAGGCCCTCGAGGAGCGACAATAACATTTTCCCTCAAGGGCCACAACAGCCAGTACATCTGAAGGTGCAGAGGCTAAAACCACCCAGAGCTGAAGGAAGAGGCTTTGAGTGAACTGCTCAGACACATTCCCAGCAGCTTTTCAATGTTCCCATGGACCAGATTCATGGAGACACAGGGTTGGAAAAGAGCCTGGAGGTCATCAGGTTCGACCATCAGCTCAGCACCACCACAATGTTCACAACCAAACCACGTCCTCAGTGCCTGGTCCTTCTTGAAGGACAGGGATGGGGGCTCCACCTCTTCCCTGGAAACTTCTTCCAATGCTCCACAACCCTCTCTGTGAGTTCTCTTCCCAACATCCAGTGGAAACCTCCCTTGACAGAACTCGAGGCCATTTCCTCTTGTCCACTCAGTCATCACCTGGGAAAGGAGCCCGACCATCCCCTGAACACACCAAACTTCAGGGAGTTGTGCAGAGCCACAGGGTCCCTCCTTTTCTCCCTTTCCCAGCTCCCTCAGCCCCTCCTGGTGCTCTGTTCCCTCCTCTGGATCTGCTCCAGCCCCTCATTGTCCCTCTTGGCATGAGGGGCCCAAAACTCAAAAATAAAATTGATGCTGCAACTCATCCTTCCCCCAGACAAGGTAATAAAGTATATTTCCATATACATACCGGGAATAGGGCTTTAAAAATCTTCTATACATTAATAAATTAGCTAAAAAAATTAAACATTGGTAACTGCTTGTATTTTTTAAGACTATTCTATCCTTACCTGCATTACAGGAAATGGTCTCAGCTTTTTAATGCTTTTTCTGGAATGGTGATAGAGAATGACTAAAAGTAAATCTGTTAAAAACTGAATTAATTTTTTTCTTCCCAATTTATCTACTTATTAATTGCCTACTATTAAGGACAGTACAGTTTAAAAGTCTTCCCTTGTCCTTAAAATTACAGCAGTAAAATAGTTCGCAATCAATTTCAGAAACAACTCAAATTTTTGCTTTCAGATGTGATAAAATCCAAACTCATTCAAAAAGTCTTTCAACACAACTCCCACATCATCCTGGTTGACAGACAAATCCTAAAAAATGTCAGGGCAATAGGTTACCTCAATATGCTTTCAAAATCCAGAATTTTAGTGTTAATGAATTAATGTCAAATGTAAAATACTGAGCAAAACCTTGAATCCCTTACAGCCTCCGTAGTAAAAATACCCTAGAGGTTATATCCTAATTAAATAAACTGAAATGAGCAAAGGTTGTGATTTTACTGTCTTAAAGTCTTTAAAAAATTGTTACCACAATTCTAGGATACAAATACTTTGCAAGTAAGTGGAAATAATCTACAATGTCAAATAAATGGATATATTTCACTTCACTGTATCCTTATTTAAATTTTACTTTTCCTTAGTTGAAAATGTCATAAAAGACAGACTTCAAGTTTGGACAAACAGAGTTCTGGAGCACAGAATATTCCTTTTAAGACAGCACTTTTATAAATAATTTAATTTTACATATTTTCCAGTTAAAACTGGGGGAGGCAAGGAGAACCCTTAGGACATTGCTGACTCCAGGAGAGGAAAGATCAAAGTCTGGTCTCAAGGACTTTCAGCTGCTTGTTTGCAACAGGTGCTGTGAGTGTGCCTGTCCTTCTTCAGCTACTGGAAACCATAAAATGTCTTTTATTCCTGGAAGTTAATTGCAATCCAGTTTACCCTCACAAACCTAAACACAATTAAATAGATAAAGTGCAGAGTTCAGGAGATGTCTCTCCTGATGAAATGAGCTTTGGCAATCAGAAATCAAGCTAAGAGGAGAAAAGCTTGCACTTAAGAAAGCAAAATGTGCTATAGCAATAATCCTGTTATTTTATTATCCCTCTGACAACAAGGAATATCCTCCATGTGGATGGGTGGATGGCTGAGATGGCCTTAAGTACTTGATAAATGCATTTTTCAATCTATAATTGCAAAGAGCACAATAATCATGTGTCATTTGGATTTTCTGTAACTTAATAAAATCCAGGAGACTTCCCTGGAAATATGTTGGTTAAGCTATAGTACTTTTATATAAATTTAGTTTAAAAAGGTCTCTAGTTGAAAAGCTAAAGTGTCTGAACTGTCCAAAAGGGGAGTCTGGAAAAATATTTCATTTCTTTATGAGTCTCTCTGGATGTTTCTCTTTGCAGTAATAATAGGAGAACAAGCAAATCTCAATTGTTTGTACCGTGCATCATCAGAGGTTGACCTGGTAACTCTGAAATATTTAAAAATTATGCTCTCTCTAGTACAACCTAAAACCAGAAACAAAATAGAGAAAAGCAAGCTGAAGAGCAGATGGCACTGAAAAAAATTGCAGCAGAAAACCATAATAAATAAATAAATAAAATAAAAAATAAATAAAAATTAAAGTAAAAAGTAAAATAAAAAGTAAAAAATTAATAAAATAACATTTTAAAACCAAACCTTGTGGAATAGGTAGATTTCCACACTGACACTGTAATTCTTTTGGTGATAAGCGAGTTCCTGGCATGTAAAAAGGCACACAGATACATCTGCAAGATAAGTCAACTAAAAGCCGACTTCTGCACCAGAAATAAAGAACTCCCTGCTCCAGCCACATTTAGTTAGCTTGTCTAATGAGGTCTTTTAGCATAACTGCTGAACTATTCACCTGCTGTACTTTTCAGGGAAAACATCAAATATGTGATTTCCACTTTGTGGGGAAAAAGAATTTGTTCTTTTTCTCTGAAATGGGAAACCATGTCTTTTTTTGAGTCAAGACTGGATCTTTATGAAAGGTACTTTTGGGTTGGTCTCCTCTCAACCAAATTTAATCTTTCAGGGATCTTTTTTTACTAACGGTTAAAATACATGTAGCAAATGACCCTATTTCCTGTAATTATAATTACATGGGGCGTGAGGGGTAGAGTAACCATTTGGCAATGAGGATGCAGCAGGACAGAGGAAGTGGAACACACAAGAATTCCCATGGCCAGGAACACATTCTAACAAAAGCTTAACCCCAGTATTTTGATTAAAAACCTCCAAAGTAATAAAAAAAAAATTAAAAATACAGCCAGTACCCTACTCAGACAGAAGCTGTTCTACAGCAGAGACCTGTGGTGGACAATAGATGGAATTTTCCCACCAGCTGTAATACAGGGTGTAATACCCAGCTGGGGTAAACGCAGCACGCAGGATTGGGTGGGCAGAACCAGGAGAGAGATGGAGCAGCCGTAACCAAAGCACATTGAGGAGATAAAAGCCAGAAATGAGACTTTTCTTACCCAATAAAGATCACACAGCAGACTCAAAGGCAAGGCCCCAGCTGCCAAGGAAAGCTCAGCAAGGCTGACCCTCAGGAAACCAACCCAGGGCAACAGCAGCGGATGAGCTGAGCACCCTCCTTCCCTTAAACGTAGAAGTCATTCAACTGATTGCAATCTGGCCTGGCAACTCAAAAGGCTTTGAACATTTTTTTCCTGGGCTTCACCCATGATGTCACTCAAGCTCCCATTTTAACAAGTGCAGCTTTCATAGCCCAAATGTGTCACTACCAGCAAGTAAATAGTAACATATAAAATATATATGATTGGAAGTTCAGGTAAGCATCAGAAAGAGAAATTCGCTGCAGCTTCATCTCTCCTCCAACATCTTCCCAATCCAGCAGTACCCCTAACAAGCACAAATCATTGTCAGATACACCTCACTAAAGTGCCAGGCAGAAACCAGGAAACTTGCTACAAATATATTTTTAATAATTCAGGTGCTGTTCTAATATGTAAAGCCATTAATCATTCCTTAAGACATTTGCATACAGACATATATACATCCCTCTTCACTCTAAAATCACAGATAAACCAAGATATTTCTTATGGGCTCTTCTGACTCCATAACTGAATTTTCTTATCCCTGACTTTTAATTACTTATGACTCAAAAAGGTTTTATATACTCATATATGAGTGCAATTTGTGTATGTTGGATTTAAAATCAAGACTGACTAGCAGCTAAAAACAAAAGGTTAATCCATTTTTCAGTTTTCATACAGAGTCCCTTATATGCATGTTTTCTATATGATTGTATCTGCTGAATTAATGGGAGTAGAACAAATATAGTGCTATGAATCTGTAGAACTTCATAGTTCCTCTACTCAAATTTTGATTAGAGAGCCTAAATCAAGTGAATATCATCTTTTCCTGTATGTGAAATACTACTACTCATGCAAACATTCATGTTTTGCTATTTTATTGAGTGAATAAAAGTTAATTGATACAAGAAAAATTTCTAGCTTGGGTTCTTTTCCTTCAAATTAATACATTTGTGTCAAATTTGTGCAGCTCCTTGATTTGCACAGCCAGTTTTGTATAAAAAGTCGTATCATTAAGGACTGCAGGTATTTTTTAATTTCTCTGTCACTTTGTTAATTTTACAGTTTAATCATCCTTTCCATCATTTAGGATCCTTGATTGGTCCATGAATTTAATCGGAATGTTTATTAAGCGTGTCTGTGAACAACAAGGGTTGTCATTACATGGAGCTGGCCAAGCCTTTCCACTGACAGCTGCCATCCCCCAGGTCACCAGAGGTTCTGGTCCAACACCCGTTAAAGAAAGGTGCTACAAACCCCCTTGCTGTCCTGACCTTGATCCAATTGTTTATTTCTGTTGTTCAGGTTTCTCTGGATTTCTCTGTGGATGGCAGTGCAGAAATACCTCAGTATTTCAGGATGACCTCGTGTGGAAGCTGAAAGTCACTAACTAGGGCAGCACAGCGCTCAGCACACCTTTAACATCTTTTGAACCACATCACTTCCAAAAATTGATCTTCAAAGCATCATCCAGGGGCTGTTGTGCCATGGACCCTTCTTTTCCATGGGAGGACGAACGGCCAGCTGAACACAACCACATTATTCTCATTTCATTGTGTTGGATTCCAGTGTTGGATTCCAAACAGATCCTCAGTGGGCCAAGGATTCAGTGGGGTGTTGAAGTGCTCAACACCTCCAGCTCACCGAGGACAAGTCTGAATTCTATCACTCTTTGTACACAATTCTTGAGACTTGAAGGGCAGAAGGGTTAAGGAGCAGGAGGAAAGGTCAAGCCAGATAAGTAAAAGTCCATATTCCATAGAATTACTGTTTTACTTATCACTTTCCTTGGGATTTGACAGGCATGCTTGTGATTAGGTTATAACCTTCCAATAGATTTATAGGCTCTAGGGAATTTCTATTCAGCTTGGGATGTCTTGATATTCTGTCTCTGCATTGGCATCTGTGGTTCTTAAAGGTCTCACAAAATAGTGAAGAAAGACACAAGCAGCAAATATCTTTGGATTCACCATCTATTCTGGTATAAAATATTTCACACTGTTTTCAGCACACCTGTTTGTGTTTCACATTGCTTTTGAATGCAACCTGTTGGTGTTCCAGGAGAGCTTTAAGGCAGTGAGTGAAGACCAGCATTTCCACTTTTAACTAATTTTGGTACGTGGCTTTTGTGACCAGCGATCTCTTTTGATGCAACATTAATTAACTTTGAGGGGTACTTTCATATTAATTGGACAGGTGGGCGCTGAAGCAAACACGGTAATGGATCTAAACTTCTGATGCAGGATCAGGTGTGCACACCCTGCTGCAGTACAGCCAGCAAGAATTTAAACAGGGAATTTTACAGAAGCTTGTGCACTTTGTTAGAACCAAATGCAGCTGAAGCACTGCCTTGAAACTTGACATCACAAATCCATGGATTTACTCAGCAGATGATTTCTTGAAATATTTTCAGTCTGTGTTTGACAGAGCTGTATCTTCAGGGTAAGTCTTTTTAAAAAGTCCTGCCAAGTTTGCCACAAAAGACATTCCCATCTCTACTGAGAAAAAGAGCATCAGATACCATTTTATGTAAAACGCTAGAAGCAGCAAACAAATGACAGCAAGATGCAGACAGTTCTCTGTTCAGCAGTAACACTCTGCTCTGGCTGACTTGTGGACTTCTATATTTCATTATTCTGGATTTCAATGCCATTATTTTGGTAAAATCAACCAACAGCAGCAGGAAAGGGCTAGTGTGGTGCCTGGATGACCACCCTCAGTCTCATTTCACATGCACAGGTTTCAGTGCTGTCTGGGTCGCCCAGCCCTCTCAATTTAAACCTAATTCCCATTTTCCAGTTTTACTGGGCCAATGTACAAAGCCTGTGAACCAAAACGAAGGGGAGGTTTGTTGCACTTTGTTGTTAAGAACATCAAATATTCATGTGGCTTCTACAGACACCTCAACACTACGGCAAGTGCTCAGAACATTTCCCCACAGGAAGGAGCTTACTCAAATCCTTGTTTCTGCAGCTTCAGAAGGAAGATCCCTCCTTGTTCAGTGCAGGGAGAGGGGGAGAGCTGTCACTGCTCCTTTCACCCTTTTGAGACAAAAAACATTGACCGTCAGCTACTTTCTGACAATTGGCTGTTATTAAACTCCAACTCGCGAGGGCCAGCTGTGCCTCATTTGAGTCACTGGTGCAAAAATAACCAGTCAGCAGGAATGGAGGCAATTATGGGTAATTCTGCTGTAGAGCAGTCCTGCATCAGAATCCCAGGATTAACTTCAGGCTGGCGCTCCAAGGTGATTGAATGAAGAACACAAGGCCTCAGTAAAATCATCGGTAGCTGAAATCGGTTTTTATATGAGCTGATTTTGGAAGCTTGTAACCTGTATTTTAATTTACTTACAGGAAGATTGTCAAAATTCTTTACTGCTTGAAGATGCATAGAAGAATACGATCATATTTTCAAGGGGCCTTTTGTTTTACTTTTAAACATCCAGCCCTTTTGCCCAAATGTTAGCATGTAATAACCTTATAACCAAATCAATCTCTAAATGTGTTTAGTGATTTCTATACCTTGCCTTCTATCTGCTCTGCTGCATGTCAAAATTATGCATTCAATTTTCTTTTCCTTAAAAACAAAACAAAAAAAATCCCCTTAATTTCAAAAACATACTTCGTTCTTCCTAGTTGAAAAACATATGAATATTTTTGCAAGTACTGCTATGAAATGCATACAATAAAAATTTCAGAGTAAGAAGTATTCTTCTAAGCAGACAGCTTTGAGCTGTGTTTCTATGTAAGAAAAGAAGTAGAAATAAAATTTTAAGTAACCATGTCATTTTGACAAACAGCTCCAGAAAAACTGTTACAAATTCATACTGCATGATGGAGTTTATTTTAAGCTTTTAATATGAAAACAGAAGAGAGGTTTGTTACATCACTTAAACAGCGTCATTTGAAAAATATTGCATGAAGAAAATTATGAAAAGAACCCACTGTGGAGTTTAGGTTTCACAGAGTCCTGTCATTAAGAGCAGTATTAGGCAAAACAAAATAAAATATCTGTAGCTTTTTTTTTAGAGTCAGCACTTTACCTTCCACACTTCTGGCTCTGTTGTGTCATTGTAACAGAGAAAATATCAGAGAAAATTAATGATATCATAATTTTAAGTGAGGATTACTACAAATTCCAGTTTTTCAGCTTCTTAGGATACGTGTGACACACAAAAATATCAGGTATTCTGACACTGTTTCCTGAAGTCAGCTTCTGCTGAAACAAAGCTCAGGCTCCCTACCTCTAACAAGGTATAATTTAGGACATCAAGCCTCTACTCAAGCTAATAAGTAGATCCATGTCCTTTCAATTATTTATTCCTCTGGCAGACAATTCCATTAACCCCCTCCTGTGCAATAATTTGTACTGCCACATGTTAGAAAAATTATTTTCCAGCTGCTCAGCAATGCTGCTATGGTAAATTGAAAGTTTTTCCTGGCAGACAGCTGATACTCAACAGAGGGGTGAGCAGTGACATCGATACATGGAGGGGAATGTAGGGGAAAATAGCATAAGACAAATGTTAAATCCTTCCAGTCTGTGGACTGATAGCAAGAGGGTATGAAAAATACTGATGAATTATTCACTCACCTCAAGAAATACCTGAAAGCTGTTCCTGCTGTGCAGGTGGGACCTGAGCACCAAGAGAACACCAACAACCTGTTACACAGAAGTTAACTTAGCAGGATGAGCCTAAAGCAACAGCACAGACGTGTTTGAGTTCACCCAGCAGGGTTTGTGGGCTTACAGTGATGAGTTGAGTAAAATAGCAATGAATTCTTCATTACCTTGGGTAAAAAAGGGACAATTTCCTTCGGTGAGTCGGTACCAGCAAATGTGCGAAGACAGCAGCCTCTGGTCCCAGACTTCATTTTGTAGGAGGCTGCACAGCTCAGGAAACCAAACACCCTGTGAGGTTTTACACAAGGTTTTACAGCTGGTATCCCCTCAACAGACCCAAGTTTTTGGCTGGGTATCCAGTAACACACAATCCCAGACTGACAGTGGTGATGGGGGAACGCCCCCGGAATGCTGTAAATAAAATAAAAAGCTCAGGATTTGTACAAATGTCCTGTTCCTGAGTTAGAACAGGTCCAGGCTCCTGGAAGGTCATGCTCTTAAATGATGTATGACCAAGAAACAGAATTAAGAAGCAGCCACAAAAATAAATGAACTATTTCCCCTACACCATCCAGAAAGGCCTGATGGATCACACACCACGTTACTGAACAGAAGAGGTATCAGCAAACACCAAATCAAGCCAAACTGGCTGAATTCCTTCTTGATTCCTTCTCTCTCTCCTTGTTCGTGTAGAGGACTCATTTATTTGTATTGTTTTGGTTTTTTTCATGTTCATTTCCCATATATTCAGTCAAAATATACATAGCTATGTTTTCGGTTTGAATACTATACACACCCACACATATATACATATATAAATACATATATTTATATATGTTGATTCTGTTCCATGGTTAGAAGATAGGAGGGCATTTCTCATGAATGGTTTGAGCAGAAAAGAAATTATATAGTTCTAAAAACATATAAAAAAGAAGAAATCCAGGCACCTGGAGAAGCTGGTTTAGAGTAGAGAGGAAAAGGCACAGTGTGCTTTACAAATGCAAGTGTATGTGACAGAAAACTATCAACCTCAGCTCTCAACAGAAAACCTAAAAGTCCAAGCTTAGATGGTTTTCCAAAAATTACACAATAAGTCACTGCTAAGTTCTGAAAGTAATCCCAAACCTAATCCCCAGACCATAGCAAGTCCCCAGGGAATTACTTATGGATGTATTTTTCACTGAAATTGTGTTTTCCCTTGTTTCCTTTGCATTTAATAGAACCCATGGCTCAACGCCCTTTAAATTCATTCTATTACATTTCATAAGCAGCAGGCAGAGATGAGAACCTTCAGAAGGTGTTCTGTCAGTCCTTACAGGTCAGTCAGTCCCCAAGCACATCCCACCCTGAGGAATCCAATGCCTTTGGGCTCTCTGGACCCCCAGAGAACGGGGGGCTGAGCCAAACCCTGAGCCTGCCTCTGCACTCCTTCAAACAGCCAAAACCCAAACAAAACTTACAACTTCAAACTTCAAACTTCAAACAAAACCCAGGTCTGAATCCAGAAATGCATGGTAGGGAAATCTCCATGAGTCACCACAATATGTGAAACAAATTGGGGAAGAAGTATTAAAATCATAATTGTAGAGTCACCCACTGCCCCACCAGTTGTTCCTCATGCTGAAATTGTCCTTAATTAACTTGAGAAATTCTGTGCCAAGGAGAGGTTTTAAGCTTTTTATATCACCTATTTATTTGCCTTTATTCACTGTAGGTAGAGCCATTATTTTCTAGACCATTTTAAAAGATATTTATGCTGCCATAAGGAAATTTTATACATTCAAGGCTGATTGTACTTACACAATAACAAAGCTGCACTTGAAGAGGGCTCAACACAACCAAATCACCAAATTTAGCAGAAAAATTAATTTTATTCTAGAATTCAGGATGCTGCTGGCAGTCAATGGGGAAAAACAAACAAAAGAAAGTACTCTGGCAGCATGGGAAGGCATGAAATATCACTTTTATCACTCAGACTGAGAGGAACTGTTAGCAAGGACTGAGGCAGGACACTGGGATGGGTAGCCTATTTTGGATATAAAGTGACTGAACTAAAAATGAGTCTAGCAAAAAAATCTTCTTTTCTTAGGGAAGAAAATGGACAAGAAAATAGACAAAGGTAGGGAGAAATGGCTTCCATGAAGCATCTAATTAGAATGGGACACCCAGTTGGATATTTTTTACAGGAGATAGCAGAAATCTACCTGTAAATTGTTCTCTCCTACCCTGGTTGATGTGCCAGCACTGAGTTCTTTAGCCAGAAGTTCTGCTGTGCTGGGCTGGGTTAAGCAGCAAAGTCTGAACACTGCACTGGAAACTCCAAAACTGACGCTGGAAATGGAACAATATTATGAAAAAACAATTGAGAAGTTTCACCAATCAAAAACCCAGATATATCAGAGTGCCAATACTCCAAAAAACCCCCCAAATTCACAAGAATAAACCTTGCCTGAAAAGAATGATTTGTGCGTCTCATATTGAGTGACTCTGATTAGTGGATGATACAAAAACCCATTGTGCACTTGTTTGTTGTTTAAGTTCCTGTAGAAGCTGGAATGTAAATGCATCATTGTTAAAAAAAAAGGATTGTCTGATAGAACAGCTGAATGCTGCTCTAAAATATAAATTAGAATTGCCTTTGTTGCACAAACCACATGTAGTGCTATACAATCCCTTTAATTTAGGATTTTCTATAGCTGGTCATTTTCCTCCTGGGGAGTGTGGTATCTTCATTAATTCCCAAGCACACAGCTTTGAAAATTGATCGTGCTTATGGATATGGAATTACAGCTCATCAAGTCAATTAAGCTATGCTATAAGAATACAAAATTCCACACAATTATGGGTGTGCTGAAAACACCAGCATTTGCTTCCTTGGTTTGGGTACCCCGGACTGAGGGAATATTTGTATCTTCTTTTTGTGCCTTTATTCCCTAGATATAATTCCCTAGTTACAGGGAGATTTTTCTTCTTATTGTTTTGACAGTAGACTTTTCAAATTCCACACAAAAGCCAGATAGAAACTAGTTCCATCTTATTAATGTGATTTTACTTGTGTATCATAACTTAGGACAAGAAGAGGAGCAAAAATGTGCGTTATGTGGGCACTGAGCATCCTTTTTTAAAGGATGTAGAATCCATGATGATTGCTTTAAAGATATTCAAATTCATGTTAATAACAGGCTGAGTAAGAATGAACAGACAGCAGTAATTCAATAAATCTTCCACTCTTTGTTGAATTAGTGTTGGTGTTTATGTTGTGTTTTGTTTGTAATTCCACCTGTACGTCTCAACAATAAACAATGCTTAGAATAGTAGAAAAAGTAGCAAAATGATAAATCAAGTTAAAAAAAAAGATCAACCCCATAAGCAGTGCTTATGAAGCTTCAATTCATGCTAAGAATACAAATGGAAAGCTGTAAATATCTCTTTTTCTTGTCTCTTAAGAGAAGTGTGTTAGAACAAGCCCGTAGAACGATGATTGATGGAGTATGGGAGTATTATGAGCAATATTCTGGAAAGGCCTTGACAGAGAGCCTGTAAATGTGAGTTCACACATCCCTGCCCTCACAGATCCCAGTTTCAGGGATGTGAAACCTTGACCTTGCTGTGTCACACGTTCCTGATCCACCACAGGTCTGAACGTGCTGGGGTTCAGCAAATCCACTGGGAGGGACAAAGCTGGCAAAAGCCACCCCAAACCTTGAAATGAGCTGGAATTCTGTCTGCAGCCAAGGAAATAAATATGCTGTCAAACTCAGTAGCACATGGATAAAAGGAAAACCTCTTGTTACTAGTGCTGGAGGGAAAGTCAGGTTTCTATTTTTGCCTCCTCTTAGATGTGAATGCTGTAGATTCACTTTGGGCCACCTGTAGAGCCCCCCAGGTTAGAAAAAACTCAGATACAGGCTGGAATTTATCTGCCTTGACTAGGGGCAAAAGTCCCGTGGGAATGGAGCTTGGTCATCAAGAAGAACTTAAAAAATATTTCCATTTTCCATTGCATCTGATCACAGTGTCTGAAATAGCAAGAATAATTTCTATTAGCCATTAGCTGAAGTTCAGATGGATACAGAATCTGGCTGGCATCAGCTCTAGAACAGAAAGATTTCAACAACATACAAGGGACATTTGAGGTTTGGCCACACATCAGATGTAATGAAAACCATTCCTAATTGTGAAGCTAAAAGTGTGTGTGCATAAATGCTTCCACAGCATTCATTATCTACATCATTCATTTATTCATTTTCTACATCTACATAAACAGAAAAACCCAACTTAACTATGCCTGACTCCAATGATGAATTCCTTCAAAAGTGACAAAATAGAGATAACTACTTTGGAAACTGTTTTTATATGAAATTTTATTCTCTGAGTCTTGCTGTATTAACCCTTTACTTCTTATAATATAAATTTTTTGAAAGAAGACTCATAAAATGTTTTTTGGGTTTCCATAGTATCCTGAAATCTGCTATCTGGTACATTTGAACACACTGAGAAGTCCATTTGTTACTCGTTTTAAATGGAGATTTAGTGTAGTAATAGAATTGATCTAAACATGGTTCTACTGTTTGTCATGATAAATTGGGTTACCTTTCATCATATTACTTGGGAGACACAAAACAAATGAATATAAAATGGCATAACATGTAATATACTTAAAACATTTTATTAACTCTTACATTTTACTGAAAATGAATGAGGAAATGGAACAAATCTTCCCCTAGGACAGCAATTTACCTCTAATTATGGCTTCAACTCCTAAGACATCACTTCTTTTAAGAAAGTAGCTGCTAGTGAAAAAGAAAATCAGAACTTTTCAAAAGCACCAAGACTGGAATCAAATCACATTTTCTGAGATCTTATTAAGAAAGCTAAAATTGGAAGAAAAATTATGCTTTTAAAACACTGATTCAAACATCAGAAAGATGTGGCTTAACTGGGACTGGGAAAGGTCTATCAGGGTAATGCATTCCCACAAAGACAACTTGTGCCTTCTGACTTGGAAACAGGATCTGTTTATCAGGAATTGCGAATCCCACACATGTCACAATAGAAATGGAAAGTCCTGAAGTGCTTAAGAGACTGATTGTGGAAACATGATCCCTGCTCAAGAAAAAGCTCATATGCCACTGGGAAAGGTGCTACCTGAAAGGTTAAAATTTGCCTGAAATGTAATCTGGGCTGGGGACAAGGTGAGGGCTGATCACAGGTTGGACTCAATGATATAATTTTGATTTTCCAACCTAAATGATTGAGTGATTCTGTAATTTTACCTAACCGTGCCCACACTGGGAGTAAGGTTTTGGAGTGTTTAGATAACAATTTCACAGCAATAGTCAGGGATGAAATCTAATTAATTGCAAAATAAAGCTTGTAACATTTGCAAATAGGATTATATAATTTAATTCCTAATGACAGAGGGGCCTGGACTCCCAGCCGAGATACCTGCTATTTCTAGTCCTAGCATTTAGTGTGATTAATTCTGCAGAATTAATCTGCAGAATAGACTTTATATAATTTGTAAAGAATGACTAGCCAAGATAATTTTTACTGAAATGATGTTCTCTACTTTTGCTCACGAATGGCCCATGTTCTAACTTTAATTTGGATGGGAACAATGGTAACACATTTCACACCACCTATTTCTAATCTTCTCTCCCTTCCTGCAATGAATATGATTTTTATATTTCTTCTCTGACTGCATAGTGAACTCATTTATAACCTGTTTCAGCTTCCTATCTGATTAGTTCTTTTCCCTACAGATTTAGTTTTGCTGAACCACAATGGTACCACACAGACAGCAGAATAAAATATAAATTCATACATAATCATGTAAGCAGAGGTAGAATACCTGCAACTCCTATTCATTTCAAAGAAGCTGCCATTGTTTAATACCTTTAGAAGCTGCACCACTGTTTATATTCAGCAGAAAGCCTTATCCTAGTAGAGAGCACTGAATAATTATCAGTAGATGAATGCACACTGTAAAATAAATATCAGAACTGGCATTAAAAAAAAAAAAACAAAAAAACCTTCTTTGCAATCGACTCTTTCCCCAGAATAATTATGTAACTTTCAGACAGGGGAAGTCTGAAAAGAGCATTGAATGAAAATCTTCCCGTGTCTTTAGCTTTAACAAGGGTACTACTGAAAGAACAGGTACAAAGCTGGTGAGGAAACTCTGAGAAAAGCATTGAATTTCCATCAAGATTCCAAAAGATTTTAGTACTATCAGCAGGCTCAGATAAAATTCTGTACATAAGCACTTCTGTGTCTTGCAAGAGTATATAGCAGGAAAAGAGCAGCAGATTTCCTTCTAATTGTCAGTTCTATTCAGATAAGCACATAGTGGTACTGTTCCCTCACATGAAGCATTTTCTGCAGTTTATAAGGCCATTTGGAAATGTGAGCAAGCTGGCAGTTTATTACCAGCTGCACTTCACAGAGCAGGGATGGGGCAAGCAATTTCCATCAGAATTAGAATGAAGGGATGGCAGCCTCCCACTGCCAACAACCACATGGTCCGGGAGGCTGGGTAAAAATTCAGGTTAGAGGAGCCCCATATTGCTCCTAATTCAGCAATGGACTTAGAATCCCTACATTTCCCAATAACTTTATTTTTTAAAGTATTGGGTACAGCAATGTCCAGCAAAATCTCTCTACAGGAACTGCTACTTGTCAACAATTTTAAATTAATATTGGTGGGTCTTCATTAATATAAGTTAATACTACCAGTAAGTTTATAATAAACAAGCAGGACAGCAGCCACCATGGATGAAAGTAACCTGAGTTACCAGGCTCGCTGAGATTGAGGCTGAACATCTGGACTTTAACGGAAGTCTGTACGCAAAATTTATCTGGTTCGTTGTAAATTTGGGGCCAACATAAAGCCTGAAATACCTCTCTTCCTAAACTATTGCATTCTACCTATTCTTCTCAAACTCTTACCTTTAACCTCTGGCAAAATTAGAAGGTGCTGTGTGGAAATTGAACCACGTGGCTGGAAGAATTCTCCAGGAGGATCGGAGGAAGGTTGGAGCAGCAGATCCTGCGAGCGGTGAGGAAAACCTGGATGCTGCTCACAGTTCTGCCATTCCCATGCTGCCTGTTAAGGATGAGATGGCACTAAAAGTGGGTCACAAGTGTACCACTTTGTGAGAATTGAGCCCTAAACAATTAAAGTAGAGCTGCTGGAATAACCAGTGTGTGAAGAAGAAATGAAAAAGGTTAAATATTTGATGGAGTGGTGTCTAAGCAGCCCATTAGTATTTTGCCCCTGCTTCATGGCTTTTCTGAGAAAACTTGTAAGCTCAGCAGCAGCACTTCAGTAGCACTGTCTGAATACATAAAAGCAGTCTGGTGAAACTTGTGACCAGAAAATCTGCATGAAACTGAGAGCAGGAGATAAGTGAAAGAGAAATTTTAAACATTTACCGTTTGATCACTCGGGAATGAGTTATTTCCTCGGTTTTGCCTGATTCCAGGTAATAACCCAAACTTCAAGCTCTCTCAGCTTCTTGCTGCGACCCATCCATGCTCCAGTATAGTTATTAAATGTCTCACCAACAACTGCCAACTTTTGGAACCTGAGTTCTGCCTCTGAAGAGTGAATTACTCAGCTGGGTTTTTTTTCATATCTGCAGTTCCGTGCAGCGATGGCTCTCCTGTCCACGGTGACCTCACGGGGGGCACTGGAGGTGACCTCTGGTGGCCCTCCTTGCTGGCCAGGAGGAGGTGGCTCTGTTTCCCAGACAGCCTTTTGGGACCTGGCCAAAACCAACACTGTGCTGGATTTTGTGCCACACTTTGGATGAGGTGCTGGGGATTTGGGCTCGCTGCTGCAGATCACACTAAACGTTCTGGAAGCAGATGGGGATAGCCAGAGATTCCTGGCCAGCTCTGCCTCCATGGCTCTGCAATATACCTTCTGTCTGCAGAAATGGGATATCATGCTGAAATCTGCTCTACCAGCCACTGCTGGCCATATCAGAGCTGTCACTCACGGCAGTCCGCTGTCACTGCCTTCCCCAGCTGATTCCCTCAAGAGATGCTGCATGATTTCAGACAAATTCACTACAGACTGTGCACTGACTCCTTACTCTGGCCTTTCAATACCTGCCACCTCATTCTCAGCTGCAGCAAGTGCTCAGTACTGTCAGACACAAAATTATTTACACTATTTGTTTAATTATTTACACAGACACCACTCAATGTGTGGTAGAGGAAGAAGAAACTTCATTCTGTTGTTTCAGTATTTATAGATTCTCAGGATTGGATAGTTGTTTATAGATTTATTGGGTAGTTATTTATAGATTCAGGGATTGGATAGTCAGGTTACCACCTTCCCAACCACACTGGTCATGAGAAACATCCATCAAAAAGCATATCTTTAATGGAATGTGTAAGCATCTATGTTTATAGTTACTTTCCTGAGAAAGTGTTTAGAAACTATGAAAACAATGTCAGAAAACTTGATTTTCAGGGTGACACAGCACAGTCCTTGCTTAACTGCAGGTAACTGTATAAGCATCTCCATTTGTTTCCAGTGAAACCTTCACAGAGCTTGGCACTGGTGTTTTTTAAATAAATAAGACTTTTCAAACAGTACAGAAATAGCTATGAAAAACCAAAATCAATGATCAGTGTTTTGCTGAGTAGCAAAATTAGTTTTTAGTTTGAAGTTTCTTTCATGCTCCACAACAGGGAATTTCAGCCTGGCCCAAGCTAGAAACATCTTTCCATAAGCCAATAATATGGTTTCTTTTCAATTAGTTAATTATAGAAGCATATTCTTCTTGCCTTGCTCTACTTAAAAGAGAGGCACAAGAAAATTTCTTGTACAGGGCTCTCATGTGGTTTTGATACCTCTATTTCTACATAAAAATCTCAAGAAAAGGTCAAAAAAAACATCCTTTATAAAGAATACCATAGTCATTTTCCCAATGGCATACAAAATCTAGTCACTTTTTAGTTCTTTCTGATTACTTTTTCACAGGAGGAGAAAGATATCACAAAATAGGAAGTCATGAAAAGAAAGGAGAAAATAATCCACATCACAGAGAAAAATCTACATGATTTTGCTGGAATAATGGATCCCAACCACCAAATAGCTCTTGAGAAGCAGCCAGAGTTCAGGAACCTGCCTTCTTTTCCACACACACTCCAATGAAACCGCATTTTCACAGCTGGAAAGGGTGGAATTTGTTCTATTCTTCTTTCCCCATGTTTTCCCTCTAGAGAGAAGTCTAAAACTGAGATTCAGAACAAAAAAACACATTCAACACGGTGGAAAAGAATCCACTCTTTGCTAACTCCAATAGCACAGGCATTTTCCTGACCAATAAAAGTGATATTTGTGTGGGTTGTTACTTTGGATACCTCAGGGCGTGATTGTGCAGTTAATTGGATTCAAGGGAGTGCCACACAATGTAGGTGGTATCTGTCAATAATAATTGTTGTTAAAAGTAGGGGGATGTTTCAGAAGTAAAATTACAGGCAAGATATTCCAGGAGTGTTTATTTTTCTACTGAGAATACAAAACTATTTATGCACTTTGATACCTCTACAGCAGATGTCATACCACTTCTGATTAAAATTGCTTGCCAATAATAAATTTCTGTCAGGCACAAATTATAATCAGTAGATAACTCCACAAAATACAAATTTCCACTGCATTTGCCAGCACGTCCTCCATGTTTTCTGATAGAAATAGGTAGACACACACAAATAGGACATCAGGAACTGCAAGCTGGGGATCACAAGTGCTCTGAATTTCTTCTGAGAGCTCGTTCATTTAGAGACCCCCCTACCTGTGGATAATTTATGTGTGTTCATCCCAACTGTTGCTGATGTAAAATATTAAGACAGCTCAGTAACCTCAGTAAAGAGACTCACAGGCTTGAAAGGAGGGATAAAGGGAAAAGAACGAGCTTGCTGAGCACGCCAGATGAAAAATTTATACCTTTAATATCTTTGTATTTCCACATCCTATTCTACGTTCATCAGAATCTGAAGCATGGAATAGCAGTGACTTTATTTCTTTTCTGCCTCCAGGAATACACCAAGGCATCAGGCTGATGGTTGGCTCATAGAACACCAGCTCTCTTATTACTCCAGATCATTTATTTATAACGAGGTTCTCGTGTTTTCCCTCTCAGATGTTGATGCAATTTGACTGCACTTTCAGTTCCTAAAGATGTATAATTGTTAAATGGATACAAATATTGATAAAACACTCCTTACACAAGAGCAAAAGTGTCATACAGAGAGGGATTTCAAAGATAAATCCTGGGAAATATATCGCACATCAGCTGAGAAAAATCCTCAATATTAAAGGTCTAACTGCAGAGGAGCTTTAATATTTTAATTTAATATCTTCACTTCCACATTAATTAGCCCATTCACAATTACCTGGAAGCGCTTCACTACATGTAAGGATGGTGTTTACTGGGCTTAGCTCCTGGAGAAAGGACACTGAGGCTGTGTTTGGAAGGTGAGCTGATGGAAATGCAGACACTGCTGATTCCCATGCATTAAACCACAACATCCACTGGTTCTCTGGCATAACAGGATCCACAAAACCTGCACGGGGTGGTGCCAGATTCACTGAGAATTGTGATGGGAGAAATGAGAGAGTTAACTGGAGGCTGTGTCCTCCTGCAGATCGACTTTTCTTGCCTGGCCACAACCCTTCCCAAAGACAAACCAATTCCTTGTGATTCCAGGCAGAATCCAGGTCCTGCAAACGATGTAAAAAAACACTGAAAACAGCTCAGGATGCCTACAGCAAGATGACGCCAAAAAAATTATTAATAAGCAAACCTCACCTTCTAAACTCTTTGGAGAATTGAATTCAAACCTTTCACAGGTTGCTGGAAGTGAAAGACACTAAGAGACCTTCTGGGAAGCTTTTCAAAAGTGTGATTCAAGTTGTTTAGATCAGTTTAATGAATGCAAAGATAAAGGAAAACAAATGAAAACTGTACACATCTGGAGGTACACTTACAGCTGGCATAATCTTCCTCAGAGGAAAGTGAGATTCAAATATTGTGATCCTGTAAGATTCTAAAAATTTGTCAAAAAAAATTGCTGTGACTTTGAAAGTTAGATATTAAAGCTTTGATTTAGGTTTAGTAGCCACTGAGATGGTAAATCTCTTTACTCAAACCAAGCCCTGTGCAGTACAGCACTTTAGCAGACCAGAAGTTAAGTGGCACAATTGGAGCTTTGGTTTGTGCCCAAATGACTTGGCAAGATTGAATTCAGTGATAATGAAACTTCACAGATTTACAGACATCCTGGAAACAGCAGAAGCAAGTTCAGTATTGTACTCCAGGACATAATTACAGCACTCCCATATTTTCATTTAAAAAAAAATAAAAATTAAAGGATTATGAAGAAGAGACAGAAATTGTTCACAAAATTGAACAGCCCTATCAAAGGACAGCTATAAAGAAGAAATCTCTCCAGCCCTCCGAAAATTATGTAGTCATTTGAACTGGTGATTTCAGTAATTAAATTTCAAAATACTTTTGTTTCAACACATCTAAAATGCTCATGCTGGTTTGTAAGAAATAGTGATGTGGCTGAGAACATTACCAGGTAGTGCTGCAGTAATTAGCAGTGTGCTCTACCTGTGCCCAAACAGCTCATCGTGTCCTTACCAGAGATTGCTCCTAAAAGATGAAGAACTTCTGCCCTTTATGCAGAAAGTAATTTAGGATCAAAACCCAGCAGTGAGGGAGTCTGGAGCATGTCAAGAGGAGAAGAAAAGTTCCCCAAACCCAACATTTAGCATATCACAGTGTGACAAAAACACTTTTAACTCTTAAGCATTTTTATTCCTAAAATCTGGGTTTAGCCGTGTGAGCAAATCTCCAGCTACAGCAACTAACCAAAACCAACCAAAATAATATTTTCTATTTGAGCATCAAACACAGCCTATGACACTTTCAGAGTCTCCCTCTAAAGAAAACTGTAAAATCCATCTGCTCTGATGAGCAAAAATAAATAAATAAATATCCCCCTAACCCTTTCCACATTCCAGGCATGTCCATTAACTTTCTCTGTTAACACTCTTTGGGCAGAAATAGCACATAGAATGCACAAGGGCTAATATTGGAAAAGCAAAACAAAAGCTGTAATCAGATTTTAAAACAGACAATATAAGGCATTGTAATTAACTGGGCTGGAATAAAGTGGTCTTTATTAGTGCAAATGAGCTCATCTGCTATAGGAATGAATATTTCACAATCTAATCCAGAATGTATTGACACCAGCCACACATTTACATTTCTCCCATGGACAGATTGTTATTGACCTTGTGATGTGACATATCTACTGTCACTAAGCTACAAAATGGGAATCTCATCCTGCCTCTCCTCTTTTATATACAGAAAGCAACTAATTTGTCAGCATGCCAGCTTTAACTAGCTGAGATGAAGGTAAGCTAATTTAATAGGAACTGTTCAATAGCTTCGACCCACCTGACACTGTCAGTTAAGGCAGCTCCACATTGCAGTGTCTTTCATTATTTCCAGCTCTTTCTTCAGACTACTTGAACAGCAAGTCAAATAATATGCTCAGGAGTCAATAGGCCTGACTTTTTCTCAAGGACATTCTTTTGATGCCAGGAAGCGTCAAGTGGGAAAACACGTAGCGTGAAGGTGAGAGGACACTAATTAAATATACACAGCTCTGGCCAAGGAAGAATGAGGCACAGCTTGCTATCTGAAAACTCTGCTGCCTGCTTGGCTGAGGTCACAGCTGTTGACTTGTACAAGTTCTTAAGTTGCAGGCTCAGTATGAGGTGCTTTAACACTCCTAAACACCGGACAAAGGCTATCTGCAAGGATGCTGTGTGCAGTTCTGTGTGCTTTTGTAGTTTAAAGACACACAAAAGAGATTCCTTGTTTAAGTTTGACTGAAATGAATCCGTATCTTTTATCTAGCAAACTATTCTGGTGTTTCCTGATGCTGGGAGAGGATCTGTGCTTGTTACACCGTGAGTACTTTCATTAATCTTGTCCTTGCAGGAACTGACTTTCTAAAGGATTATTTCAAAGCATGAATCTAACCACAACACCCCTTCAGATTAAATTGGCTACAGTGAAAAACAGGTGTTTACATGCATGCACTTGGACTATTTCAGAGGGAACATGCACATTCCCACCCACCTAAAACACTTCCAGGACGTGAACCTGCATAAAAATATCAAATAGTTCAATCCTCTCCTCCCTTTCCTAGGTTTTCTTTGCACTGCTGATTGCTCCCATTTAATATATTACCTAAAAATCAAAATTTCAATTACCAGCTTGCCAAATGCCACCCTGAACTGCAAAGTCTTACTTTTACCCTGCCATGTGGGACAGGAATTTTGGATGTTTGTCCTTCCACAGACACCTGGGCAGCGATGGCCCCACCTGCAAAGGCATTTCTGCTTCTGCTCTTGTTTGTGCAGGAAGAGGAGATTCTGTAGGGCTGCTTGCCTGCTGTGAGGACCATCCCTCCCTTCAGGCTCAAGGGTAATCAAAACTCACATTATCTCCAAATGGACAGATGAGGAAGTGCTCAAAACTGGGCTTGTTTGATAGAAAAATTATGCAAATTAAGACATTTAATAGTTGCATAATTTCACACTAACAACTGAGCATTCAAAACTCCAACGTTTACTATTCCTAGAACATAAATATAATGGTGCATCACATCCATTCTTTATTGTTTCCAGCCTCTTGCAATTTCATCAGCCTACAGCCAAAGAGAGTTTTCCTGAAAGCTGAATATTTCCTCCCAGTTTTTTCCCTGCTGGCCATGCAAATAACATTGCACTTTTAGTTTATGAGAACGACTTTTGCTCACCAGCAATGAAGTTCTCTCTTTCTTCAGAGTCTGGGCTTGACCTCCTCCTTCCCTCCCCCAGACCCGTCTGCTCTGAAAGCTGTGGGATTAAACACCATCTGATAAATTGCTAATACACCATTTATCTCAGTCTCTCGAAGTATTTGAGAGCAATTGCAGGTCTCAGCTGTAAGATTTTCGAGTTAACAGCCTTTCTGCCCAGGCTGTAAGTGCATTTACACTCTGAGCACATTAACATGCAGGTTGAGAGCAGTGCACTCCATTCTCCTTGGGAGGAATGGGGGAATGCAAAGACGTTTCAGGAGACCCTGCTGGTCACTCCTGTTTCCCTTCGGTGTGAATTTTGTGTTCCCTAGATTGACAATCAGCCCCTCCAGCTGGGTTTTGGCACATCTCCTGGCTCAGAGCATCCCCTCTGGTCACTTTTACAGAGTCACTCCCTGCCCCTCGCAGCCACACATTTCCCTCTTGGGTGTCACGGGTTCAGCTCATGGCAAGCAGCTGGAAAAGCTGAGCTTGGTGGGTTTGGTGAGGCAGCTCAGAAGGCATTTCCTCACCAATCCTCCTCCCACTTGCTGCCACTTCGCAGTGATGCTGCTCTGCTGATTGCAGAGGAAAGCCTTATATTTATAAAAATGTAACGCATAGCAAATTTTGTCCTTTTGGGCTTGAACACAGATGAGTATTGGCTGTGCTTGCTGGTTTGAAATCCTTTAACAGTTACACTCCATAGGCTGATACTGTGCTACAATCACGCTTTCATCCAAAACTGCAGAAAGAAAAATTATATGCTTTGATCTTTTCAAAAACCTGTATTATTTCCAGAGCATTTTTCAACTGTGGTTAATAGAGAGAGGAAATGCAAACACTGCCATCAAGAAAACTGTGAGAGACACTGGCAAACTGGACAATGGCAAAACGTTCAAGAAAATTATTTTTTGACTTACCATTCACCCTGAAACAATTGCAATATATTGATGGGAGATAAAAAATGTGAGATACTAAGATTTCTACAAAATAATACATCAGCTTCCTAGCCAATGGCTGTTCTGTAATTAATGCACCTCTGGCACTGACCCACTTTTAAAAAAAATAATCAAAAAAAATGAAGTTATTTTCCTTCCTTCATTTCTTCAGGGCAGGAAACATGTCAATGTTTATAAACTGTTATGTAAATGCCCAGCACTACATAAATCTTGTTAACAATGAAATAATTCTGTTTCTATGCACAAAATCCAGCCATTAACTCTTTTCTAGCCAATTACTCTGTGTAGAAGCATCTCCCAGCAGGGCAGAAGCTTTGTTTTGTCACACAATTCTGGAGCCTCGTGAGCAGCTAAGGGTGATGTCTGAGCTGGCCTTATCAATCTGCATGGAAAACATTGAAGATGTTTAACAGCACTTCCAGCTTCATTTCTTTCTTATAAAAATCTACTGACTCTATTACAAGGTCATTTGATCGATCTCTGGTATTTAGAGGTATTAAATATTTCAACACTTTAGTCAAATCACAAAACTGAATAATAAGAATTTAGAGATCACATCCATGCTTGCCACACCGATGCTGTTCTGGTTCAGACCTTGTGTTTTCCAGCATTTTTTAGATTATAATATTGTCCTTTGAATCAATCAAACTAATGACATAGTTTTTCAACAAGAAGCTGTTAAAAAAAATCATCTTCCATGCATTGATTCAAGAAAGGATATGACAGGTATATAAGATAATGAATTATGTTAATCAAAATTCACCATCTCATCATAAATGATCTGAAAGCTAATGGAAACTGGGAAGTAATTATTAAAACAGATTTTTTTTTAATATAATACATAATTAAAACATGGAAGTCACTGCTTCCAGGCATCATTTAATGAAGATGTTTATACGCTTGGGGCTTTTTAAGCTCTGTGTGGGTAACAGGAAATTTCATATATAATCCAGAAGAAATGTTCTGCTCCAAGCTAAAGACCAGGGCCATCATTTAAAAGGCAAGATGCAAAAGACTTCAGGTGTATAATCCACTAAACCATGATTAAACTACTGCACATTTTTTCCTTAAAAGTCACAAATAGATGCACTTATGAAATTTACCATTGTATATAAACCACTTCTTCATCAGGTAGGGAGCAAAATGACAAGTCATGGCTCACTGCAGAAAGCAGATTAGACAAGGTTTTGTGTTCCAAGGCCCAGAAACTCCTCTGATAAACCCCAACTTTTCAGTACTTTTTTTAGTATTTTAAAGTACCTAAGAAAGCGCAAAGAGCTCAAATGGATGAGATCAAAAAACCCTCAGTGGAAACAACCTGTCTGTCTCTGTGTGGACACTTAAGGAAAATCTTGCATGGAAAATGCTCCCACTATCCAGCATTTTGAAGCCCCAAACCTTCCTGATTATCTGAGGCCTTTCTCTACCTGAAAAACCCAAATAAATTTTCCCCCAAAAGAAATTTTCACGTGTTTCCTGTTTGTTGCTTGGAAATGGTAAATGCAGTAAGGATGGATTTGATTAGATTTCTTTAACTTCTAGTTAAGGAATAAAATATAAATTAAATTTTAAAAGCAAACAATTTGCATAGCACCAGAACAGATTGTCTCTAACAAAACCAGATATAAATATCAGCAACCAACAGCTATAATAAAAATAAAAAAAAACTGGACTGAAACCCAAAGTTATTGATCTCCACTTAAAGAGACCTGAGCAGAATTTAAGGCTGCAGGAATTCCTCTGGTTTCCATGGATGGGGAACAAGGAGAACTGAGAATATGCAAATAGGCCAAGTATTTCATGATCTGCAGATGGTAAGAAGCTAATTTCCATCTGATTTTTTTTTTTTTTTTTTTCCACTGGGTAATTACACTCTGCCTAGCAGAAGCTTTATGTCTGCATGGAAAGCAATAGCCAGTTCTCTGTAAATAACCTACTTCCCAGAGTGGGATGGGGGAAAGGGAGTTTAGCAAAAGCATTTTTATCTTTTTTGGTTGGAATTTTTGTGCTGTAATTTCACGTCAAGTGGCTACTGTAATTACAGGTTAAATTTGGCACCTACACTCTACTAATCCAATATTTTGCTAACTCATTTAAGCATATAACGTAAGAGAAGAGAAAATTAGTTTTAGGCTTCTGTAATGTAATTATTACCTTTTATAAAAAAAAAAAAAAAAAGTAAAAAAGATGCCCAATTAGTAAATAATAAGAACTAATTTCTTTTTTGTCAGTTGGCAAAAAAAATGTGCAATTTCGTTCTTACAAATTTTTTAAATTACCTGCTGTATATGACCAATTTTTCTTCTAAGTTTTATAAGCACTTTTGCACAAGTAAACATCAAAATTCTATAATTACAAATTAGAATCACTGATTACACGTATTTACAGCAATTACATAATTAACAATAATTACATTAATTAGGCAAACAATACACTGCATTGACTAGCAATGGAAAACAGGAACATTTGCACATATAAAAATCTGCTTTGAGCTAGGAAAGAAAGATTTTGTCATTAGCACTAAATGCAGAATTAAAGCGCAGAGCGGCACCACTGGAGCTTGCCCTGCTTTGTTCAAGCACCAAAAACTTTCCAAAATGCTGTTACAAACATGATGAAGTATTTTTGGGTACATGTACCCCAAAAAACACCAGCAAAGGAATGATGGATTGAAGTGGAATGCTTTAGGGACAGAAGAATTTCTGTTTCAGAAGACCCTAACTCGTTTTTTTCCAGGGCCTGACCCCATGGCTGCACAAAGCTCCAGCTGCCCATGCCCTGGGCTGTCCCTGGGAAATGTGACCTTGCTTTTGGCACTGCTGCCCCTTCCCACTCTGTCCCTGCTGCCTCTGATCCTGCTGCAGCCACCGAGCTCAAATATTCATGGTGACAACCACTTTGATCCAGCCTCCTTTGTTTCCAGATCATCCTCGGGCTGATGGAGAGAGAACAAATCTCCTTTTGAGCAGCAGCAGTGTCTCAGATCCAGGGAGGCAGACAGAGGACTCAAATTTAGGTGCTTACACGGCCATAAGTAGGTAAAAACCAAGCAAAGTCATCACCTGGAAGACAAAGTCACTCCCACTGCACAGGAGGTGAACAGAACCTGCTGCAAGGGGAGTGAGAGGAGGTTTTGGGGCAGAAAGCTCAGGAACACAAACATGCTCTCCTGAGAAAAGGAAAAACCCCGCGGTTCCATCTGCCTCCAGAGAATGGTCACAGCCAGTGACTACGTATAGAAAGAGTATTTTTAGTCTGGACCTTGCAAGTAACAAACTCACACTGTTCTACGAGCAGTGCTAATTCTGCTCCTACCCAGGGAGTGAATCACAGATTTCAGACAGCTCGTGCAAAGCGGCCCCGGATTCCTCGGAGCTTCTCGCCACGGGGTCCCAGCCTCTCCCGTGGCATCGTGTGGGGATTTAATGAGAAGTGAAACCATGTGAGAGCTGTGCTGCGGCCCACCTGGATAAAGGCAGCGGTGCCCTGCAGTGCCAGGTTTGCTTTGTGCAGCTCCCCGGGAGCAGGCAGCTTTGTGTCCGTGGGAAGGGGATGGATGGAACAAGGGATTCCCAGAAACGCACCTGTGCTAGAGAGAACTTGGAGAGAAAACTAATTAGTTCAAACCAAAAGAGAGATTATCACCGAATTAATATTTATGCAACACAGCAATCAAGGGACCAGGAAATAGGACGGAATGGGGAGATAAAGTCCTTGAAAACATATTTGCTCCTATTTCATTTGTCAGAGCAGTAGTGAAGGACTATAGGAACAGCAAGGGAGAGGCAACCTGGAATAAGTCAAGGCAGCTGCTCTGAGGGTTTCACCAAACAGATGACATCTGTATTTTCTGTCAGACAAGCACAAAAGAATTCGGGACAAAAATTCTCAAGTTAGAGCCCTCCCAGGGCAGGAACGCGCTTTTGGCAGCGCGGTGCTAACACCGCCCTGGAGCATCGCTCACAGACCGGGGGGCGATCTGTGGCCACTTCTCACCTCCTTGGGGACCGGTGTGCTGCCATCCATTCCCCTCTCGCAGGAAATCGTGCCAGGGCTGGCCAGGAGGAGATGCTGGGCGCTGATGCTCATTTAGGATGGGGAGGGTGATTTGTGTAAGGGTGGGAGACGGGAGCACGCAATTCCATACATAAAGGAGTTTTCTTGGTTAATTGTGATTTTGATACAAAATAAACTATCTAAATGTTGTTCTTTTGTTCTGACAGCTAAGCTGTTCCCTAATATAATCTAAGGAACATAATATAAATAATATAAATTCCACAGTGTTTGAGCACAGGCTCAGATGTCACGTCATTATCAGGACATCACTAAGTGACCCCAAACACTCACCCGCTTTTAACTTCGTTGTCAAATGACCACAATATCATATTCTGAGATATGATATACATATATTAAAGATAACACACTTATGATATCAATCTAAGCATTACAGGACAGCAAGACCTGTTTCAGTACCCAGAATACTTTGACATCAAAGGCTCAAACATTGGGAAGGTCTTCCAGGTTCAGTAAAAGGCCAAAGTTTCTGGGGTGCCCTGGGATCTTGCTCATTATCTGCACTGCTCCTTATTGCACAAAACCACAGGTAAAGTGGTTACTGTTTAGAAATTTAGCTACAGCAGTCTGCCTAAAACACTTCAATTATGCAGTTCCCAAGCTACCTTTGTGTTTAGTGAATGACAGCGCTGCTGAAGGTTTAATGAGCTGTGAATGACTCTACAAAACTTAGAGGATCACAAAACCTGCTTCTGGTAATTTACATGAGCAGTTACATCTAAGTGCCAGAATCTATGTCATGATCCATTGTTAATACACTCTCTATGTTCCTTCTTAAGACTGGTTGGAATATAATTATTTCCAAGTCTCCAAGCTAAACCTGTCCATTCTGGTTTTCCTTTGTCTGAGCCACTCATTGATACACAAAAAGCCTGCCTAGGAACATCAGCTCCCTAGAGCTTTCAGCAGTTAAAATATTTGATACCTTCATACTTTCCGCCTCACACGAGTTTTTTTAAGAGAAAATGCTTTACATTTCTGTTTAAATCTGTCCCATTGCTCTGGTGGGTTTGCAGACTGCCAGTGTTCCCTGCTGGAATAGCTGTGGGCTCATGGCACTGCTCAGCAAGCCCGACAGAGGCTCCTCAGGACTGAGCTGGTGCATCTCCTTTCCATGCACACACATCTCATCCCTGCCTTCTTCCAGCTGCACATTTTAACAGAACGAGCTGCTGCCTGCACAAAGTGTTGTTTCAAGTGTCCAGATCAGATCACTGCTCACCTTGGGACACACAAAAACCCCATCTCCGAGGGACACAGATGAACACAATAATAACCCTTTAAGCCCTCAGGTAGTGCTAACTCATTCTTTGTAGCCATTCCCTAACAAAGAATTCTTCATCTCCTTTATTCTCATCTGCACTTCTATCTCTACTTATAAACAGTGGCCACATCATTTAAGAAATTTCTGTTATTGAGAAAGCTTGTCTTTGAGTGTCTCAGCAAATTACTTGACATCATTTATTCATTAATTACATAGAGAACCGAAGCTACGTCCCACATTAACAGGGGAAAGCTGCAGGAAACAAAGAAACCAGAATTGATGGATGTTCACTGCATCTTTCCTGTTAAGACACCTTCCATTCAGAGCACAAAATTTATTTTAAATGTACAGAAAAATGTATCAGGAAAAATAATCCATTTTTAGCTTTTAATATATACATACACTGGTGCAATTAATTTTCAAAGGATCTATTTCTGAAGTCCACAGAATGCTCAAAAATAAGTTAAAGAATGATTCAACTGCAAAAGCATGGCTAATGCTGCAATGCTGACATGGGAAATAAAATCAGAAATGCTGGAAAGTAAAGCATTGTTCTTTATTGCCAACTTGCAGAAAATTTAAGAAAAAAATCTGTAAAAAAAAACCCAACCATTTTTTCTTTTTACAATTCTGTTTATAGAAGTTAAAACCAGTTATAGAAATATAAAATAATTGTCTCAAGATTTCATGCAAAGATTCTTGTCCTTGATGTCACAAAGTCAGATTCAGGAACACACTTTTTATTTTACTACTATATTATTTCAAGCCCTCCAACACACCTGCTGAACATCTCCTTCTGAAATAACTCAACGTGATCAAAAGCTCCCAAAAACAGGAGCACAGGAACAGAAATTTCATCATGCAACAGAAAACTGAAACACACACAGAAGGAGGAACTGACTACAGCCCGGGCTGGTGTGGACATGGAAAAGTGAATGTGGGGTCGCTATTCAATTCCCAAAGATGAATCCACAGGAAAGGCAAACATTTTTCTTCTTATATGTGAGTTCTGCACATCTATCACTTCTTATGGGACAGAGGCAAAAAAATGGAGAATATAAAATCCATAAATAATTCACCTTTTCAATGCCTCAGTTCTGAACTCAATGACCCAATTTGGCCAACACACACAGGCCTACACGGTGTACCTCAAACATAAATACAGAATAATTGACTGCAAGGATTCAGTGTCAGCTGTCCAGCTGTGTCTGTCCATGAGCTGTCACAAAATCCCATGTCCTACACTGGGATTAAGGCAAGCTTTAATTGTGCTGTGTGGGGAGTCTGGTTTAGAGTCAAAGGCACTTGGCATGTTCTGTGAATTGATCATGCAGACCAGTGGGCAAAACCCAATTAAAATAATACCACAAGTCAGCAGTTACAGCAGAGTGCTGCTGACCTTCCATGGTGTTAGCAAGTACATTTTGTTTTGCCAGTGCTGATACACTTGTTCCCAAAGAAATATTTCATTATCTAGATATTGAAAAATGGTTATCACCCTGCTTTAAACAATGTTAGTTAGAGTTACCTTTTTTCTTTATTTTTTTTTGGCTTTTCACAAGGCAAAACAAATATGCCAGCTTCTAAATCATTAATTTATTTTTTTTTTCCATCTAAAGAGTGGGAAAATTAACACACTCAGAGCACAGTCCAAAATTCTTAGTGTTATGCTTATTCCCATTTGGGGAGAACAATTTTTATTCTGGAATCTCAGTAATTTGGGTGATGAGTTCCCTACAGAAAGCATAGGAAAGGTCAGGAATACCACTCCAAAACTGTCTAACCAGAGCAGCCAGCAGGAAAGGGAGGTTTTTTCCTCCCTGAGAGACAACATCATCCATCCCCTCGTTTGGATCTGTAATTCCCATCTGGAGCTTGGTGCCTGATGGTGCACTGGTCGTACAATCACCCTTTTAAAGCATCTTCTTCTTTATCTCACCGCTATTTTATTATTTTATATAATAATTTTATATAATTATTACAATATATATTTTACATTATTATTATATATATTTCAAAATATATATAATTATTTTATATATTATCCTCCTTTATTTAACAGAACTGTTGTCCTTTGTTCCATTCAGGAGACATCACTTGAATGTTTACCATGTGCAGGGGATGATTGATAAATAAGCCAATCAATTAATCTGAAAAGGTTGTAAATTGCTATTTCATTTCCCTTGAAAAATTACAATTGATGAAAATTTATTTGAAGACCAAATTCTGCAACAAACTTCCATAATTAACAATCCAATGTAACAATCATTCCAATTCCCAAAGGTCTAGAAGATCAATTTTATAGTATTTTTCCCACTCAAGCATTATTTATTCATGCATTCATCTTAAATTGTTGATTTTTTATTTTTTTCTGCAATTTGATGATTTGTCAAAGGCAAAGCATTTCCCAATTTTTTGTGTTTTTTCAATGTGTTAGAAAAACAAGAAAATATATTTGAAGCCAGTCACTGAAAATGCTGTGGAGTTCTATTCCAGGTATATAATCAGAACTGCCTCTCCTATATCTCAGGTTTGTGTCCTGATCTGGTGCCCACATTTCTTCATTTCCCTCCTCTCTCACCCCTAAAAAAATTCCAAGCTCCCCACAGCACAACCTCATGCTTCAATAAAGATGGATATTTCAGGAATATTGAAATTATCTGAGCTGATAATGTTGAGGAGATGGATTAACACTCAATTTCCTGAGGAATAGAGATATCTTGTGAATGCTCCACTTTAGCTGTAGCCAAAAGGAATTACAGCATAATAACTGCAGTTGTGAGATCTTTCAGAGTTCATCAATAAATCTCTCTTTGATACTATGTGAAGATATGGGGAAGTTTAATCAATAATTAATGTTAATCACATTCAGTCTTAATCAATGCCAGAACTACTACTCTTCACAAAGCCCAGAGACAGCTCTGTGAGGTACAAAATCAAATTTAATTAAAGCAGTGCGTGCAGAAGGTTTTTTAATGCTATCATAATTAGTTTGTTTAATACTGCAATTTCCAAACTCCTCTGTACATTTTGCAGAGCACTTGAATATGGAATCCATTATTTGCACCTGCAGAAAGGGCTGGCCATGCACAGCTCCCACATGTGTGACTGAAGAGGGACAGAACTTCTAGAACTTCTCTCACCCTTCCAATACCCAAAAATGAGTAGATGGTGCCCAGAAGTCCAAGCTTTCCTGAAGATCTGTCAGTGGAAGATGGGTCAGTCACTCACCTCTCAACTCAAAAGCTGCTTTTATGTGCAAGTTGTGGCTTTCTTGGACTCCCAGGATCATTGTGGAGAAGAGCAATTTCACTCAATGCTAGTTATTAGGGAAAAAACCCATTTCTTCTATAACCTGAGGATGGAGAAAGGGAAGTGGTGCCCATCACTCCAGCCCATCTCTTGAGAGATGTGGTGGGATGAGCCCTTCTCCTTCCCTTCCCACTGGAAAGGGGAGCTCCCAAGAAAAGCCAAATATTTAACAATCCTCCAAAGAACGTTTTCATTCGCATCACCTGGGTCAGGAAAGAGGGACAAACATTCCCGGAACCCTGATCTTGGAGCCTGCTCCCATTCCAGCTCTGCAGGGGGGAGAGGATTTTCACACATCATGAATTAGGTAGATGTTAACCCCTTCCTCACCCACCCGCTGCCTATAATGGTGCATTTCACACCCCAGGCAAAGAAAAGAAAAAAATCCCATTTGTTCTGTCATTATTTCTCATTCACACTGGCAAATGTCACCGAAGGACTGCTCCATAATGTGGTTTTGCTGAGACACAAAACAGCGATGGGCTCTGATTTTTACTTAATTAAGATCTAAGTTTTCCTTTCTACAACTAATTTCTTTTTTTCATTTATAAAAATACAAATTCTGCCCTGCATTCAGTCGTAGCCTACCTAAGTGTTAATGTAGGAATCAACATTGCAACTCATACCAATATTTTGAGTTTCACCCCTTTGTGTGGCTGCCTCAAGCTCCCAGGTATAAAAGTAAGCAAGTCCTTAAGAATTCAGCCATTCTCCAGCAGTCAGGTTTGACTAAAATCCAACAGTAAAAAAATCCCTTGGCATGAAATAAACAATCAAAAGACAAGTGCACAAAATGGAAATTTCACGAGCAAGTGTGCCACCACCACAATAAGGAATACCTGCCTGAATGGCTGTTATTGTTCCTTTTATATACATTTTTTAAAAAAAATTAAGCACAGAGAGAAATTTGCTCTGTCTGTATTTTTCTGCCTTAAGCATTCCTGATTGCTGCAAGATTTAGTCTTGTTAAAGAGCAGTCTTGCATCATTATATATTTCATTGACCATTTACTGTAATGCTGAATGACCGATCAATTGGCAGTTAAACTGCTCATTAAGAAAAAAAGTACAAGTTTCTCTAAACTCAGCTACTCCATTTTTCTCCCAATCATTTCCTCGGTCTATTAATGGGCAGGTTTTGTCCTGCTGTTCAATAGTTCAAAGTTAGATTTACCTAATTCTGTGTAGTGTAAAGCACTTAGGCAGTTTTAAAGTGAAAAGACTTTTTGAGAAGCTTCTTTAAAGCCAAAATGACAGTAATAACATACATCTTCAGTGCTAGATTTTCATGTTAAAGCATCAATTCGATAATCTGTGGTCTGTGAAAAAGCAGTTATTTTCCTGTGATTTTATTTGTTACAATGAACCGACTGCAATTCTCAGGGACAAATTATGCAGGCTGTAAAATTTAAATTTAAAAAATTTTGACACTAATGGAAACTCCAATACACAGACAGAAATCTACTTAGTCAGCAGCCACAAATCAGGAGCAACATTTTCTCTCAATAACCTTTGCAACTTGTCTTGCAAGTTGAAAGGGCTTATTAATGCACCCAAAAGCAGCTGCTCCCAGAGGTGCAGCTGCTCGATTCTTCACCCCCTTACTCCAGCCTGGCATGGTGGGGTCTGTGCACAAGAACCTGTCTGGGTCACTTCAGATGATCCCAAGTTATCCTCATCATGTCAAGCTCTTCATTTTTATCTTTACAAGATTGAGACACTATATATATATATAGATATAGATATATACATATGATATGTTTGTGTAATTAAGTCACGTGAGCAGGTCTTCAGGACTGAGATATTAATGACCCATGAAACCCAGGTTAGTGCTCATCTGCATAAAACCCATAAAACTCGTGTTTAGACTGAGCACTGCCTCATTTATTACATCACCACATATTCCCTTTTTCCAGATAGATGAGTCTGCAGCACTTTGGCTCCAAGCTGGAGGAGCAGATGCCAAAAAAATAAAAGGCACCTGTTTTCTGAAGCTCAGGAGCAATCCATCCATCTTACAACACTGCAGCCAGTCAAAACCTGCTGAAGGCACCCTTAAAAGTTGTGTGCCTGCATTCAGAAGCCACTGAAAGAGCAGAATTATCCCCCCAAACACCTGCACATCAAAAGGTGCCATTAAAAACCCCCACATGTCACCAAACCCCTGACAGCTGATCTCCACGGGGAATGGAAGCAGTGGAGGCACCAGTGAGGAGGGATGGATGAAGAGCAGGAAAAACACGGAGAGGACACGAGCAGGATGCTGAAGAGCCCAGAGGAGCAGGCAGACCATAAAAAAATATGGAATTTTGGGCAACAGCCTGACCAGGAGCAGCCTGGAGCAGCCAGAGGCATCATCCTGGTCTTGCTGCCTGCAGGGATTCACAGGAATTCATCCCTCACTTCTCCTCCAGAGAGAAACTGAGCAGGAAACTGAACACTGCTGAACCAGTTGGGCTAAAAAGAAGAAAAAAAAATGATTTAGTGCCTCTCAACAGCTTTACACTGAACAGCACTTTTACTGTCATTTTTTCACCCAAATTTCAGTGCACACAATAGGGCTGCAACCTTCTATATTTTGAGACACTTTAGGTCTTTAACACTAATGTAAAATACCTCTCATGTGAGTCTTTTACTCAGAGGTGTGATTCTCCTGATCTGCTTTCTTCAATAGGCAATTTTTTTTTATATGGTTTATATTCCATTTGTTTAATTTTGCAAAATCTGGCAGCCTCAGTCTCATCAGGTAGAAGAAAATAGAAATGTGACAGGTTTGGAGCTAAAAGACCAAACAGTCTGTGTGGCATTTGGAAAGGAGATTTTATATTTTGGAAGAAGGAAACAACTCATAACCAAGCACAAAAATCAGAAGTTGTTATTTGGCAGCATTTGGATTTTAGGTTTTTTTATATTATTTGTGGTTTTGCACAAAATGCATCCAGAATGTGCAGGGGAAAGAGCAGTTCAGCACAAAAAAAATCCAGTTTGTCACATGTTTTTCACCAATATGGATAAAGAGAGGGACCATTTGCTTCCATTTTTGGTTTGAAAATCTGCCACCTGTGGAAAATTTGTAATTCAGAACAGACCATGTACATAAAATGTGAATTTAATCCAGCTTCTGAGAATTTTATAACAGGAAAAGGAAAAATTTGTTTGGGTTTTTTTTTGGTTTTAAGAGGCAAGTTATTGGATTTGCAGCTTTGTATATTAAACATAACTTCAATCCTATCAGCTTTTTCTTTTTACTTGACTGAGTGACAAAATTTCATCAAATATCTTTAAGAACACTACTGCTGACCTGTTCAAGTTTATATTAGCATATGTTGCCATTTAGTGGCAATGATCAAGTCAAAATAACAATATTTAGGAAGATAAGGTAGGATATGATAAGGAAACTCAACACTGCTGTTAAAAACACACAAAAATAAAATCCCTGTTGAGAAGAAAAACCTTAATTCTCTCACTTAATCTCACAGGACTTAAAAAAAGCAACATTTACATTTGATTCAGAGACTAAAATCAGCAATAGAGAGATAATATGGAGCCATCTGTCCTGATCTAGAGTGGTGGAAGAAGTCACTGGACTTCCAGCTCATGAGCAGGTTTTACACCCACTGCCAAAGCAACCAGGGCTGCAAATGAAATAAATAACCTGCAAATGAAATAAATAAATAATCTGCAGATGAAATAAATAACCTGCAAATGAAATAAATAACCTGCAAATGAAATAAATAATCTGCAAATATCACCAATAAACAGCCCCAGCCCTCTGACACACAACCCTTTAAGTGAATCCCTCTCTGGTTCTGCTTTTGTGGGCTGCATTGTTCAGCTGGTTCTCATGATGAGGAAATGCTCAGCCTCAGACATTTTACACACTCTTATTTCACTGCTGTGGGCAGGACCATCAAAGCAAAACATGCAAATAGCAGAGGAAAGCAGTGACCATCTGGAAAGACATTTAATATGTTTATATATCCAATATATCCAAGCAGCTCTTCACAATAGGAGCATGAGCAGATTTTTGCCCATTACAGATTTTTTGGTCTTCCCTCATTTTGAAAATAAAATCAAAAACAAAAACCAACCAACCAAACAAACAACATCAAAAATACCAAAACCAAACAAAAATTAAAATAAACAAATAAACTTTGTTGCATACAGAAAACTCCAGTTTGGCTCCCCCTTAATTCAGTTTTCTGCATGATTCCCAAACATAGGGATTGAAATAGCACTCCATGACTTAGCAATAAAGATAAAACAACCTCCATAATCTTTACTGAGATCCAAAAACAACCTCATAGTCACTATGATAAAGGCAGTGTCAGACACAGGCAGTGCTGAGTAATTCTGCTCCAAAACTTTCTAAAAAAACCCAACAAGGTTTCCAAAAAGCCACACAGCTTTTCAGATTCAACTCTATTTTAAAATGAGAACAAAATACCTACTTAGATAAGTCACCCCTCTCTCTAGCTAGGTATATATTAATAAGCCTTTATTTCTAGAGCACATACAGTTAGAACATAAAACAAATAAATGCCAAGAGGTGGATTTTACTTAAATGGGAGGCCTAAAAGATATCGCTGCCTCTTTAACTTTTAAGTACAAGTCTTTCTCCCAGTAAAATAGTCAGCCACCTCCCCACTGAACTATAAAGAACAGATTTAGTGGATGCATTATTAGCACTCCACTCTGTTCCCAGACCTTTGCAGCAGAAAGCCAAATGAAATGCTGGCCTAAGCAAGATAATTCAGCTGGAGTCAGCAGAGATGCTCAGCCTACCTGTGATCACACCAGCACCTGCACAGGAGGGACAGCAACAGCCCCCGAAAGTTTGGCTTCCTCTACAAACACACGGCCTTTGAATTAAGTCCAGAAGTGATGGTTTTCTCAGCTCATTGAAAACAAAGGTTTTTAGAGGGGCTGTGTGTTAACACTTGAGAGGGAGCTCTGACAGCATTTGTGCAACGTGGAGGAATTAAAACACATCCTTCTGTTCCTTGGATTTCCACACTGCCTCACCAAACTTTGCACACAGGAGGAAACAGTTTGACAGAGATGTTAAATAGGCCTAAAAAATTGAAGTTTTTGAGGGAGAATCAGCTATGAGGGATTCCACAAAGCAAGAACTGCAATGATCCCCTTGAATGCAGCGAGACAAATGAAGGTCAATGAGTACATGAATAAATTGAAGTGAAATGAAAGTTCCTGGGGCTATGTGTTGTTCTGGAGCAGCATTCCAGCATTCTGAAGCAGCAGAGTCAACACACAGATCCTAACTGCTTCTGAGATGTAGCTTGATCAATTCATTTTACAATCCCTCTCCTATGCCTGACTGCACCAGTAGGAAACCGGATTCAGTCATGCAGGGTGTTCCTTCCATTACTCTCCCTCTCTAGGAGATATAAATAATATCTTAAATGCTTGTATTGTTTAATATTAAAAAATCAGTGGAGTGAATTTTCTAGTTAGCCGGAGCTCTTGTGCTGGTGGAGAGGGAAGGAAGCTTTGCCAAGGTGAGGATGTAATCTGCAGTGACTGCAATTTGAGTGCACCTGGATGGAGATGCCCAAGGAGCTCAGTGATGAGCTGACAAGATCATCACAAAAAGCACAGGAAGTGAATAGCTGCTCCCAGCTGCAAACGTGCTCTTTAAACAATAAAGTTTTGGCATGATCCTGCAGAGATTAACTTCGACACATAAATATGGAAAGGCACCTTCTACAAGGGAATGGCTCTTTTTCCTCAATACAGGTGAAAGAGCTCAGAAAAACCATTAAACCATTCTAACTTGGGATCTCTCCATGTGTGCACGGGCAGCCTCGTGTTCAGAACCCCTAAATGTAACATCTGAACCCAGATCTGAGGCTGTTTGTGTTGTGATTGTCAAATGATGGGCTCAGGTTTGTCCCTGCAGACATTTGGCTGGGAGTTCACAGTCCTGGTTCACAGTTTGGAGGATGGGGACACACAGTTAAGTCTGGGAAAGGAAATAAAACTACACCTTAAATTTAATTGTCCAGAAACACAGAGTTGTATTTTTACTCACGCCTATTTGATGTATCACTTTTCAGTATAACTTTTCAATATCACTTTTCAATAAAAGAATGGAGTTAAGTACTCCTGTGTTTGAAAATGGCTCTCAAGGACTAAATTTGCACAAAATTATGTCTTTTGCTAATGTTTGAAATCTTCCATGTTTGTTATCAAAGCCCAGGGTGGGCCCTTCCATTTATGGTGAATTGAAATAACCATAAAGTGTGCTTAAGTATGAAAGAGAAAAATGCAGAAAATTGGTGCTTAAATTTGCTAGAAAATTAAGAAAAGAAAAATATCTGTGATAACCATTGTTACTTTATTACCAAAAATTAAAAGTTCCTACATTTTATTTCCTTCTGGCATTTTTTGGTCAGTTAGTTAATTTTCTGTAATTTTGTTCCTGGTTTTTGTTTGTTGCTGTGGTTTTTAATTGTTGTTTTAAATATATTTTCTATTTTAAACGAAGTTGACAGTAATAACTGTATTTAATATGGGTGTGCTGGGAGTAACTGGAAAGCCAACCATGAACTATGGAGAGATACTAAAAGTTCATTTTATCATGAAATACAAATTCTGTTACTATAAATCCAACAATATAGATATTCTGATGTTTCTAATGAGTTTTGACTTGTGCTGTACTTTAACTCATAACCTGTTACTTTTAGATAATATGCATTTAAGTCTTTTAAATTAACAGAAAAAAAAGAAAGATCTGGTCTTCCCTGCTGGAATTTAATACAGAATTCTTCTAAAATGCCATATCTTTAGGTTGGATTATACCAGCATCTAGCTTGGATCTTAACAAAATACATTTTTAATTAATCACACTGTTTGTTGTTTTATTTCTCATGAACTTCAACGGTTTGCCTGAAACGCTGCAATCCAGAGACACTTCCATGTCATATCATAAAGCTAATAACCTCACTGAGCACTCATTTGCTGACAGAACACACTGTCCTCCTTTGCAGAACGCAAAGAATTTAGAATTTGAAAGGAAACAAAACGCCTTTAACAAGGTGTAAAGCACAATTTCCCAAAAAAGCTTCAGCACCTCGCTGAATTCATCCAGTAGCCTTCTTTCCTCTATAACCAGTCTAATTAAATACAGCTGGAGATAGCACAAAAGAATTCCATTAATTAATTGGCAACCTGCTGACACTAATTAAGCTATGAAAATTCAACTCCCTCACACCAGATTTTGAACATTAGTCAGTTACATTTGTTGGGAGCTTTGCCTCGCGTCTCTAACGCAACCAGAAAGGAGAAAATGAACTTTGTGTGTGGGAACAAAGTGACCTATTATTGGAAAATGACATCTTGAGCCTTGCACTGGTACAGAGAAGTTGTGCTGAAGAAGCCCTTGCTGATAAATTTCTTCACAGGAAGGTTTCAGGCCATCCCTGCACAGGAAACTATCCCAAAACACCAGTGGCACAATGGAAATGAGTAATTAACCCATTTCATCCTCTGCAAGCGCCTCGAATCTTCACTTCAGCCACCCACCAGCCAAGATTTCATGCAGAAACTGGGAGAAAACATCCAAACTCCTTTACAGTACTCTAAACCTCGTGTAAATCATCCAACGAGACCTCACTTAACATTTTAACAGCTAATTACACAGTAACAAGGAAGATTTATTATTTAATGTCTCAAGGCCTACTGGCAATGAGTGGCTGTGCTATTATCTGAGTGGACACTAATGAACACCATCTGCTGCTCCTTCCCTCTCCAAAATCCCAACTCAGCTCACCAGGAAGGTTTCCATTTCGTGTTGGAAATGTGCTAGCTCTGATCTGTACCCACATTATTTACTAACAATCCAAGCAAAAAGAGGAACCAAATAAAATGATTGTCTACTTTTCTTTAAATCCTAACCACTGTAATGCTTCAGGGACCACAAGAATCAAGAAGAAACTATTTTTTTTAAAAAAAATTAAAAGAAATAAGTTATTGTAGAAAAGTACATATAATTTTCCTGCTTTTTCTTCTTTTCAGTTTTCTCTTTCACATAAGGCTTAACAATAAAATCACTTAGTGTTAGATAATACAATCCAGCACAATTTGCTCACCTCACCATATTTTCAAAAATCTAATTAATTGGAAGGTGTTAATTAATTTTGAATCTACAGGAAAGTAGATTTCTGAAACAATTTTATAAGAATTGATTTATATAAAGGGTCTATAACCTGATTTGTTTACAGTTCTGAAATTCTCAGCTAGCACCTGGCAAATCAGCCAGGAACTTGGCAAACTGATGAATGAACAAATGGCTCATTCATCATCAAATGCAAAAATCTTAAAAATTAAAATAATTAAAAAGCATCAAAATTATAAATAATAAATAAATCAAATAAATTAATAAAATAATAAAATTAATAAATAAAATAATGAAAAAACAAAAGGAGCCTGCATATATACCAGTTCACAATGTAAACTGTAAATACACATCCCTTTTTCTAAGGAATGAGTTTTGTATTCAGGCTGTAGCTCAGTGTAAAGTCAAATAAAATTCTGCCTTTCTGTGCAGGTTAAGCTGACTCGCCGTGAGCCTCAAGATCTGAAGAATCTGCCTCTTCCCTTGAATTCCTCCTTGCTGTGGCTGAGAAAATGGGCAAAGGGTGATGGTTAAAATTTGTGGTACTGTTGCAAAGTAGGAATTACCAGTCACTGAAAAAGAACGGAGGTCTCATTGCCTCAGTCGTGGTGCTAAAAATCCGAGAGGTGTGGACATGAGCAGCACCACCAGAACCAGTCTCTTTGCAATTGCTGATTGAAAGATGCAAAATATGGTCAAAAATAAAAAAGATAATAAATAATATTTGCTTGCCATTTAAGGTCCCCACCTTAAATGGCAAGCAAATATTATTTATTATCTTTTATATAGATATATATCTTTATATATAGAAATATAGATATAGATATATATAGATATTTATCTTTTCAAGAACTATGCTGAGCAGTGTGCCATTCTACCTCTAAACTTTATTATGCTCTCATTTACCACAGCCATAACTGGAATGTTTTATCATGGGATTAGAGTGCAATTGACAATACGCTGGATAAAACATTTGATTCACAGATCACCTAAAGAATGGTGGCTGGAATCTCACAGTTCTCACAGGGAGTCTTCCATTTCCCAGCCTCCCTCCTGTTATCCAACTTTGGGAACATCTTCAAGATGCTGTGAATTCAAGCTGGCAGAGAAGCCACCACGGGGCAAGATAACACTGAGATTATCACCTGCACCAGAATCTGCCTGGGGGCTTTTCTTGGGCACAAAACAAAACCAAAATGATCAAAATTATCAAAGATCAGATGGGATAAAACATTTTAGAGCCTGCTCTTCACATTTAGACATTTAATTATTTTTCAAGAAAGACTCACAAATAAATTCCAGAGCTAAGTTTCTTACGAATATTTATTTATAAAAAAAAATTGGGTGATTAAGAGTGATTGACTTCCATTCAAGGGGCCACTGTTAAGTGAGGGCTGGGAAGAGGAAGAGTTTAATACAGTGCAGGATAGTGTCTCCTTGTGATAACAGTTCTCATAATAAAACCAGAGTCATCTCCTGAGTGACTGGCAGTTTCTAACTCTTCTACTTTTCATAAAACTACCCAAAAAAAAAAAAAAATAGGGAAAGGAAGAGAGACAAAAATATCAAAGTAATATCTTATTTTAATAACACTTTTTTTACTCTATTGTAATAGAAAATATATGGATATTACAAAGAATAAATAGTATTTCTAGTAGAACAACAAGCTCTTCTATTGGGGGCTGAATCCTTCAGTTTTCCTGATGACAACAACGTGAAAACAATGAAGGTTATATTGATAATAGGAAGGAAAAAAGTTCAAGCCATGCCTGGGGCATGAAATGGAGAGCAAAAGTTGAAGGAAAAAATCATGAAAGATGCATGACTATCAGATCCCCATGTATTACTGCTAAGTGCATTCATTAGATGATCATAAAGAATATATGGCATAAAAATGAAAGAGAAGATCACAGTCTCTAATAGAACCCGATAATTTCAGAGTGGGAAAAGCAGCAGACCATGACAACAATTTAAGCCAAGAACACTAAATCTTACATTCCAGCTTTCACTGCAAGCAAAGGAGACAAAAAAAGGAAACACAGAGTAAATGATAGAAGTGACAAAAGAAAATATGACATAGAATTTTAAGGCTACACTGGCATAACAGAAATGAAGCAATCATTTGTTTTGAAATCATTACAGAATTATCTGATAATTAACCAGTCATTTCTCATTTCACGAGAAATGCATTGGTTCTGAATGCAGCCGCTGCAAATCTCCTGAAAACACATGTCCAGCTAAATGAGTTGTGATTGCCACCGGGACATTTGGTGTTTGAATCCCTTTATATTCCATTGTGGTTCCTATCATCTGTATTATTTCACGTAACAGGTTCTAACAGATCCTTTGGCCGGGGTTTTGACACCTCTGCGTGAGGCTGTGTTTAACACCTCATCAGTTGGTATACATATGCTAATTGTTGCTGTTTAGCACCTGTTTTCTCCTTTCCTGCTGTTCAGGCACAACACTGGACTACCACAACTCTGCCTTTGCAGGGCTTGCAGAGCATTTCACCACCCTGCAGAGCAAAGCAGATCTTCTGAAAATGTAGCAGAGAAAATTCTGTCACCGTTTCCAGTGGTAAAATGGTTGAAGTAACCACTTGTCATTATTTATTCTTTCCCCACTTGTTTTATAATTATATTAAAGGAAAGAGCAAATCAGGTATGGAGAATGGGAAGGGACAGGGTTCGGCATCCTCTCATCATCAGTTTTGGAAATTTTTTGTGGCCACCATAAACCCACAGGTGCTCTGACCACCCCATCACACTTGTTACCTTGCAAAACAATTATTCCTTGTAAAACAATTCTCAATTAAACACAACCCACCGGTTTCCATGAGTCTGCAATCAAGGGATTCAGTCATCAGCACTCTGTGCCACAGGAATGGAAATTGGTGGTGAAGCCAACAGGGATTGCTCAAATTGAAGCTCCCACATCTCTGTCTTGATTTCTCAAGGTCTTAAAACTCACCCTCTTTCATAATTTCCCTGATGTGATGAGTTTTCTTCTTGGGAAATAGATGAGGGATGTGAGCAAATGAAGAGAACATGTTAGAATTGATTACAAAAGTCTGCGCAGGGCTTTTGATTAGGTAATTTCAAGGATAGATTAGAAGATAACCACAGAACTTCAGGGTAAAAGGACTTGAAGCTCCAAACATGAGTGGAAAGCCTGCCAGGCGTGAGTGAAAAGGAAATAAAGGAAAAGAGAATGATTGCTCAAATGAACGATTACAACCATCATCCAAGGATTCACTAAATGACTTCAGTACAAGTAATCCTCCTGAAGGTGCCCACGATACACCCTTCAACACCAGCACTGAAATATTTGTCAATACTAAAGGAATTCACCAAATTTTTGTGGCAGCAATCATCAGAAATAGACATAATGACCATCCCCAATTTAAAACACGGCCATGTCCTCAATTTTAATGGGTAATTATCAATCGTGGAAGTAGAATCTCACATATTGCAAAGCCTTGAACTCATGGAATCACACTCTGTGCTCTTGAGATTGTTATATTTGCTAATTAGGACAAAGGCTGCTTCAGATACCAGGATATTTTAAATCTCAGAGCAGGAGAACAACATCAGCGTTTCAGGCTCTGCTGCTTGAGCTTTCAAGATAACCTGAAGCATAATTTGGCTTCGTGTTGTAAGCAGGTCTAGAGCCAAATTCAGCACTCCCTGCTGAGCTAGTCTAGATATCACATGTAGCTGTGGCATAGAAATGTAGAGAAGAACAGAAATTTGACCAATTTAATTTGAAGAACAGAAAACATTGCATAAAGCTTTCCAGCTCTTTGACATTGAGAATAATGGTGTCTGACAGTTCTAGGGTTAAGTAGCCACTCATTCAGCACAGCATCGTTTATCTGCCAACAGTACGTGTCTCTTGTTGTTACTTCAAAGAAAAAATTCAATAAAAATTTAAATAAAAACAGATCTGTCAGTATAAAGCTTTAATATTTTACACCAAACTCAATCTCTTTCTTTTGTAAAGTGCTTTCATACTTCCTAAACTCGTCCTGCAGTACACAATTCTCATTTTTTTGAAAGAAAGAAACTGTGAATCACCTTTAAACATCTACACTTTCCTGAAACATTAACATTTATTTTTAATAGGCATCACTCTGAAAAGGCTTCACTAAGTACTGTAGAATGCTAAAGAATTCTGTAGATTGAGAGGACTAAGAATATATATGTTAAATCCTTGAGCATCATTGCATACAAGCAGGTTACTTGGTTAAGAATTTATGATTCAGAATAAAACAGTAATTATTTAATGCAATTAATTCCAAATGCTCTCTCACTGAGTACATTTGTGGTTACTGACTGCGGACTGTGCTATAAATATACTTTGAAATAAGTGAAACAAAGGATTCAGGTATTCAAGGCCATGTCCTCTCTATGCATTTCTGCCCAATTTTTCCTTTGCCTCCCACATATTTCATGAAACTAACAATTAAATGCTGAACAATCAGTGCTTATGTCAGACTTTTTGTTTTAAAGTTGCTAGATTTGAGAAATCAGAGACATTTTATGAGAGATAATTAATGTCTCCCTTCTGAAAGTGCACTTGGCAAGGTATAATCTCTCCATTTTAGGCTTTCTCCCACATATATTTAATAATAAAATCATTACTCTATTTAGAAACCTCTCATATTATTTAGCAATTCAGCTCTGGACTGTAACTACTTTGAGAAGAAAAAATGTGACTTACCGGCCCCATGTAGCAGATTCTGATTCTAACAGCCTCAATAAAAACATTTTTTAAACTTTGATTGCACACCCTAAAAGCAAAATTAACAATCTGCCAAAGCCAATATGTTCAAATAAAGAAAAGTCATAAAATATGACCATAATTTTATATATGCAAGCAGGCTCAGTTCTATTTGATTTTAAAAGTTTCTTCCAGCATCTATTTTCTATCCCAGTCACAAGTTTATAACCATGCCACAAATTACAGCAATAAAATTTTGTGAAGAAGATTACAATAAAATTGTCATTTCATGTCAACTTTACTGGGCAAAATATATGCAGTAACATGATAACAGGAATAATCTATTACCTTATTTAAGTATCTTCATTATTTGAAATGATAGTTGCTCCACACTATTTGCCAAAATACGTTAAGTGGTTTTGAAAGTCATAAATCTCTGCCACTCTTTCCCTTATACAAGTGTTAACTATAAAGTTCTATCATAAATTATGAAACAAAAGGGTTTAAGCCAACCCAATAACACGAAATCTGTTCTTTCAATAATAAAATCTGTGCAGCTGGGAGCTGCTCATTATTTATTTAGCCTCTGCAAACCAACACCTCTATTTGTTTCCTTGTAACGTCACTGTTTTCCTGGCTTTTCCTAGGGAAAAAACCACAAAATCCAAACAAACTGTAGTTGTATCTTCTCGGTGCTGTGTGTTGTACTGTTCCCTGGGCTAATCCACCTCTGCCACCCCATTTTGTCACCCTTTATCAGCTCAGGTGAGCATCACACAACAGCCCAATGAATACCTGCTCCTCTCACCATCATCACCAAAAATAACCTGTCTGAAATCTCCAAATCACCCAAATGTGATCTCAGATACCCCTGTGACAACGCTGCAAACTACTGAGAGTTTTCATTTGTTAATTTTCACCTGAGAGGAAAAACAAAACCATGCCCAAAGCAAGCCACAGCGGAAGAGAATCCCCACAAAGAGCAGAAACACAATCCAGTGCTGGTCAAAGCCACTCTTCCTGAATTTCCTTCAGAAATACACCCACAGTTCATCCTGCACATCCCAATTGCCACTGACTCCCAGAACATGCACAAGTGCAGCTGCAGGCACCTTGGACTGCTCCCTGTCTACTGTGACAACAGGCCAGCTCCTGAAAAGCAAAAGCAGAAAGGTGAAGTAGATGGAAAATAAATAGATAGATAGATAAATCAATAAATAAGTGAATATCTTAAAAAAATATTAAATATACTGTATATTTGTGGATGGTGGTACAGGAGGTGGAACTTCAGCGAAAGGCTTTACTACAACAGGGATGAGATGATGCAAAAAGGCAAAACATGAGGATTTAGGAATTAGAGAAGGGGCAAGGGGCACCCTGTGCTTTTCAGGGGGCTGCTGAACACTCCCAGCCTGGCTCTGCTGCTGCTCTCCCTGCAGCTCATCCCAGGCAGGAAGGCTCTGACAAGTTCCCAGCAATGGACACACTGGAGAGCTCTGCTCACACCCACGAGTCAAGGGACAGGAATAATCTCAAAAAACCAGCAGAATTTCCACAATGAAAGTGAAGAAAATGAAGTGGCACAAACCAAGTTCAGTTTTGCAAGTCCAGGATGGAACACAAGAGCCCATTCCCCATCGGTGTTTGTCGGCAGTTCACATGAATCCTGCATTTATTAGTGACACAGCCTGTTTTGCTCCTATGAAAAGAATAATCTTGGCCTTCTGCTGGAGCAGGAGTTTGCAAAGAGCCAAGGATATAGCTGGGAGGCTGCAAAATAATTACCTGAATTAAAGAGCTGAGGAAAACAATGCCCAGGACTCAAAAGTGCAGAAAAAGCCAGCTGCACTCCAGATGTGGGAGGTGTGAGCTAAAGGGGTTAACCTTGGCTTAACCTTGATTAGATAACTGTGAAAATAATGCTATGAAAGGTTCTCTCCTCACAGCAGTGCTGAGGTTTCCCAAAGATAAGCTGACATCCATGTGAAATCATTTTGGACAGCACGAGGTTCAGAGAAACAGCTCCTCCCAGGAGGGCCTGGAGAGGAGACCTCTGGATGTGGCTCTGGGATGTGCTGGAGCTGGGCTGGCAGATGGACAAGCTGATCTCCAAGGTCTCTGTAGCTTCACCTGAAAAGAACTCGAGTTCAGATATTCCCCTGCACATATTTAAACCTCCTCCTCCTCCTCCTCGCTGCCTTCCAGATGGAAGAGATCAACGGCTGGGACCTGGACTGAATGCATCCATTTAAAGAGAATAGCACAAAAAACTTATCTTAGCAAATCTGGAACAAAGTATATAAAAATTCCTGGCACTTCAAGGGAAGAAGATTTCTCCCCTCTTCCTGATTTACATCTGACAATAATGCCTTAATGCATACAATACACAAAATGCTCTTTTATGCTTTAGAAATACTACACAAATAAAGTTTGAAATCTTCCCGTGGAACTGAAAATGTGCAATCAATGAAAGCCCAACAGTTAATCAATGGTAGTTTCATCAGTGATTGCTTTATGGTAGGGCAGCCTTCCTAAAGTCCTTGATTTAAAAATTTGAAGTTAATTCAGAGGAACATGAGGCAGCCAGAAAAAGCATTGTCTGCCACCTAAGAAGTCACATATTTGAAAGTTATTTTACATCCAAAAGAAATCCTACCGCTAATAATCACCACAAAAGTAGCAGAGGATTTGACAATATAGCCAAAAATTAATGTAATCAAAGAAATGTATTTTCAGGGGAAAAAAATAGGACAATCCTTTAATATTTGTAGAAGTCTGGTAAAATAGCAATTGGTATAGTGAAGCTTGCAAGTAGCAAGAAAACAATAAGTGACTCTTCTCATTAATTATCTGTTATAACCTTCATAAAGTCTCAGTATTTCAGACAAGTTTAAATGAAGACATAATTCTCTCTGAAATTCACAGGCATTATCAGATAAACAGAATTAATCAACATACAAGATCATTGAATGCTATGGATTTTAATTCCAACAGCAGCTTTCATATCTGCCCCATAACAATGTAATATTAACAGGGTTTTTTTTGTAGTTCAGTGAAAGTGTAGGTCAGTTTGTAATCCATTCACTGTTAAAACACCAACTTCAAAACCTCCCACATCAGAGCAGAGGAAATCTGGAAACTGCAGCAGGAAGAGCCTGCTTGGTTGAAAGAAACCTCTGCCAAAAAGGAGGAGAGCACAACCCCAGAAGTGATGGACAGACAGAGTAAGGACTGGTGCTGCTCCATCTTCCTCTGTCTCCACAAATTCACTGACACAGAATATTAATTCTAATATTATAGGATTTATAACATGCACAGGGATAGATCACCCCTGGAGCCAAACAGCAAAGTTAAATATCTGCGGCACTCTTGCTGGGTTTCAATCCTGCCCATTTCCTCAATATCCCTTTTTGTTGCCTTTTCTACTTTTCATCACTCGTCTGCCGCGGTACAGACGGTAACCTTTGGCTAAAATTGAAGAAGGAAAGATTAATTTTGCTTTAACAAAGAAAGGTTAAAGGTACAGATGTACCTCGAAGCCTATCCACTCCAAAGTGAGTTCTTCTTGATCTATTAAATGTATGTCTAAAGACTTCCTGTCCTAAATGAAACGACAAATAGATAAATAATATAAATGCTCTATTTTTTCACTAATTCTCTGATTCTTTATACTGGTCCATGTCAAGACTAGAGAAAAAAGAACATTCCTGAACACCTGATATTTTCCTTTAGCAGGAAGAAATGATTACTATGAAATTATTACTATGAAAGCAAAATTGTGTATGTCTTATTCAGAGAAATAGGTTCTGTAGTTAAAAAAACCACTAATTGTAGCAGGCAAAAATGTAACATTAATAATGTTTTATTTCTGGTCATAGCTGCACCTTTACAGACATCAGAAGAGAAGCTTCAATAAACAGGATTATTCCTATCAATGTTGAAAAGAATATGACTAATTACATTTAGAGCAATTAAAACTATGAACAATCTTTAAATGAAACTGGTGAGCAGAAATTATTTTCTTTACCTATTATATAATAGATATATATAATATATCTATTTTCTTCATTCTGTTTCACCCCTCTAGAATGAAGTAGTGGTGCACACATGGTAGGTGTGTTTAACAGAAATTTGTATTTGAAAAATACAAATTTGAAATATTTGAAATAAATACAATTTGAAAATTGTATTTATTCTTGGGTTTGCTAAAAGGAAGGAAAAAGGGAAGTCACAGGTCATGGAAACACACTTTGCTCTGTGCCCTTCCTGAGACTCCCCTCGGGCTGGACTACAAGTCCCATTTTGTCACAGCTGAAGTCAGCCAACAGCACTGTGTTTATAGAAGCTGCAAAAAGAATAAATTAAAGCTGTAGACGAGATCAACAAGGCAGTTTAACTGCCAGTGACCTGGAGGTGCTGCTGCAGAGGGGAATCAAACCCTCCCATCCTCTGCTCTGCCAAGTGCCTTCACCTCCAGGGCAGGCACCAGCCCTCACCTGGGACTTCTTCCTTCTGTCTCTTATGGCTGTGATTTAACTCTCTGCTGGTAAAAGCTCCTCCTGCCCTCCCAAAATACAGCTTGGACAAAATTTCATGTCAAGTTTTCAAAAATTCTCTTTCCCCCCAGTATTTGTCTTCTGAATAGATTTTTCTTTCTATTTTTTTTTTTTTTTAATGGTGTCATGACTGATTTCTTTCTTTATCTGGGAAATTAGAAAACAAGGGAAAAAAAAAAAGTTAAAAAATGATGCACAATCTGCAGTTTTCCAATAAGAAGCAGCAACTCCTCCTATCTGCCACTGGAAATAGCTACTCAACATTATTAAGTGCCTCCAGTTCCCCACAGCTAGACAAATCCCAAAGTACCTCCTTTACTGCATTTTTTTATTGATGAGGTTTGTCATTTTATGGGATGTGGTACAATAGAAAGCAATTAAGTCACTGATGCACACAAATGTTACCTTTTTGCAATGCGTCAGCAGCAATAATCTTCTTTCAAATATGCTGAGAAGCAGCTATAAACCTTCTCCTGCCAGAGGCAAGCTCTGGCGAGCCTCGTTGTGCTCAAAGTTCCTCACAGAAGGTGTTGCTTAAGGTCTACATTCATCAAAAATAGCGATAATTAAGGTGCACACAGCTCCATTTTAGCATGGCTCAAAGAGAATAGCCACTGAATCATCCCTCAGCTCTCCAAAACTGTTTGTTTGATCTCCTCAGTGGCTCTGTGTGAGAACCTTGGGGAAGGCATCAAGGCCAGGTGCTGTTTTCGTGCCGTATTTATCTCAGGAAAGGGGTGATTAGCTGGGTCACAGGAATCGAGGAAACCCAGGATTTTGGCATTCCAGCTGCCAGCAGAACTCTGAATTGGAACATTTTCAGATGCAGACCCCTGACTTCAGTCAGGATAAAAACCTTTTCCCCTTAACCTTGGTGAAAGTACCACTTTCGACTTCTGCAGAAGCAGAAAGAAATGAAAGTCTGATCCTCTCCTCAACCTTTACAAGTCAGCTAAATAAAAGGTATTACAGCATGCAACTGCTCGAGGCAGTAATATTCATTGAAATGAAGATTTTTTTTTCCCCCAAGTACCAGAAAAACACTTGATATTTGCTGAAGGAAATGGAAATATTTCATGGAACAATTTATAGAAGCGGCATTTTCATTGGAAACAATCTGAACCAAATCATTCAATCATAATTTATATCTAGAAGAGAAACGTGGGACAGATTAAAAAAAAAAAAAAGGGGACTTCATGCACAAAACTTGTTTCTGAATAAGCTGAGGCTGTAAACTACAACCATCATTCATGGAGAAACAGCTCCCAGGGCCAGTAATTCCAGCAGTGACAGCCAGGCCTGGGACCGCAGGCATCGGGCAGGAAGCACAAACGACTCCGGAATAATTTTGACTCCAATTGCAGTTTAAGGCCCTGTGGAAATCACTTCATTTCTATCTCAAGTTTTTTTTCATTTCTAGGAGGAAGAGGAGGATGTGCATTTTCCTATAAACCTCTTCCAGAGGGGTGGTGGGCAATTATGACTTGCAAAGCTTTCTGAGGCAAACAGCTTTTGATCAAGCTGTGTGTTTTTAAAAACCTGCCATTTCCATAAATCTACCTCCAAACAGCACATGGCACCAAAAAAAAATCTAACCTGCATTTTGATTATACTTTCAGACTGAAATCAAAGTGACCTAAGCAAATATAAATGAATTGTTTCAATATCAAACATTAACCCTTGTTGTTCCTGGGGAAATTTTCTCAGTGTCAATGTTGGTGATGTATTGCAGGACTGCTGCAATTAGCACCACTGTAAACTCCTAATTTAGCAAATATTCCCACTCCAGGAACTCTGGTGTGTGTATTTTTATATATATATATATATATATGTTTGTGTGTTTATATATATATATATACATGTCTCCCAGATGAGTTTGTCAACCATTTTTTTGGATTATTTTTGGTACACTTATATTTCCATTTCATGTTTTACATTATATAAACACACAGATGGAAATTCGAACACGTCAAGAAAGATTCCAGCCAGTAACTCTGAGCTACTGCTTTGCATTTTATACCAGCCCTCATTTTTATCTTTTCTCCTAAAGCAATTAGCAAGCAGTGGTTCCATCAGCTGGCAAGGTAGGAATGGGAGTGAAACACTACTAAATCTAGAGCTGTCCTTCAAACTTCAAACATTTAATGGAGTTAAAAGGAGCTGCAGACTCTGTGCACTGCCAAAAATAAGATACAGGGCTTGCAGAGCACAATTCCTCTTACACCAACACCATTCTCCTGATGTGGATCTTTCTCCTTAATAACTACAGAGGGACTCTGTGATCACAGAGTTCTTCATCTGGAAGCTGTGGATAGCTGGGAGAGCCCTTGTTCTCCCTCTTTCTGTATCTTCCAGTCTGTTTATCCCTGTGACCACAGCAGGTTAAACACAGTCAATATCAGTCTCAGAAGTAAATCTATAATAGTACTTGGATCAGTCACTTGGATTAATCACCACCTAGGAATACTGAAAGTTTCAGGCATAAGATCTTGCTTTTCATACTGTTTTATTATTTTATTTATCTGTACCACTGTTCTCTAAAAATGCATCCACCTTGTGGTTATTTCTCCATTGACTGGAAAGCACAATGAAATAAAGCCCTTACACTTTTTTCACTATTTTAGGCATATTATGACAACCTCAGCCTTTCTTTCTATGAGCAGCTACCTACAGAAGCTACTTCAGTCTACAGTGAATGGCTTGAGAAAGTGGAAAGCACTTACTTTGTCCCCCAAGACCAAAACCTTCCAATCCCTACTTTTAAGTTGCTCTGGGCTGGAGACACAATTCCATTCTCCTGAATGGCAGCACCATACATTGCTGCAATCCCACAGGGTCATTCTTTATGTAAATTCTCATTAGGAGAGGCTTGGGTAACATTACATTTGCAACATTCCTCTCCAGAATCTGTATTTTGAAATCCAGCTCCAAGGCTAAAGCAGCTCTTTCATTAACTCCCAAATGCCAGACAGAGCACTTGGCTTGGCAGCCGCACACAAGTTTTTTGGAATGTTTACAGGCAAAAATCCTTTCCCTTGACCAAAACAATAAAAGGAATTATACCCACAGCTTTGGTCTGAAGATTTGTACATAGGACAGCTGGAAAAGAAAGTTAATGGAAAGTCAGTGTTGATCCAGCTCCATGGAACATTCCAACCCCATTGACCTTCTGAGGGTAATGTGGCACCATTATTCATTCCAACTGGAGACATCTCAAGAGAGAAACCCACAGCACTCATTTTTCTTAAATGTTATTTTTTGTGCATTGCAACACAAAGGATGATTGTAGAAATGGCAATAATTAACAGATTTAAATTAAACCACAGTTAGAAAGCCATTAATATATTCACTTTCCACAGATTTTGAGCTAGATATTGAGCAAAGTATGATTCTCTGGCCCCAAAGTGGCAAATTAGTTCCCACTAAATGATCTGGTACTAGATTGCACGGGTCAGCTGTTTGTAAAAATGTGATTATAAAGAAAGTAAAGAAAAAAATGTAAATTTCCTCTTTGCTTGTTACAACAAAATTACTTAATGGCTGGACATAGCATTTAGTGCAATGGTTGAGTTGACACGGTGATGTTAGGGAAACCTCATCAAAGGTTGGACTTGATCTTGGAGGTCTTTTCCAACCTAAATGACTCCCTGATTCCATAAGCTTGTCTCAATTTGATCAAATAAAAGATGGAGATTGCCATGTGCCTGTGTTCTAACATTTTCCAAAATGAATAAGCATTAAAGAATGAACATGAGGAAACTTGGTTCATCTGCTAAAGGAGGCTGTTCTGACAAAATTTTCTTAGCATGCAAGTGTTTTTGGGAGCTCCACCACAGAGACCGTGGGACAGCCATGCACAAACTGAAAAACCTCATGGCAGTGCTGGTGGTAACTGATGCCACTTTGGTTTTTAAGTACCACAGTGAAGAATTGCACAGGGCAAACCAAGAATTCCTGAGGAAAAGTCTTGTCTAAGTTGCCATCACTCACCCTGCCGTGTTCCAGGGGAACGTGCCGAGTCCTGCACCCCTTCTATCCCAGGGAAACTGTTTCTTCTTTTCTATTTACTCTGCTTTTGGAGACTGAAGCCAGGCCTCCCATTCTGCATAGCTCCCCTAATTAAGCTAATTAGCTCTTTAGATCAGATTTCTTCCCATGGACTGATGAATATTAGATTATTTAGAACACCGTCAGCTGCCAGAAGGCAGTGAGATGATCTATCCCTGAACAGCCAGTGCAAGTCAGGTGGAACAGGAGTTTCACCTCCAATCCTGTAATAAACACAGAACTCTGGCACTTCAACATTATCTTCAATCCTTAAAATAGAGCTGTGCCTCGTTAACCCATAAATACCTGCCCTGCAATTACACAGAGTGTTTTCACATACAAGAGACAGCTAAACTGGAAAATAAAAAATGTAGCATCCTAAATCATTCTAGCATATAAGCCCATCTGCTAAACTGAATCAATAAATAATATAAATAATAAATATAAAAGCACTAGAGCCAGCCATCACAAAAAGACACAAAACATGGTGCAGACTTAAAATCTGTGAAGACAACTGGAGTCACGCTTAGCTTAAATTATAGTTTCATTTTAATTTTTACTTTTGCATTATGGATAGCCCTAAAAATTATTATTTGGTCTAACTAATGCTAACCAAAATATCTTAAATTGAAAATTATGATAAAATGCTATTTTACAGTTTGCAAATTTACTTACAAATAGGAGTAAAGATATTTTTAGGTAGAATAAAATAAAACTCATCTATGTTAAATTATAATTTTGACAACTCCTGTGAGAAAAGAGAAAAATCCTGCTCATTTACACATAATTCAGAACTGCTACTTTTTAACTGGTGATTACCTGAAGCACAAAAAAGGACATTATCAGACCTCTCATGACAAAATGCTCATATTTACATCATGCTCACAGGACACAGAACTGAAAAAAAGGTTATGTAAAATAGCAAATATGAAATTAATTGTGTTAATTCAAATACACTCTTCAGGAGGAAATCACTGTTTATCTTGTACATAATATTATGTATTAATATTGGGAACAGTTCCTTTCTAAAGGAACATTTTTGAATCTGATCAACTTTTCAGTTTCCTCTCTGTGATTGAACTCACCAGCTAAAATGTGACTATTTTATAGTAGAGGGTGCTTTAGTATTTGATGTTTGCTAAGGAAGGATTCTGAAGTTAGAATAAAAATTCTACTGCAATTAAGAGTAAGAAAACAGCCCCAGAATAAAGGGTTAATGGATATAAATCTGAGAGTGCTAAATCTTTTAGACTTTAGGTAACTCCTGTGAGTTCCTGTCACTCACCTGGCACACTGGAATAATTGGAATAATGGTTATCCAAAACGATGGAGACATACAGGATCCATCTGGGCAAAATGTTCACATGAGATTCAACAGATCCATTTCCAAGCCTGGTGCTATAAAATACATCAGCTATTCTAAGCTCTTCTGTTTGCTGCTGGGAGACACAGAGAGATATGGATGTGGATTGGAGGATATTCTTTATATTTCAGAAGGAAAATTAAGTCCTTTGGAATATTTTCAAAGTTCTTTGCATGTGTGCTTTCCACGTTTTCCAACAGCATTTCTACACCCCATTTTCAGAAGTTCATTAATAAAAACGTTAACCCTGTGGGCAAAACGCTCTCTGGACTGCAAGCTACAGATCCCTGAAGTAAAAAATGCACTTTGAACAACAGTATTCCTTGGGAAAATGGCAGCAGAGAGTATCAGACTCATTCTAAACCTCTTTCCACAGTCAGCCTCTGTCTTTGGATAAGTCATTAGAAAAGATGACTTGTGTATCCTGGCACAACTGGGTCCTAGGGAAAAGTTGACAGATGTTCCAGTATAAATCAGTTCTGATGCACATTGTGTTGCCTCCAGAGGCATCTTCTGGTCTTCCACAAAAGGTTACTGAACCATATATAATAGAGAAATGCAGATACAATTGTAAGGAATAAATGTAAGGTTCTGTTCTACCCCACTTAGAAAGTCTAATGCATGAATAATGCTCCATCTGCACAGTGGTCAAATGCGACTGAAATTGATTTTAGATGTAGCACATGGAGCAGCACAGACCTTAACAAGCTTAGTGACATAGGGGACCTTGTCAGGAATCTGTACAAAATTCATGATACAAGAAATTTGTATAAATGAGAATCTGGGACAATGAAGAATGGGGGTTATATTACGAAAAACTTTTGTACCAAGTAATCAAAACGAATCACATACAGGAGGCATTCTCTAGTAGGAGATAACAAAGTTTAGTCACATTAAATTTATAATAAACACGTGAAACATGTCAAATGTGCATCTACATATCCTGACCATTAACTTTTCTGGATGCATGAATAAAATGTGAGCAATGGGAACAAAAGAGTTTTCTCCTGTTTAGCTGGAGAGATGACTTTTTATTTATTTTAATTTTTTTTTTTTTTTTGCCTGCAGCTTCAATCTTTCCACCACTTACCTTCATCAGGGTCAGGATAGTCACACCTGCAACAATCTGGAGTGGTTTAGGATTCCACATATCACTGCTAAAACCTAGACAATGATCCAATTCCATCTGGTGAGCCTACAGAAGAAAGAAAGATTAAAAAATTATCAAAAGAATGCAAAAGGCTGTAAATGACAAAGCAGTGAAATGAGCCACCTCAGTTTTGGAAGTACCTTGTGCCAGAGCTGGTGCATTTATTCATTAAAACCTGATGATCAACAATAACCTTTCATGAATATTTTACCTTCCACCTGACCAATCATTTTCATCAATATGCAAATGGCACTGTTGATATTTACACCCACAGATGATATTTACATCCATGTGCACTCACTTTAACACATGGGTGACACGAGAACTGGGAGGCTGTGGATGCAGTTTAGCTGCTCAGGAATAATAAATGGAGGAGACCAAAGCTTCTTCCTCTCTTCCCTATGAGATGATGGTTTCAGAGCTCAGGCTGCAAAGCAGACTCACAAAATATGTTCTTCTCAGGAAGGCATTCAGGCACCACAAATTCATGAACTAAAAGGCCTTTCAGCCTAGCAATTTAATACAGTGATTTATCTTTACATGTTGCAATGACATTATGAGCCACATAATATTTTGCTTTGGAAGAAAACAAGAGCAGTATTTTTCAAATTGGGTTAAAATTTATACATTCACTCCGTAACATCTCAAGATGTTTTCACTTCAAGATTTTGATTATGGAACCCATAGAATTCAAAGACGAGCAAATGAAATAAAAGTTAATATAATAAAACCAGTTAAATTTTTCTTTCTACTGTCAGTCAATTCAATTTTCACAGATAGGAAACAGAAATCATTCAAATAGGCATCCGCCCAGTCTCCTTTTCTGGATTTTAACACACTTTGTTTTGCATTCTTTTAAATGCATCACACTTTAAAGTGGTTAGGGATCATATTCCTTGGCATATAAAGATTCTTCAGGATAGATTTATACAGAGGGGACTGCAGCAGCTTGAAGGATGGAAACTAATAACATCAGCCCAGCATGCATATCATTTTGTGCACAGAAACTTGGCAAGACTAAGAGTGTTTTTAGTGGAATGTGGCTGTGCTAATACTCCCTCCTGTGAATAGCTCCTCTTCACTGTATAATCAAGATCTCCACGCAGCGATCTGAGATGGCTTTTCACAGAGCTGCTTTCAAAAATGAAATTATCTTCATTATTATTAATTTTATGAAAAGAAATTGCCTTGGAGTTTAGTGCTAATTACTGTCCCTGTCATACAGCCCGAGAAGGGGAGGTGTGGAATCTTATGCAACAGAACCTGAAAGATCCAGGCCACCACCTTGCAGAGAGAGGAAATGCCTTCTAATAACTACAGCAGAAATCTTGAGCTCAAGTGTCTCTAGTTGCAATTACCTCACAACAGAGCACAGCACATATTTTCCCTTTATTTTAAACTCCAATTATAATACTTTTATGTTTGGAGACAACTCCATACTAAATAGTACCATTTCCCTACTGTGTTTTACAAGATGTCAACAAGCTTACATGGCTGACAAACATAAATGTGAATTTGGGCACATCTGGGCTTTTATTTCCTTGTTTTGCAAATAAGAGCTTTTATTGAAATGCTACTGAAATGGGTGTTAAAAGGCACGTATGAAAATCCATTCAGTCACAGAACTTTCTGCCCTGACCTGACCTAGAGATGAGAGAAAAATCACTAACCTTGATTCCTGTTATCGCTTGAGAGCAGGCCAGATAAGCTCTTGGATCAAATTGAAGATACTTCAGCCTAAAATCACCTGCCAAGAGCTCAACCACGGGCTTAGGCTGAGCTTAGTGTCCAGGACAGCTCTGTCCTCAGGTCTCACGGGGTGGCAGCAGTACCTGAGACAGGAGCCCTGGCACTGTCACGCCCTTCCAGGGTGACTTTTTCAGGATTTATCCCTAAAATCGAGCCCAAGATGCTGTGAGCAGCAACCTGAGGAGCTCAGCTTGATGAGACTGAAACCCACTCAGCAGCTGTGGAAAACCACCACAATAACAGCAGTTCATCCCCTCAAAAAACAGCAATTTTCAAAATGACTGGTTTTCTTCTCTGACCTTAAAAGTGATGTGATAAAGAAGCTGGAGACATCTGAAACACAAACCAACCCCACAGAACCCTAATTCATGTTGTTTCAGTCAAAGACAAGTCCCACAAGGCTGTCTGCATGAGAAGAGGGGAATGTGGAAACTCCTGCTGCTTTTAGTGCCTTTTATAAACTACAGTCAGCAGAACTGAGCAGGATTACACAACATTTTCTACATCAACATACTTTAGTAACTGCTAGGTAAGAGAAATACAAGTTAAAGGAGGAAATAAATACTTCTTTCCATTCTCTCTTCCTCTCTCCCCTCATTCCAATATGAAGGTGATTGATAAATCTCAGGGCTTGCTTAGGTGAAAAAATTGAGAATTTACTGAGAAATCAGTGTCTGGGTGCAGGTATAAATATTATTTTAGTTCAATAGTGAGCCAAATGCAGCAGAGATCACCTACTATATGAAAATAGCTACCATTTAAACAATATTGCAAGCAGATAAGTTGCACTGTACACCCCTGAGATTTTGGGGACTGAAAGTAAAAAACATTGATCTGCTGAAACACCACCTTCTTAATTCTTTGGGTTTTTAAGCCCAAAGGATTTCTTTAAGGTACTCTGTGCAGTGAGCACTTCAGTTTTATGAAAAACCCACCTGGTGTATTTACAAGGGTTTTAGAAATATCTATTTAAAGGTGGTTTTAGAGATATCTATTTAAATAATAGAACATTTTTTCTCACAGTTTGAGAAAGCAAATGTAAAGTTTCATTAGATATGAAAAATGAGACAAAATGACAAACACTACATCCATCACAACCTCATTCAGTTAATTAAAATCAGATGCTCAGCTGAGTAATTTTAATTAGTAGTACTGGACACATTTTCAAATTGTTTGGAATCAGGAGTTTTTAATAATTTATCCTCATTTCTTGGAACTCAGAAGTATATTTCACTCTTGGACATTAAATGTCTGTGCCCATAAATTTTACCCATGAAGCATGAATTATTGTAAATATTTGCTCACAATTAACAAGTGGCTAAATAGGAATGCAAGGGGGCTGGCAGTGTGTTAACTGCAGCTCCTCACTGGGAGCTTGATGCAGTCAGAGTTCATTCTTTCCTTTTTTCTCAATCAAATCTCAGGTGCAGATCTCCTGTAAAAGCACTTTTTGTTTTCAGATCAGTTAAGGCTGCACTTCAACTCACAGGATTCCGAAGGGACCTCATGAAGTTGTTTTTTCGTCCAGAGTGGTGGCTGTACTTTTGACCTCAGCAAATAACAAAAATACCGACTGACTTCTTCTTCTTAGAAGGACAAATGGATAATTATAATCTCTCTTAATTGAGAATATGTTACCTTATAATTTCTTGAGAACAGGAGATATGCAGGCACAAATATCTTTATCTTCAATAATAAAGGTACCAGTACATTTTGATCTGGTAACTGCTCATTTTCAACACTAAACTGTAATGATTTCTCACAGCTGTTTTAAATGACATATATCCTGCATTCTTACTGCATTATACCTAGCTCATAGCCACCTAATACAAACCAAAGTCTTTCACTGCTAAAAATGGTGCTAAAATTGCTAATTCAAGTACTGAAGGCTGGGAAATGTCCCCAGGGTTTCCTGTTCAACCTTGGTTTACCTCCAAGGCACCATTAAATACTGTTAATTTTTAATAGGCTACTAATATCCCAATTTTTTTCCCACTGACTGCATTACTGGGCAGTCATTTTCCCATTGCAGCATTTTGATTTCAGTTGACATCAGGTGAACTTTACAGAGGTTCCAAAAAAAAAAACAATGCAGAGATTAATGCTGAAAGGATCAGAATAACTCCCTCAGCCTGGAGATCCTTGATTTCTTTCCCATTATCCTCACTTCGGACCAGGCTCAAGCACTAAGGGTTTGTCAGGATTGTGCAGAATTTTTCAGCCTAATGCAACCCATAAAACAATTTATTCATTGTTTACACAGTCCCCAGTGCTGGCTGGGTGCTGAGATTCTCATGCATAATTTTGGTTTAACAGTCAATCTTGTTAATATTTTTTATAGGGACACAGTAAAGTGCCACTGTATTAGTCTGCCTGCATGAGAGCTCAACCTGAAAGCACAATGTTCCACTTTTCCCGTGGAACATCTGTGGAGTATAATTATAATTAAGCACGTCTTGAATATTAATTGTTCTAATGTCACTGATGTAATGTCCTAGGATACACTGAATCAGTTCTGTTTCAAAGTACTGCTTTATTTAAGAGCTTTTCCAGATGTTCTCATCATTTCACTTAGATTTTTCCACCAGGAAAACAGTTGCTGAGACTTGTGAATCTTCTGCCTTTACCAACTGTCAAGGAAATAATTTCATCCCCAAAGAGGATGAAAATCTCCAAGTTTGGTTTTTTTTCCTTTCTTTTTTTTTTTTTTAAAGGAAAAAGAGAAGTGTTATTCCAGAAACATTTGTACTGCTGTTGGCTTAGAAAGGATTTTGCTGAGAACAACACAATTACTGTAATCTTGGGCAACAATGAGACCTTTTATTCACTCAAGTCACCTCTTAGGTTCTCATTTCCATCTTATTTTCCACCATCTCATGCAGCAGAAATTCAATGCAGCCGGTTTCAGTGTTATAGAAATAAGAAATGACCATTTTGAAGAACCTTATCATTAACCAATACCTCACTGTATTCCTGCTGTCTTGAGTGATCATATGCCAGAAAACAACACCTGGGGATCCAATCTCTCTCCAATCAACAACTTTTTAATAGTGGAACCTCAACAATTGCTGAAACTAAAATACATTTTACAATTACTGATTCTGATATTCCCAGAACACTGAATCTAAATTCACTTGCATTGCTTCACAGCTGAACTACTTTAAATATGTCATTTTAGCTTATTTGTAAAGAACAATAAAAGAAAGGACTTCTCATCAAGGTTCAACAGTGACAGTGAATGACTGAAACATCAAACCAGGCCTCATTTAGAAGCCTATTTGCTTGACATATTTGTTCTGAAATAGTTCTTTCAAAGAAACTACTTCAAAAAAGAAATTGCTGAATACCGTAGTAATTAAGGATTTGATCTCATGATGTGGCAAGTGCCTTTCAAAAAAACAGTAAGGTTTTTTATTATGTATTGTTCTCAGCAAGAATGCAGATTCCACTGAGTGGGTTAGAATGTTTAAAACCCACATGAGCTTAACGTGGACTTGACAGGTTTGTGAATCCTGGGTTGGACCGAGATGACCTCCAGACACCCCTTCCATAGGTAAGAGGAGTTTTGATTAGAAAAAGTAACAGTGGGCACATTTCTTCATTTAACAACAGAATGCTAAGCAGTGCTTGTCAAGCCTTAACAAATCCCGGTGTCCTCTTGCCAGCTGATGAAGAGAGAAGAAAATTAATTCCATTACCTCTACTAATAGAACAAGTTTGCCAGAGAGTAACTCAAAGCAAATGAGCACATGAAAAAAAAGGATCAGGATTTACTGGGCTGCTCCTTATAAAGCAGACTTGTGTTCTATACCATTGCCATAATTTTCAAGCAGGTCTGACCTTGCAATCTTACAAGCTGTACTATCAAAATCCATTTTCCGGTGACTGATTTGCAGAAGTTGACGGAATTACCAAGCAAGGCTGGGCACCAAACCTGCAGATCCATGATTTCAGTGCTCTGAAACTGCTCCCTCCCTTCGGGGGACTTTGCAGCTGTCCTCACATCAGCAAAACAGATGGGAACAATTTTATCTCAACCAAGCAAGTGAGCCTATAGTGCAGTTGCTTCCACAGAGAGCAAAGGTTCCCTTTAATGGGCTCACTGCATCCTCATTTCCATAATTAATTGTTAATCAAGAGGCTGAAGTTTAATCCTGCATCCTCTTTTTTAGTCAAAACCAAAGACTGATGGCTTCACATCTCATCAAGAATGACACAGGTACTGCTGAGCAAACCAGAAGTTTCCACCAACATTTACACTTCTGCTTTTGCTCAAAGCCTGACTCACAGGAAGGAACATAATTAAGGAATGAACATTAATTCTCCACAAACTCCCATTTTTTAAATATAACCTTGCTATGAAATACGTTCATCATCAAACTTTATCATTCTAGTCAGCAACACTCATGATCTGAAATGTGTCCTGCTCTTCAGCTGAGCATCAAAGTGAAAATATGAAGTAATTTCTAATTGTAAACAACTTGAAGAAACAGCAAGTCTATTTCTTGTTAAATATACTTAATATTAAAACACATTTTGCTTTTCAGAGGGATTCATATCCTCAGATCCTTCTGTTCTCACTCTCTGAACAGGTTCCTTTGAAAGTGCTCCTGTGTTCAGCTGATGTCACTAAGTATGAGTTCCTTGAGTGGCTGAAAAGCACAAAGACTGAAAATTCCTTTACTCTCAAATATTGGCAGTTCGGTGTATTTTTTTAATTCCATGCAATATTAAGGATTCCTGATATGTAAAACACTTAAAGGGATGCCTCTGACAAGACACCCCTAATAATAAAGAGCAAAGACCTAAATACACATCATAGCCACAAGAAATGCGATTTAACTTAGGAACTGACATATGTTTATCTACATCTTTTAACTCTGAAGCTTGAGAGTTTTATAGCCATCATTGTTTTATCTAAATTTCCCAAAGCATTTGTGCATTTTGTACCACAAAAGCTGATAAACAACCTCTATTTTCTACATGGTGCTATTGACCTACCTCTACTCACAAAAGCAATCTCTTGTTTAATATGATCCCTCACCTGAGGCAGGCTCCACTGAGAAATGGAAAGGAATCTACCTTTGCAAGCCTGCCAGTAAAATAAATTTGGGTTTGGACAGTGCAAGCTATAAACAAGATCATTTGTTCCTCATTACCTTTATCCCACTCAATACACTCTCCTTTGTTAATTATACAAATGTGCCCTCTGTTGCACAGTTCTTTTTTTTTTTTTTTTCTGCTAAGAAGTAAAAGAAAATATGGAAGTAAGGCAGAGGAAAAACCAGCTAGGAAATGATCCTTGAGTATAGTTCAACATGATCAAATTCTTATTGATTTCAAATTGTCAGAGGTTGACAATCACCCAAAGTCTCTGTCTCTTGCCTTCTGATTTCATTACTTAATGTACCAGGCTGAGTGACAGTTTTTTTAATGTGCTTACTTGTTGCCATCGCTGTTGGACACAGAGCAAACACTTCCAGAGCTCTTTTTAATGGAGGCATAATGAAAATGGAAATGGGATGTGCTAATGAAAAGACTTGCTTATTAAAAGAAGGTACCTTAACATTACTTGGAATAAGTTCTCTTAAACAGCCTAAGCAGAAGAGTAAGTTTTTAATTTCTGTGTGATTTTGCAGCTGCTATTCTCTTTACTCCATGACTAAAAGTGGAATCTTTCCTAAGGAAGGCAAAGCAAAAAAATTGTTGAGCACTGGAAGATGCTCCAGAGGCAGCTGGGTCACACTTCATCCATTGAAGGATGGCTAGCTTCTCGAGGCTGTGGCTCCTTGGAAGGCCTGCACAACCCTGACTTTGAGCTAGCATGAGTCCTTGGCAGAATATTGTATCAAAGAAATGGAGAAGACTAATTGTTAATAAGACAATGAAGAATAGATGAGAATTTAGGATGAGAGATCTGCAAAATGTATCTTGTGAAGGTATCTTGTGAAGTTTGTCAGGATGTGAATTCTGCAGAGTGTATCTTATATAACCACTTAATGTATCTTATAAGTTTCACTAAAAAATATCTTATAGAGGTCGGGTGTTCTGAGCTGGACCAATAGAAATGTAGAAGTTAACACGTGAAAAACAGCAATTATCCAAACATTGTAGAATACAGACCACATGTTACCTTTCCAAAATACTATAAAAATGTAGCTAAAATTGCAATAAATTTGGAACAAACTCATACTGAGTCGTCTTTTGATTCCTGAGCCAGTCTCCTACAATCCATCACCCTCCAGTGGTGCTGCAGCAGCTCCTGGGGGTCCCCTGTGCTCTGCAAACCTCCCAGGGCCACTGCTGATGGCCAAAACAAAGAATTAAAAGCCATACAATTTTGTCCTGAGCAAACTTCAGTGCACTTCATTGCATTTTCTGTTACAATCCACAGGTGGCATCTCTCACTCTTAGTTCCAGGCTGCAGAGCTCATTTCTCCACACAGGAATAAAGTAACTCCAGTTGGAGCCACGGAGTCACTTTGTACAAGTAAAATATTCAGAATTTTTTGTGCCTTTCTAGCAGTAAAAAGAAAAAAAAAAAAAAAAGATATTTTTTTCCTCAATTATTATTTTTTCAATCTAGTCTTTAAATATAATATTCTAATATTTTATTTTCCTTATGGTGAGAAACATCTAGAAATTTTCTCATATTTAATGAACATGGCTGAGCATATTTAATCAAATAGAGGGGAATTACTTAATGAAAAAATAAGCATAAATGAAGATACAAATGACTCAATCAGAAGTTGAAAAACGTTGACAAATGCTGGAATCCCAGCACACAATCTGAGTCATGTAAGAACAAAGACCTTATGATTCAACCTCAAAGAATTATTCTTAGATAAAAAGTGAGTTACCTGAGGTAGTAAGTTTGACAGCCCATGCTGTCAGGTCTGACATTACATAAATTACTCTGATCCAAAATGAAAAGGGTATCATTCAATCTTCTCTTGCCTAAAAGACCTTGAGCTCTTATTAATTTCTTGATAATGTCTACAAGAATTTATTTTAGAAAATTATAACCAATTTCCTTGCTCAAAGAAAAAAACCAAAAACAACAAACCAGCTCAATACCAAACAACCCAAACAAAACCCAAAATTCTAACCAGTTATTTTTCTGCTTTTATTTTCCCTGGGGAGTCTCAAAACTTGCAAGTCAAGGGCAGAGCAGCGTGTGTCTTTCTGCAGTGACATCCAGGCAGGAGCCCCAGCCCTCCGCTCCTCGCCAAGAATTGAGAGGATTTGGAGTGTGAGAACCCTGCAGCGTGGAGTGAATTCAATCTGCACTCAGCTTTTGTCAAATTGCTTGTGCATTTCCTGCTGCACAGGGAGAGGGGTGCACATGGAGGCTTTAATCTGCATTCCAGGGATGAAGTCCTGCACAACAAGGCTTTCTCTGAACCACAAAGGTGGAGAGTAGTGGTGTCTACTCCAGGCAGCAGCCCATTTTCTCCCTTCTGCCTCTTAAAAGAGCAGCCCAAGCAGTACTGAAATCGAAGTTAAAGGCCATTAACTCCTCTCTGGGAGCATATTTCAAACGAATGCAGCCCTACTACAGCCTGGTGGCCGTGGGCTTTGGGCACTGAGAAATGCAGCCCCAAGGGGGGGACCAGCAGGGAGCACAAACCAAGGAATTTACTCCAAATTCCAGCAAAGCTACTGCAAGCAAGTGATCAGTTTTGTATTTATTTTGCAGCACACCTCGCAGTAGCTCTCCCTCAGAACACAAAGCTGTTGTGTGTAATCCTGTGTGAGACACTTGAGTCCTGGATTATCCCTCAGGATTCAATCCCTGGCCTAGGGAACGCTAGAGGATTAAACTCAGTCTGAAATAGCCCTTGGATACACAAAATGCTACTTGAGTACACAAGGCTGGATCCCACATCTTCCTCATGGTTTAAATTAAGAGCACTGTTCCATTGTAGAGTTTTAAGTTTCAGGAAGGAGGTTTTCACTCAGATTTGGCTGGAAAAGGCAGTGGTGTTTGAGACTGAAAGGAGCAGTCAGGATCTTCCAGACTGATGTGCAGCAATACACACAGCAGGCTTCAGCCCTGACTCCCAAACAGAGCCTACAACTCGGATTTAACACACAGTGCCAGGCACAGAATTGAATATATTTACCCCCCACAAAAGAAAAGTCTGTCCCATCCCTAACAATCAATTACAGTAATCCAACAAATATGCTCTTCTGTAAATCTTATTTATAAAATTAACTTCAGCTTGCCTGTCCATAAGTCTCTGTAACAGGGACTGAAAGCACCCAGAACAATAATCAATATGCCACGTTGCCAAGTTAGATGCAGGAAATAAGTAGAGATATTTTCACAAAGCAGATGAAAAACATCCTGAAATATGCATAAAGCCCATATGAACCAGGAGGAAATACAGACAAAAATAATGGAATGTGAATAGATTCTGAAAGTGAAAGATATCCAATGTACTCAAAGAATCATGAAAGCAATCTGTATGGTGGGAGAAACATGAAGAAAAACATCCTTACAGCCTACACCTCCTGCCTCAGGAAAGGCTGGAAAAAACACCAAAAGAGGAGAAGGATAAACTTTGCTTTGAGGCAACTTTTCCTGCTCTGTTCCTAAAACCTTGGCTACTTTTTCCTTTCATTGCTCACTCCCATTTCTTCCGGAGCTGCTGCATTTTTGTGCTCCCTGCTCCCCTCACTTTGTTCTGCTCCACTCACTGTGGCTCCCCTGCCCTCCACTCTCCCTAATCTCCAGGACACTGCTCATAAACACTCATTTTCCCCAAAATAAGTTCACCAGCTGTCTCAAAGAATATCTGGAGGCTCCTAAGCACAGGTGATTCGGCTCAAGGGAGCTGCCTGCAGGACAGCATGGTTCTCCTCCCGTGATTCTGCAGTGTGGCACCACAGATAATTCCCTCACAGAGAACCAGAAAGACTCTGCAGGCAGGGCAGCGTCCTTAGGCAGCTCTAAGAGGAGCAGGCTGAGGTTAATCTCAGATAACATCCTTTGGAAAGACCTCAGCTGTCCCATTAAGGACTTTGTGGTTGGGTTCTTTCTCCCCTTGAACTGAAGTTGATGAGAGAGAAGCAGTTTTCTCTCGTTAGGACTCGGTTGTTTATTCTTTTTTTATCAGCATTACATGTATGCAAGGTACAAGGAGCTGTGTGCACTAAGATAGAAAGGTGCAAAATGGCTAACAAAGATCTTCTTCAAGGTCTTTTATATGTGCATTAACCCAATTAACAGATGCCAACTAAATTATTTTTCTTAGTGACCCAATGACCCAACACCTGAGTGTTGCACTGAGGCATCTTCTATCCAGTCACCTACTACTACCCAAAAACTTCTAGAAGAAGAAGATGGAGAAGAAAGAAGAAGGACAAGAGACAACTTGTCTAAATCCTCCATCTTGTCTTCTGTCAACCCTAAATCCTCCATCTTGTCTTCTGCTCTCTAAACTACTTTAAACTCCAAACTTTAACTTTTTCACCCAGTGACATAAGAAACTTTCTAATTTGCACACTTACATTTTCAGTTTCTCTACTTTAACAGTTCTCTCCATGGTGCTGTGTGAAATTCAGTGTTTTCCTGGGTGTCAGAGTTAGGCATCACAGATAAAGGTATATATCTCACATCTCTGACCCCAAGACTCAGCCACCAATCCTCACCCTGCTCCTGAGCCCACGAGCAGCAGCGCCCTGTGCTGAGATAACCACTCCTGTTAATATTGATGGGGACACAATTACTGCTCTGCAGAATGTGCCTGGAAACATCAGCTTACATTTCCAGAGGAAAAACCTTTAAACTGTGAACTCTGTACAGTCTAATACACAGAAACAGAGAGAGCACTCCAGAAATCAGGGACAAGCGAGTGAATATTCCTTGTCAATTCCTTTAGAGATTCATACATCTGTATTTAGATCCTTAAATAGTTTTGAAAACTGTTCCTGTACAAGTCACCAGCAAAGTTAGATCTGATCCATATTTACACAACATCCAGAAGCACAAGGGGAGTTTCCAGATTCAGTTCTTTCTGGGGATGCTAAGGAGAAAAACCCAACACCCTCAATTTGTGCTCAGTTTTGAGGTTTGTCCATGGTGAATAAAGGTGAAAGTAAACATGAAAGTGAATTTAAATTGTAAGAGTGACTATCAGGACTTTACCCTCCCTCAGACTGTGTTTTTGGGTTGGAAGGGGTGCATTTACATGACCCAGAGATAACAAAATCTGCTCCTTTATCCAGCCTCAGCCAACATGGGAAACAACCTCCATGTGCTGCAGCAGCCACAGAGCACTCAAGGGTACAAACAACACAAAAACGTTTTCTGTGTTTTCCCTTTGAGTGAATTTTCCCCCTTATATATCTTGAGTTGTTCTTGTTATTCTTTATTTGACTTAACATGAAGATGCCTGGAAGCAGCAAAATATTTTCTCTTCCTTATTCTACTGTCAGCAGCATTACTTTGACCTTATCAGACAAATTTATGTTGAAAATTTTCTCAAGCAGTAGTCTCTCGTGAGCTGCTATAATGCACATCTTTATATTATCTGGTGTAATTTAGATATGTGAGGAAATTCTTAATTATTAATTTTGTCCTGTTTTAAAAGTATATATTAAAAATTGAAAGAAATCCCTGGACACAGATGTCTGTGTTGCACTTTATAAATAATACCAATAAATAAATATTAATGCTTATATTTCATTTATATTTCAAGATTAAGGCTCTGAAGCTTGAGACTCCCAATAATTAAAGTTAAAATTGCCTAATGCTTCACACTAAAAACGTTATAGTAATTTTTCAGGTTGAAAGTATGAGGAGCTTCTGCTTGCAACACCATACCATGGCAAGAATGAAACAAAACACCTCTGATTTTATAAATCCATGAAAAAAGAATCATGTAATGACATTTACACCCTGTTAAAAGTGATCTAGAGGCAGCAGAGTTCCACAAAGCTGTTATGTTACATATATTCATTAATTATTTCAATAGTATTTTTGTTAGTTAACAAAAGGAAAAAAAAAAATAAATGTGGACGTAGAAGTGTTCAAAAAATCATAAAGCCCCACAAATTCAATCGATTTCCATTTGTAAAAAATTTAAAAGCTCTTCCTTAAACCAGCATTAACATGATTTAAGCAATGTAGAATTCATTTGAGCCAGCTTAGATTTTTTGCAAAGTCCAATGGAAACTTGGTGGAGTTAATTTCACATTTCCTGCACCTGGAAATAAAAACTTTGCTCACACACGAGAAAATTACAGCAGTGCAGTACAAAAGTGTCAATCTCCAGCTTGCCACTGCCTCCATCCAGCACCACGTCTCCTGCAGCCCTGTCTGAGCACAGAAATCATCCACGGTTTTAAAAGATCTGTTCCAAGTCTAAAGCACTCCACAAAAAGGAGTTGAAAGGAAAGAAATGGTGTTGAGGGAGGCACCTGGGATCCTCCCCATCCCCTGGTGAGAGAAGGAGCAGCAGCCCAGCTCAGGAGCATGGCTCAGAGGAAGCACTCGAAGCTCAGAGGTTTCCTGAGCACGCTGCTGCTGCCCTTCGCTGCCCTCTCCATCCATCAGCACATCCCTGTTCCCACTGCCAAGGTCGTGGAGCAGCTCCTCAACGATCCCGAATGGAAAACGGCCCCAGGATCGGGGAAACACCGCCTCCACTCCTAAAAAAATAAAAAAATAAATAAAAATAGAGGAAAAATAACAGGAATCGGCTGAAGAAACACAAATGGATTTCACTTTGAACATCCTCAGCAACCTCTAAGTGGCTCAGGCCACATCTCAGGAATGAACCTGAAATAGCCACAGCTTTGGGCCCAGTGAAATTCTTTTCTTGCTCTTGCCAGAAGCTTCTCCCTTGCCCAGCTCCCCACGGCCACGGGGCACTGCAGAGCTCCTCTCCAGCTGGGAAATCTGCCCCTTGTCCCATCCCACTCACATTCCAGGAGGAATTGGAGCTCTGAAAGTCAGCCTTCTACAGCTTTTTCCTGTGTTTCAGCCCAGCACAAAACCATCTTCCTTCAGTGTGAAATTTAGCAAGACTGGTTGGGAGCCTGTGCCAGGCCGTGGGGAGTCCCGACTCCAGAGACAATTCTGAGTCTTTCTCACTTCTGATTTCTTTTCTGCTTTACTCTTCTCTCATCTGTTTGTCAGGATAATCTCTAAAGAGAGCATACAGGGAAGCTGAAAAGAGGAAACTGAAGGATAAAAGTCAAGCTTCTGAGTCCATGGAGCCTGAATTTTGTTTCATGTGGAAATGTGTGGCCAAAGAAAAGTCTTGTTGTGACCCCTGGAAGAGAGACAGGAGTGCAGGACCTCACAAGGAGATCTGAATTGCTCTGTGCAGCTGGGCTTAGCTGACATTGTTACCTACTTAGAAAGAGGGAGCCAGAACCACTGGAGTAAAAACAACCTTTATGATGGATGTTTGACTTCACAAATAAAACCTCTTGAGTGAAGGAAAACTGCTTTGTTTTGTCTCAGCGTAGACTTTGTCCCCTTGCTCTCCAGGTACTACTGGTGGGAAAGGACTTTGAGATTAAGCAGACAATAAAGTTTCCTTCTCACTTTGAAAGCTGGGGGAATAGGTTTCCGTGGCAAAGCAGCAATAGAGAGGCTTTGGAAAGAAAGGAAAAAATAAAATCCAGCCACATGGCATTTCTTGCAACTCCCTCAGCTGCTGTGGCATGGACTCACCCATCTGTTATCCGACAACACTTTCACTGCAGCTCCAAATTGTTCAGGGTGGAGATTATTCACATTTCAGCTGGGACTCGGCTTTAGTGCAGCCTGCTCAGCTATCCTGGCACAGCATTTGTCATGAAACATTTGGGAGATGAGTTCCTATGGCCTGTCAGTTATGCTAAAAGAATTGGAAAGGGACGTGTTCCTCAAAACATTACTTCAAAACAGGCTTTCTTTTTTAACTTTTTGTGAGTTTGGTGATGAAAAAAAGGACCCACACCGGTGGAAAATAAAAAAGTTACTTTATTTCTACAGAGTTTTTAAAGGTCCTGCATGAATTCTTCAGTAGCATGCCCCAGATGTGAGGCTGAGGCAGGAATTCCAGGAGCTCTGCTGCAGAACTGGGGCCACCCAATGTCACCAAAAAGACCTCAGAATGTCACCAAAAAGACCTCAGAATGTCACCAAAAAGACCTCAGAATGTCACCAAAAAGACCTCACCTGCCTCTCCCAGCACTGCTGGGTTCTGCCCCACAGCCAGCACCAGCCCTTCATATTCACCATATTTAACTTGATCATTTCTGTCCTGGCAACTGAAGAAGACATATGAATCCCACAAAAGATTTATTAGTGTTATATTATCTTTTCTTTCACAAATATTAATCTTCCCAGTGTCCATTATTGATTTCTGCAGAAAAGATGGAGAAATTAATCAGCTGCTTCAAATTATGCCCATAAGCAATGACCATGGGAAGAAGAGTTATTTAAATTTTAATGCACAATCATGAAGAAAATATTTTAGCCAGATAGCATCAAATTAAAATAAGCAGAATCTCGAGATATTCAAGAAAAAAAAAAAAGAAATCCTTCTTGAAATCAAGCCCTCCCATTTGATACAGCATTCCCCACCTGTATTTCTGCTTCCCAATTAATAATTTGGGTTTGTTGCTGGGCAAGCTGCCAGTGCATACAGTTCCCACTACAGGATTGCTGCTCTTGTGTGAAAGTGACCTAAAATGACATTGAATAATTCTCCAGCCATAGGAGGAGGTGTCAGAGCAGCCCATAGCAAACACCAGCAACAGCCATCAGAACACAGGGAAATGCTGGAGAGACCAAATTCATGAAAGATTGGACATTTGACCTCTACTTTAAAACAACACTGTCTCTTCATAAAGATATATTTGTATATTATACACATGTATTAAATATTTATGTTTTTTTTTTCTCTCTAAATAAAAATAAGACATGGTGACAAGTATTGTTTATTAGTCCTGCCAGCTGGGCTCAAATATGATGCATATGTCAGCACAAATCTGTGACTGGGGACGTGTTCAGCTGATATTTCACTCAAATAAACATTCCTGCTCGGGAAATACCTAAAACAAGCCACTTGAAATATAGCATTACCTTTCACCAAGCTAATCCTAGAGTGAAAAGCAAGAGATTGTACAGCTGATTTCTCAGTCAGCTTGAAAAATCATGAGAAACCAGAAAAATCAGAAAAATGTTGTTGCATCTGCAGTGTTTGAAGAGTGGCACGCTGTGAACCAAACCTGAAATTTCTCAAGGTTCCTGACCTGAGGTTCCCCAGCACCTGGAGCTGGCTCATGAGGGTTCAGCTGAAGACAGAAATGTGCTTTGTACTCTGGAGCCTCTTCCTGCCCTTGGGGACCTTTGGGCAACAGGACACAGCTTCAGCTCTGCTGGACAAGCAGGGAGGAGAAAACAGATGATTCAGTGATGCCTCAGGATTCCAGCATTTCCATTTTCCATGTGTTTGTAACCCTGCAGTTCCTCAGTGCAGAACTCTGAACTCCACACCCAGTGCCAGCTGCTGCTTCCCCACTTTGGGCAGACACAGCAATTCCTCTCCAGGCCTGGCAGTCAAGGACACCTCACTGCCCCAGGCCTGAGAGATGGGAACAAAAGGGAGCTGGGGGCAGCAAACTGGGGGTAAATGACTTCATTACCTGGAGCTGGAATTGGAAGATTTACCCCCAATATGCAAATGGACCAAGCTTATAAAAGTGTAAAAACCTGTTGTCCATTTTGGGTGCAGCCCCTGGGGAGCTTCCTCTGCCCTAAATGTACCTGAAGGCCCTTCAATAAATTGAATTGCTTTTTATTCCCTTAATTGTGTCTGGGCTCTGTTTTTAGGTATCCCCAGAAGGCATCACAGAGGTGATTCCACAGCAGCACACCCACCCTACCTGTGGGGCCAGCAGAATTTAGGATGTCACACCCGAATGGGGCCGTGGCTCCTTGAGGTGCTCCAGCCTAGCACAGAGGCCAAACAATTTGTACATCCCTTTGTCAGGAAAAGGGAATGCCCTGGAAAAACTCACAACCCTACAGGAACAAATGGTTTTTGATACTGAGCTGCAGGAAGGCCTGAGCCCGTTCCTGGGTGCAGGCTGGGAGGCCTGTGCTGGTGCCAGGGGCTGGACGTGCTGCCTCAGCCAGCAGAGATGCTCAACACCTCAATTGTCCTGCTCATTTCCAAAGCTTCCTCATTTCACAGCAGCCTCAGATAAACTGCAAATCCAGCCTAACAGCTGAGCTGAGCAATCAATCATTCAGGAACAAGATTCAGAGCAGCGCTGGTGAACGCACAGAAGGCAATTAGATGCTACTGTTTGTAAAATAATATTGGTGGGAATTCTTTTCCCTCATCTGATTTATTTCTGTCAATCTGCAGTTTAGATTCTGTGTCGTGATGAACTCCTTTGTCCTGAGATGCCATATAAATGTAATGCTGGCATTATTAAATGCCTCTGAAAGCAATTCTGAACCTCACAACTGCTAAGGAAATTGATTAAAGAGAGTCAGCTAGCACTGCTAATTTGCAACCGGTTATTTTTAATGACAGACTGATAAAATGAAATGCTAAACTTGAGAATAAAACTCACTTTATGTAAAATGTTAACTTGTACAGAACACATTTGCATAAACATTTGTCGGATAAAATGAGTCCTTGGGCAGTTCAGACTATTTGGGCTGGCTGGTTTGGAAGAGATGCTGGACAAAAATATATTGACTGCACTGTCAAATTCCAATGTCAAAAGTATCCATCAAAGATCATAATCTCTTTAACTTCTTTGTCAGCTTTTACAGAGTAAGTTTTTAGCTTGTGCTCTTCATCAAAACCAGCAATTAAGCTCATCTGAGGGAATTCAAAGAGTCAATTAATACGGTATTCAAGGACAAAAGGGAGTAGGACACAAAAAATTCAAAGTATCAAGGGATGCAGAGTTTTCCAAGCATTGAATGTATTCATGGGATTGCATGTTTGTATTGTATGCACTTATGGTTTCCAGGAGCACTCTTTCAGGAATACCAGGGTGATATTAAACAGAAAACTTTTATAAAACAGGTTTGACTAAATTGTATATTGCCCTTCTCCTCCAAAGAGAGAGACAGGAAAGTGTTTGAAGCAATCAAAAGATAAAAATCTGCATTGATTGCTCTCAGGAAGGCAAGCTAAAATTGAATGCCTATGTCCTTACAAACACATAGGAAAGATTTCCAAAACCCTCTGCAAAGCAAGTTTAAGGCAGAGAGAAACAGAAAACTCTCATTTGCAGGGAGAATTTTGTATACTCATTCCATTGAAACTACATTAAGTGAAAGTTAAAGTGATCATTATCTTAAAATTATTTAGAATGTTACAGTAGTAGAGATATATTTAATGCAAACACTGCAAATTAATCTGGTTTACTGACAATCAATGCATGAGAAGCATTTTCAGAGCCCTGAAAACTGACTTTCTCACTTTGAAACCTCTATAAATTAATTTAGCGCAGCTCAGCAAAAGGTGAAATTCAGTTTTATAGTAATTTAGGAGTTTTCCAAACAAGCACATTTGAGCTCTGAGCGTTTGCACAGGGACATGATCAGATCCTTTGAACCCTGCTTTGAGAATGGCAGCCAGCAGTGACAGCTCTGCATTCAGAGCAGGCTCCAGGGTTTGGAGAAGGTCTGAGCTGACTGTACAAACCATTCAAACGCAGTTTCTTTCCTGCTGCCAGACCTGACACCTGAGCCCTCGCTGGACTTTGCACCAGGATCTGTTCCCAGTTAGGAGGTGCTGAAGTAAGGAGCCGTTTTGTAGTTTAGGAGCTTCAGCACTGATCATAATTCTATAAAAAGTAGAGATTGAGCAGCTGAAATATTCCAGTTTTCCAATTAAAAGCATGGACATGGCCATACTGGAGAGAGAGCAGAACATTTTATCTCAGCAAGTTCTTATCCTGTGACAAGAAAAGGTATGAACCTCCTCAAATGAACATATTTACAGTATTTTCCTGTAAATCCACATTACTTCCAATAGAAGTGGTCCATTTTTAAAAATGATCTTCTAAAATTAGAAATAGAATAAAACAGACTATATATATATATCTAGAATAGATATTAATATAATTATTTTAATATAATTAATTATAATTATTATATTAATATAATTAATAATAATTATAATTAATATAATATTAATATAATATTATGTTATAGTAAAATAATATATATTTTATATGATATATGATATATGATATATGATATATGATATATGATATATGATATATGATATATGATATATGATATATGATATATATTATATATTTTATATTTTATATTATATATTATATATATATATATTTTAATTCTATAATAAAATAGAATTTTCCATTGCATTCTCTTTGCACACAATAATACTTTGAACCAGTGTACAACTGAGTTTGTCAACATTGTGGGGTATTCAGGGGTCATTATTGTTTTAGTTGCTTGCTGAGGTCTAAATGGAAGCAATTCCATGTCAAAAAATGCTCTAGTTTGGGTTAGTTCAAGACTGGATAACAGATAATTTGCAAATTGTATTACCCTGTGGGACTCACATTACATTCTTTGTAATGTCCTCACTGTTGAAAGACAAAATGATTTTGAATACAAATCTAATATACATTAAGGTGTAGGTAATTCCTGCTTCAAGTGCACTGTTTAAATTGTAGTTAGAAAATAGTTTTCAGCTGCACTCCAGCTATGACTAGCAATACTTTTTAAAGATTGATTGCAGAGTTTTCTCCAGAATCCATCAACCTCATTAAGTGCCAGTAAAATCTGGGCTACAATTCAAGATTAGACTGTTTAACACACACCAAAAAAAACAAAAAAAAAAGTCAACATAAGCCAATATTCAAATTCAAATTCAAAATTCAAAAAAATTCAAATAACACTTCACTGCCTATCCAGGTACAAGTACAGTAAATGTAACTCAACAGTCACGGGAAGAAAACCACACCTTAACGACTTAAATGTGATGAAGCACAGAAAATTAGTGTCTCTTTCCAAAACATAACTAAGGAACACTGTAGTTTTTTTTCTCTTACTCTGTAAATCTCATGCTTATTACTTTTATAGACATACACACGCACTTCAGCATTCAAAAGAACTACTCAGCTGTGGCAGCACAAGAGGCGAGAACACCGAGGTGTGAATCCATCAAACCCTGAGCACTCCTCTGAGAGCACAACCACTGAATTACAAGGGTTGGTGCAGGGAGCCTCCTCACCTCCACAATAATTCCATCTCACCCTCTCAGTGCAAGCCCTCACTTTTTTCGTCCTGTTAATAATTTGGGATTGCGTCTTCAATCAGCAAATTTCAAATGTTTTGCGTTGTTCTTTTTCACGAACCGTGGATGTCGTGGCATGGGCACTGCATGGCTGGTTATGAGAAAATACAGAATTATTCTGGTGGATATCAAAGCAGGGAACATCTACTGCTGTCTTTGACCATATTCTTTTAACAGGAACACAAATACATCATTCATGACTGGATGGAGATTCTGTGGCCACAGCAGTCCGTGCTCAGCAGACCAAAACCAACATTGATGCATTATTCTCTTTCCATCCAGGACCCTTACTCTGGCCTGTGCCATAAACCCCAAAACATGTCTATTAAAGAACAATTTAGTGACCTTAGAAAGAAATAGAAAATTGTAAAATTAAAAGACAAAGAGAGGTTTAGCTGGTTTTGAATGGACACACTAAGAACAGGGGAAAAAACAAATTCAACTTCCTGAAGTAAATTAAAAAGGCTGTCAGTGCCCTGTGTGTGGACAGAGATTATTCTAAGAAAGGCTGTGGAGCTGAAAAGCATCAATGTCAGTTTTCAGTGTACCTGGAATTTAAAATATAATTTTTCATGTGAAAACTGTAAGATAAACAACATCACAAAGGAAAAAAAAATTAAACTAAAATCAAAAAAGGAAAGGAGCACTGCTCAGGTTCTTTTACAAATGGAATGGGGCAAGATTTGTTAAGAATTCTTTAAAAATGAATGGATGTGTAATTAAGAAAACAAGAAAGGTAACAAAGATGCCAGAATTTGGCTGGATATATTGAAAATGAGTATTGCTTCCCATAAACACTCCTTGGGGAAAAGGCAAAGATTTTCTCAGTCCCTGTATGCAACGGGAAAGGAGAACCAAAGGCATAAATTCATTTATAAAAACAAACAAACAAAAAGCCCCTGCCTAAGATTGCATTTTTTTCTTCATTCATTCTGTTTGGTTTTGTCCAGTTTCTTCTAAAGACATTTACTAGCACAAAATCACCATCAGGGTTTGGGAACCTTTTGAGATTCTTCTGGTATTTGTCACTGAAACACCCCTGAAACCATGTTTGAGCTTCTTTGTGGTTCTAAATATCCTCCCACAGCTTTACTGGCTTACATGAACCACTTCATAATATTTAAATCCTTTTTTTTCTCTACCATGGCTCACCACAGCCACTCTTCTCAGCACATTTCAGAATACATTCTTAATATATTTACTGCTTCAGGTATGGGCCTTGTGAAAAATTTACCTCTATTAATAAAAACTACCACAAGAAACATTCCCATGCACTTCTGACTCACAATGCATGAAAGTATGAGTCCATCTGACTTTTCTCTCATTGTCAGAGTCCAAAACCTCATGAAATACTCACTAATCAGCATTTCTTTGGGATGGGGGAACACAGATTCCCTTGATACAGACAATTATATTAATAAGGCAGCGTTTCCAAGCCATCCATGGAGCACTGAAGTTCACACACACTCACACATGAGATTTGCAGCCCTTGTCAAAGGGTTTGCTTCTGGCTATCCTCAGCCTTGCAACATTTTCACATTAATTTTGGGCAGCAAGAATTATCCCGCTCGGGGCATTTTAAACATGCTTGAAAATAAATAATTAATGCATTGGACAGTATTAATTAGCAAAACTCAGAAACAGCTACTGTTACAGAGCCTGAAAAGTTTTTTCTGAACTTGTCAGGCTGTTAATAATAAATAGGGTGGAAATGGCCAATTAGCATACTTAAATAGCAGCCTTTATAAACAGTGGAAAATATCACTTTTCCTGTTCTTTTGATGGGAGAAATAAAAACCACCAACTCTGGTACTTTAATCCTGACACTTCACTATCAGAAATGTGGATTTACACTTGTAGGTGAATCAGACCTGTGGGACCAAACACAATATCTATGACAATTCTTTTCAGATATTGGAAATCCACTTTTTTTTACACTTTTTATGTGGCAATAAAGTTTGTAAAAAAAATAACATGTGAAGGTGAAACCTATGACCATATTTACTCATTCCTACAATTTGGGAAATCACAGACCTAGAGTCATACAGGTTATATTACAAAATATGACTTCTCTAAGGCATTCATACATAAAAATAATGATGATGATGATGATAATAATAATGATAATGATAATAATGATAACAATGATAATAATAATAAAACAAAATAAGATAATAATAATAATAATAATAATAATAATAATAATTCATGTCCCAGTCTCAGCTTTTTCTGACAAAGGGTTACTTTGGTTGTAGCACTGGAAATAATGAGGTGAAGGCAGGATGATGATGGCTGGGAGGGGTCAGCATGGATTTACAGAGCAGAATGACTCTGCCATGAGGAGAGGTGCTCAGTGGATGGTGGGAGAGCAGGGTTGACGTGGATCTTGACTTCAGCAAGGTTTCCAGTGCTGTCCCCCCAGTATTCCCATGGACCAACTGGCGAGGCAGGAAGCAGAGGAGCAGGCAGCTGGGCAGCTTAAAAAGGGTTAAACTGCTGGGCTCAAAGGTTTGTGGTGACAATTCCAGCTGGAGGCCATGCTATCCTATCCATGGAAAATAACCCACAGTAGTGTGATACCAACAGGAAAAAGGAGAGGGAAAGATGCAAAACCAGGCAGCAGCACTGTTCCTTCACCTTCCTTTCTCATAAAAACTAACAGAGAGGGTAAAAGAGGAAATTATACAAAATGCACTGCTGTAGCTTTTGAGTCTTATCAATATTCATCTTGAGGTGACCAAGCCACAGAGCTGTGTGTGACAGAGCCCACACACAACCCTGGTACAGCATAAACCATCCACTTGACAGTCAACAAAAACAGCAGTACCCTGAGCTATAATATTGTTGCACTGCCAGTTCATTTATTCATGAACTGCAGAGCAAAATAAGCACGTGGAATGTATATAAATTTTCAGTTCAGAAGTTACTGCCATCAAGGGAGAGCCCTAAGTTATGCACTACCTTTATAAAAAAGTTTGTGGTTTGTTTCTTTTTTTCCCCAGGAATGCTGCAGCACATCTAATGAGCACACCCCTTAGCCTTTCTCTTTTGGAACAAAGCTTCCCTTTGTTGCTCAGGGCTCACACTCAGCTGACATGTGCACCAGAAACAAAACTGCTCTAAGAGTTTGGAAATAACTATGTTCAATTTACTGCCTTCTCTTTTTTTTTCCTTTCTCCAAGTAGCAAGAGTCCATCTGCTTCTGTCCTCATTGGCAGTTCTTGCCTATGCTTGGCCATGCAGTAAAACCACTTTGCACAGCAGAGGAATCCACTGAAGGACACAGATTTAAGATAAAATCAGATTTTTAGGCAATAATCAGACAATAAATTCTATCCTGGAAGGTAATGCAGCCCGGAGAGCAATTATGTTTTCTTTACTCCGTTACATTTGAAAAGTGTGAAGTTCTTGCCTGGCTTATGAAAGAACAAAATAACCTGAGTTTGACAGGCAGCTGTGGTGAATAATATAAATTATATCCTTTCCCTGAGCTGGGCAATCCTCAGAGCAGCCTGAACTCCGGTGTCCTGAGATCCAGCTGTCACTAAACCCAAAGCCTTTGGGACAGGACACATCAGGAGAAATCCCAGTCCAAATCTTCCTCCTCTGGCTGGAACGATGGATACACAGGGTGAGAAGTGGCCCAGCCCAGCTGCCCATGAAAGCTTTAAATAACAGCATGAAAACTCAATATATTCAGACCTTTTAAAAAGAGATTGACTAATATTCAATGTCTTAATGTACCTCCAAGTGCTAACAAAAAAAAAAGTTTAAATCTTTATGTTAACATCAATATTTTGGGTTTATTAATGTGTTGTGCTCTGTCTCAACAAAAGCACAATGTCATGGGTTTGGGTCTTACTATGAAAAAGAACAATGAATATTTATAGTTTTCATGTAAAAGATTGGTTAATGAATAAATGCAATTGATAATTAAGAATTACAAATAAAGATGTTCCTACCAATATTCCTACCAAATGAAATTTAAAACCTGACCTGCTCAATGACCAAACATTTCCAATAAAGCCACACTCAGAGATTCTGAATAACCATGAAGACTTCAAATATATGAAATCTTCAGGTTTAGTTAAGGCAAATTTAAAAAAAAATCTCCAAAAAGCAATGATGGCTTCAGAAAAAAACTAAGGGCAAAGTGCAAATTACACACTTGAAATGAAAAAGTATCAGTGAATGAGAAAGAAAAGATGCAATTTGCTGTTTCTCTATAAAATTCAAAATAACCAATTAATTAAATTTTAAATATATTATACACATACTTTACCATTTTTCTTGCTCCTCAATTCAGATTTCATAACGCGTTAATTATTAAAACAGGCCATTAAGTCATTCCTTCAAGCCAAGAGAACCGAAGTAAACTGCTAAGAAATGTTCCTTTATTTTCCTTACATTCAAATCCTCTTTTATTGTGGCTACCAAAGCTTTACCATGCTGCTTTGTTTTCCTCTGTCCACCTGATGTGAAAACAAACACCAAAAAAATGGGGGGAGAGAGAGAAAGCTGAGGAAAACCTCTGGTGGAGCCACGGTCTGATCTGAATCCTGATCATCACCTGCTGCACCATTTAAACGGAAACAAGATTTAAACTCTCCCTGGAGAATGTATGGCTGTGATTCAGCTAACTGACATCTGCATGCTCCATGGAAACACCGCTGAAGGAACATTTTCCTGGCCATCCCAAGCCCGGCTGATGAAGGAAGCAGTTTGGGCATTCAGGTTTCAGGTGGCTCATTGCTCATCTCTGCTGATAAATTAAATATTTTTTCCCTGAAATCTCAATCCAGCTCCTGCCCAAACTCATGGCACTATGAACACTTGAATCCTGTGAGAAATTTGGGAGGAGAAGTCTTTGTCTCCCTGGGAAAAGGTGGAAAACACACATTAAACTGCACAGGATGACCCAGGAGACAGAAATGTTTCCCTGTAAAAGTTGTGTTTTGCAATAAGGATTCTTCAGCTCCTGTTCTATCCCATATTTTGCCATGAAAACCACAAGATATGGATCTCATTTCATTTATACACAGGTCCAAAAACAGAGTAGCACAAACAGCAAATACAGAAGTGCATAAAAGTACAAATCACTGGAACAACCTGCTTTAAGTCTAAAATACCTTTATGCATTTTTTTAACTGTTCTTGTCATCAAGATCATCAAACATCATGAACAAAATCAGATAAAAGGAATATTCTTTAGCAGATCCTCTGCACTTGACAAATAAACCCACCTTGTTCAGCAATTCAGCAGAGGATAAAAAAAAAGACATTTTTTATTCAACATCAAAAAGTCTTACTAGAAAAACAGAGGGGATGAATACTCAGGATAAAGTTTAACTAATGAAAAACTTAAAAGCCTAAAGCATAGATTTATACCAAACACCTGTAAAATTACAAAATGATGCACTGCTAAAATGTAATTTTTTTTTTTTTGTTTATGATAAAATCACTTGGAGATAGAATTTCTGTGGTACAGCTGAGCTTTTTTTTCTGAACAAATTTAAAGAGCTCCAACACAACTAGTCTCATTTTCTAAATGCATAGGATAAATAAAATAAATGGAATCTACCCTCTTAAACATAAAAAACTCAAACAGATAAATGCATCTTAGAGTCAGTAACAGCTACAGAACCCACACTCCATCAAGCTGTTACCCAGTTTTTATAGAATTAAGAGAATCATTCAGAAGCCTTAATAGCATAATGCATTAATATAATGGAGCATTGTGTCTCAATATCACAACGGGACAGCTTCAAAAATGCAAAAACAAAATTAAGTTACAATCTAATTTGTTAAATCCCATTTAGTCAGGTTTGTAAACTCTTTTCTGCCAACATCAGCTGTTTTGGTTGCCAGTTAGTAAAACACTGCTAGGAATGCAAGGAGAGGTGAAGCCACGTCCACAGTGACAAAGCACAGACCTCTGCAGTAAATAAATGCTGGATAGAAGAAATCCTAATAAACTGGACATGAGTCAAACACTGAAATCCTCTAATTTATCAAAAGTTTCCAAAACTTCCATCATCACAGGCTGTTTACATTAATATGATTGGTTCACTTCACAGACCTGCTCAGAAAATCATAAAAGCAGTAAATGTGCTCTCTGAGCAGGCAATTGGGAATTTTCTGCTTAAGGGAAAAAATGGAGGGGTGCCTGGAAAACACAACCCTTGATGCTTCTAATAGTGCAGAATACATGAGCTTTAAATGGATTTTCCCAGGTCTGTTTAAAATTATAATGGGTCAATTTAGTTTACTCTGATGATTTCCTCAGTTACAAAGCTGCTTAAGAATTTCTTGGCTCTAAGCTGCAGCTCACTGCTTTTTATGGTTATGGCTGATATGACGAAATTGACTGGGTTAAAACGTGTTGGATTTGGCTCAGAAGTCTAAAAAAAATGACAATTTTTTGCTTTGATAGCCCAGAATAATTCCTCCAACATCTAGATCAGCAGAACCAAGGTGGCAGCGATGAAAGCATCTCATGGAACAGAGTAGAAACCCCAAGGACAACCAGGAGCTCCAAGGAACTCACAGGAGATCCTTGCAGTGAAATAATTTTCACGATTACTTATTTTAAACTCATGATTAAATCATTTCAGTTCGGAGGGAGCACGGCAGGGACTGCAGGAGTGGCACTTGGGAAGGAATGAGCTGCCTGGGGCAGGAGGTGGCAGGACTGCTGCTGGCAGCAGCTTTCAGCGTTTGCCAGAAGACAGCTTGTGGTGGGCTCTGTGAGACACCCGAGGAGATGGAAGGGTCTGCTGGAGTCAAAAGGGGCAACCCCACTGCTCCCACACTCTCCTGGGCTGGCCACACGCTCATCTGACCTCTCATGAAAGCAGTTCAGCTTGCTGCCAGAAGAATAACAATTCCGAAGGGGAAAGAGGTGACAAGAGCTGGAGTTGACGAGGAAGGAGCTGGAGAGGTGCCTGGACTGCAGGATGAGGGAGAGGAAGCCCAGCAGGAAGCAGCAAGCTGTTGGATGAACTTCGGTGTCACGAAACTTCACGCTTCAAGATCGAGGTTAAAATTGCTATTTGAACAATTCATTATTTCCAGCACTCCCAGGGAAATGAAACAAAAGCAGTGAACTTCATTTAAATACAGGCTGGGAACAACTGCCAAGAGGAACAAGGTCAGCATGAATTCCCCCGATCATATCCCTCAGTGCTGTAAAGTACATGCTGCTTTTATCCTCTAACAGTCGAACTGATTAATATGATGAGCTAAAATTGCCAGCCTCCATGGGATGGAGAGGATAGATGTGAACATGTGCTGAAAATTAAAAGGTGGCAAGAAATGAGCAGGCCGCTCCCCCAAAGTCTGCAGAAAGAACAACTTCTAGCAGCCAAATTCTGAGTGGTGGCTCCCAGCCTCATTGCACAGTTGCCAAGGCTGTGCCAGACATGAAGACAACCTCACTGGCACTGAGGAGCCTTGTGTTCAACAAGACTTTTGGGCTGCTGGAAGATAAGACAGAAGAAATTCCATCTTTAGTCACAACATCACACCACCACGCTCAAAACAAGCAGCAAAAGGAGCGAGCTCAAGGCTGGCGCTGAGATAACTCAACCATTGGATTCTTGTCTTTCAATTTGCTCAGCATAACCCAAAATACCTTGGTTTAATACTGGATCTTGCCAAGAATACTGCTGTGAGCTCAGAACTTTTTATAAAATAGATTTACTGAGGAGCTGGGAACAAATCCATTTAGATGAACTGTAAAATGAGAGCTTAGCATTCAGTGACACAAAATGACAGGCACATGCTGAAATGAATTAACCCCACTGGCTTGGATGTAATACCCGGTGTCTTTAAATGTATCATTCCTCCATTTCTAAAATTATTTTAAAAGAAAAACTCCTAAAATGTCATGAAAGTAAAGGAAGGGGCTGAAAGTAGAATTGAGCTCCTCATTGTGGTTTTGATTTCTTAGTGATCTTAGCAAATCACTAACTCATTCTTCACTTTCTGCCTCATAAAACTGAGGAAAAAAACTTGATATATACCTGACACTTTTAATATGAAAAGCACTTTAGAGAAGCTTTTTGACACAGGATGAAAGATTGTACTTTGCCATACAGAATAGCTGTATTACCTGACATGCTCATTATACACTGTCAGAGCCCAACAACTTTCAGAATATTTTCCTCCTATTATTCCTCACTCTTTGGCTGTGTTCTGTAATTACAGATGGAATTCTGTAGATTGCTTTAGTGACTTTGGAGAGTACTTCCCTCAGAAATCCAGATAAACCTTCTTCTCAACTGCTCAGCAATGTTTTCAAGAGTCTTGCAGATATTTGGGTAGAGGTTTTTGTAACGCAGCCTCCTCAGCCCACAGTGCTGTGAAAAAAGGAACCATTCCTATTTAAAAATCTCTGACATTTCTTAACGCTATAGACAGAAAATAACCCAAATTAATTGTATTTCCTGTCTGGTGTCACTTAACCCTGCACACATCCACACAAGCAGCATTCACAGCACAAACACAACCATTTGTTAGTTCCATGGCTACGTTCTAGGTCACAACTCAAGAATTACTCCTTCCCAACTCAGTTTTGTCCTTCTCCCCTTGTGTCTGTGCTGCACAGAGGCGCCAGGAGTCTGTCAGCACCACCACAGGATCAATCCTGCATCACCTCCCCTGGCTGGAGCTTCTCTGGCAAACCAGAGCCACTTCTGGCACACTTCAGACCTCTCTCCCTCAGCAGAAATTGTCCTGCCTACTTCAGAAACCATCAGAAAGCACCAACCACACATTTATTTGTCCCTGCCCCTCAGAACGGTCATTCCTAGGCAGGACAGTGAATTCCAAGGGGAGGAAAGGGCTTTGGGGAATCATTTCAGCAAGCCAAACAATGCCAGTGAACTGACATCACTCCTAAAAACACTTCTTTGTGTGTCACTGAAGTGATGCCCAGACACACCAAACAAGGGGCTGTGTGTTCCTGGGGGTGGCAGCCGCCCATCTGCTTCTTCCACGCTGCCAAATCCAAGGCCCTTCATTAAAAACAGGATTTGGGTGATGCAATTTGCCAGACTCTGCCCCATCCCTGCTCCTTGCTCTCACACAATGAGCCATGGGGAAAATCCTGCTTCTCTTCCGCTGGCATTCACAGGAAGTTTAGCCAAAACACACAAATCGCTGTCGAAAATCCTCAGAAAACTCGTGGCTCTGTGTATTTACTGCTCCTTCAGCTCCTCGTGCCAGTAAAATTTCTGGTTTTCTCCAGAGTGAAGGTGATTGTGGAGAGCACCTCACCCAAGTGCAAGGGAATGTGAAGGGATGGATCCTGCTGAGGATGGATCCTCACAAACCCCACAGCTTGGAGCTCTGCGGGGAAATCATCCAGCAAAGGGTGACCTAAAATAAAACATCTCAGCTGGAGATGAGCTCAGAGCTCTGGGATACACCAGAGATCCCCACCTGAGGCTGCCCTAACACATCCTAAGGTTAATTTTGGTAATTCAGTTCAAATGCTGTGAATGTTTTATGGTTAACAAGATGTTCCAGACCCCAGAAATATTTCAGGATTAATTCATTGCTGGTGTTACATTTTGTATTTTTTCCACGCATTCAAAAAATACTTATTGGTTATCAAAACAAACTGAAAACCCAAAAGAAAAAGCTGTCTGAAGACTGTAGACATGCACAGGAAAGACTGATATATAGTCAAAGCAGGAAAAAAAAATAATTGAAAGCAATATTGACTATTTAATATACATTTGACTGTTCTACAGAATGCACAGCAGTAAATAAAGACCAGTGTTTGCTATATTATGGTAAAAGCTCATCTTGTCCCAAAATTTCCATTGGTTAATGGTTTAGCCTTAAGGTTCTGTAGGAAAAAAAGAAAAAAAAGAAAAATTGTTTAATTTAGGAAATAAGAGTAACTCCTTGTTATAAACAACATGCACTCTGGGGCCAAGATAATTTTACTGTGCACTTGTTATTTAAATGAGTGCAGTGTCTCCATATGGCCATATGGATGTGAGATATATGTTACGTGCTCAAGGGGCACTGGAGGATTTAAAGTACATATGTTAACAAATAATGCTGAGATGGCACCCAGCATTGCTGTCCTCACCATGGCAAACACTAACCTGCTCCATTCTTACATTTGTTATTTTCCTTAGAAGCGTTTCTAAGAGCTAAAAAGCACGTGGGGATTTCACAGAGGCTTTCCTGCATAATCAAGTTATTTCAAGAATTACACTCCTGGAAGCAGGGCACCTTTGTCTGTGCTCTTCAAAGCAAAACCAAAAGCAAGTTCCATACATAACTCTAAATATTGGGTAAATCTAGAACTCCCAGACAATCTTCTCAGTATTAACACTTCTCATTTATTATGATACTATGTTAATTCATGCCAGATGGAGACTATTCAAATGTTCATGACTTGTACTTGTCATGAACATATGTTCCTGGAATAATGGAGTGGTTTCATAGCAAACAACATCCCATATTTAAAGACCTATGATGAGGCCCATAAAAGAAAAAAAAAATACAAAGGCAGAGAAGGAAACAGCTGGAAAAAAAATAAAAAAAATCAGGTTCTTCACTACCAAGAGGATTATGGAGGGCAGTGAATTCTCTGCACACTCCTGACCCTACACTGGGCACAGAACTGTGACACATCCCACCCAAACCTGTGCCAGGGAGCACTTTGTATTTCCTGACTTCCCCACACCACAGCAATCCTTGTGTATTCAAGACAAATACTTCCACTGCAGGGGAAAGCAATATAAAAATCAGATCTTCAAACCCCTGCATTTCAGTTCAAGGTCTACCTTGCAGAGTTGCACAGGGTGAAGGTGCCAAGGACGTGCCTGGAGGTGACAATGGCAGTGCCCAGCTGGAGGCAGAATTTGGGCATTGCTGCTCTAAACCCAGGGAAGGCACAGCCAGGGTTAATAAAGGCTAAAAGGTGCCTTTATTTCACAGTCTCTCAGTGCTGTCACTGATTAAGCTATCAGAAATAGGTGCTGCAGATAAAAGGTACATGTTGTTTCTTTTTGAAAGAATTCTGCTTAATTAGGAAAATAGATTTCTCAGCTTGTTGCCATAATGTCCCTGCATTATGAGCCAAATTCCTCTTCCCTACCAGAGTTAACTTCAGCCTGCTTCCTTTCCAACTCAAGGAAATTATTGCTTTTGGGTTTTGCCCTGAATTGCAAAACAAACAACTCCAACTAGCAGACAGGCTGGTTTCTCATTCTAGGAATATGATCTGACTAGTTAAATGTTCTTTATTCCCCTTTCAAATAGAGACAGAATTATTTTTGCTAATGCAATGAAAGGTTACAGAACACCTTCCTCAAGTTTTGTACAGGAGATACACAAACTCCAAACCTCACTCCTTTCCCATCTTACCCACAACATGCAGAATTTCCAAACAATTTGTGCACAGGTTTGAACAGGAAGATTTGAAAAACAGGAACGAGGGATGATTAACTTTGGGGTAAAATAAAACCAAACAGCAGCAGAGTTGAAAATGTCACTGGTGGATTGAGAGGTGGGGGACAGGTACAGCTGGGAACACAGGGAAAAAAAAAATCCATGGAGGAAAGGGAAATGGATAGCAAAGAAGTGGTACAAGCAGTTATGAAAACATGTTTAGATGAAATGAGCAACAAAGGAAACTTAGAGTAATCTCAACATTTCTTCCACAGCACAGAAGCTGCTTGCAAAGGAAAGAAATTGTAATTGACCAAGGTAAAAAAGCACTTTTGTTTCCAAACCAAAACACTAAGTGAATTGAACAGACTGAACTACATGTCACGCCAAGTGTTTTAAGCTTTAAATTCCAGACGTGCAGAGATGTTAAAAATCACAGACACAATTGTTATCCTTACACACTGATAAAATCCTGCAAAAAAGGCCTTGATTTTCAAAAAAAAAAAAACCCAAAAACAAAACCTTTGTTTTCTTTGTTCTGCCTGCTGGGGAAGTTGAAAATATGGAAAGCTGAAGTGTTTACATTTCAGAGGCTCCACAAATTCACTTGACTAATTAAATCAATTTGTAGCCCAGTAATAGGCACCATCTTTTAGGCAACTCGGGGCCAGGATAGCACCCGTTTTGGAAGGGCAGATGGGAGAAAGGAAGAGACAGGAAATAATGGCTTAGATTTTGAATTCTCATGACAGAACGAGCTCCTGCAGGACTGAAAAGACTGTTATAATATTTATCGAGTTCTGCCAGTGGTAATGGCAGCGTGTTCCCCCCTCTGCGCTGACTCAATGGGCACAGAAAATGAAAACCTGTTGGGTGAGATAATAAAATGTGCATGTGTTCTGCCTGATAGCAGTAGCCCTGGTGATAATCCTATGAATTCCCAAAATATGTTCCAGCACGATTCAGAGGACAAGTATTACATCCTGAGCAGAAGAAGGGGAAAATAAGACGTGGCAGTGGCAATGACCAAAACCTCCAGCCTAAAAAATGGATAAAAAAACCTCTACACAACTGTTTCCTTCAGAGAGAAAAAAAATAAAGGAGCTAAAAATAAAGCTAGAAGCAAACCCTGAAGAAGCAAGTATTCAGCCTTCAGTCAAATATAATCTAAAAATCCCCATCACCAATAAAACACACATGAGCTTCAATTTGTCTCTGTCAAGTCTGCTTTGTTTACAAGCCCTGAGAAATGGTCTCCAAACCTTGCACCTTCCTACAGCTAAACCAGATCAGCTGTGCTCTTGAAGGTAATCCTGCTGAACACCTTAAATATTTTGGGTTTTCCTGTACTATAAGAGAATGTGGAGATGCAATAATTTTTGTTCCTATTTGCAGTTATCCATTGCTTCAGCAAATGGAATCTTCCTGTTTTCAGTCTCCTGAAAGAGTGGAGCAATGAAGGAAAAATTGAGAATATTTTGCAAATTCTTTAGAAGTTGTGTGCTATTGTTATTTCTACCTAGAATATGCTATGTGTATTCAAATAAAAGTCCTATATATATTTAGATATATATGTGCACATATATAAAAGCACAAGCAGCTTTTTCCATGGATAGTGCCACTTATTTTGTTATGAAACAAGAATTTTTGTAAAGACCAAAAAGCTACTGTTAGCAACCAAGCAGAAAAAGAAATGTATTCTTCTTGTTCTTTTTTTTAAAAATGATTTGTTCAGTCACTTTTTACTACAGACCATTTAACTTGCTCTCTCCTTCAGTGACAGAACACAAATCAAAAACTGTCAGGTGTTTTAAACTGTGATCTGCACTACACTTGAAGTTTGAACTGCAGCTCAGAATCATTGGACTCAGACCTACAATTGTTGCTATTCCTAGACATGTCACAAAATCCAGCTCTGCTACAGGGATGTGGATTCTGCCTAATTCAAAAATAGGACAAAACCTTGTTCAGGGCAAAGAAGCCCTACAAAGCCATAGTGCCTGTGAACAATCCCAAAAGCAACACATTCCCATTCCCAGAGAGCTGGGCACATTCAGCCAAGCCTCTTTCTCATGTAAATGCTTGTTTTACCTGTGCAGCTCTCAAATCCTTTCCCCTCAGAGAATAATGTGTTCTCTGGCCTTTCCCTTGCTCCTACTCCCAGTCTGATTCCCAGATTCGCCCTGAAGCTCTTTGCTGCACTCGCTGTCTTCCCTTTTCCCAGAACAGATCTTTTACATCTTCCCAGAAAAATGCTTCCCCTTCCCACCCTGCAGCCACTTTGATCACCTTGCTGAGATCTCACCCTGCTAATTTCACCAGCTGAAGGAACAGTTCCCAGCTCAGAAGTGACTTTTCTGTCTTTTCCTGTCTCTGCAATCAGTTTTCCAAGCACTTCTGAGACAGTAGGAACTCTCAGTAGCAGGAGATCCTGGCTGTGCCCCATAAGGGATGTTCTGAAGCATCTGACACATGCAAAGAAAAAACTTGCAAATCAATGCTTCTTGAAGGACTTATTCCGTGTGACCCTTCAAAAAGATTCTGCCTGACTTTTCCTGTCACTGCTCAACATCGAGATTGCACCAAAGGAAAAATATTCCAAAGGACGAGCCCATCAGAAGTCGAAATTCTTTATAGATTGCAATAAACCAAACCTATATCCCAAGTCTCAAACAGTTCATCTTCCATCTTCTCCTCAGTGAATAAATCAGTGTTACTAAGCACGGTGAAAAGGTGAAAAAGGACACTCTGCACTTTATTTGAAATATACTGCCCATACTCCATTTTATATTCCTTTTGTTATTCAGTGAGCAATGTTTTACCGCTTGCCCAGATTAAGAATGTTTCAGTCTACATACTTATCATTTAAAACCACGATTCCCCCGAAGGGAGCACAATGGGAGAACATGATGTTAATTAGCCTTATGGCATTATATCCCAATTCTACACCACAGTTGTTGCATTCCCAATGCCTATTCCTTCAACCTCTCATGAAAAGGATCTGCACTTAGTCAACTTAGAGCATATTACTTTCCCATAAGGGAAAAAGGCTCATGTAAAATGTAGCGACCTGAAGTGAACACCACTAAAACATTAATGCTCTGTTCTTTAAATAGGCTTCCCTTTTATCCCAGCGTCATGCGAAACTGCTTGACATGTTTTGTTTGGCTGCTGTTTCAAAGGGTACAAATTTTACCCAGTCCAACTTCCAGGCCCCTGCAGCCCATTCATCCAATTAAAGGACTGTGGAATGAAAACAGAGAAAACGCTTTGTGGAGCTTCAGAAATATTGTCCCTCAGGAAGGCTGCCTGCAAAAAGCGAACAAATCCATTGTGCAAACTGGTGCATTGCAATAGAATAAAACTGCTCCTCAAAGTCTCTTTATCCAACATGGATTACTGACTCCTGATAGCTGTAGGTTAGTTGAAGGTAGAGTCTATCGGAGTCAGGAAAGCTCTTATTACCTTTTATTATAACACATCCTCCCCCCATAATCTATAAAAAAGCCTCTAGGAGCCCATTCACTTCTACACCTCTTCGCCGCCTTTCAGTTTCAATAATGCTGAGTACAATTCAGGACTCTTTGCAGTCCACTGTAGTTTCCATATGCGTCCACAGGCTAAATATTCCTAAAACGCCCTTGGGAAAGGCAGCCTGCCATTTATTATTTCAGATTTCTGGGAACTGTAGCCCTTGCAGCTCCCTGGGAATATTGTTTCAGACAGTTCTGCTAAAACCTACAACCTTACCTCTTGACCACACTAAGTGAAATTAATTATCATGCAAAGTTCCTTGTGATACCCTTTTCTGTGCATTAGTAATATAAATAAAGAGCAGAGGAAGACATTTAAAGTGAGGCTGACAAACAAATGCTAAAGACCAAGTTTTTATGATTACGGAGCCAAGATTTGAGGAAGGTCACAGCAATAACTGCAGAAAACTAATTATGCACTGCTTCATGCTGATTGAAAACTCAGGAATGCTGCTTGATTGTCCATATTTTAGACACACACACACACTCTTCAAAGTGAGGTGCAAAAACTCCTTCTCCTTCTCACTAAGAAAGAGTAGAAAAACACAAAAATTGAGGTTTTGGTAACCCTGAAATTAATTCACTCCCTTTGCTCCAGAACCAGAGGATGCCCCCTGTGACCCTGCCCACAAATTAAAGCAGTGGTCACTCAAAAAATGGATTCACATTTAGGCTGGTTTGAATGAATCCCAGATTTCCAAGGAATTTGATATAAATCTGAAGAATTTTGCAGGTGAACCAAATGTAAAAATTGTTTGCTACCACCACATTTCTTGGATAATACTGGGGCACTTGATTTGGATGTTGCTCTTCCACTGGTGTTAACAAGTGTTTCCAAAAACTATTTTTACATTACTTTTCTTCTCTTTTTCCTGTATTCTCAAGAGAGATTGATGTCTCACCATGCACTGCTGTAACTCGAAATCTGGGAGAATGATTTGCCAAAACAGATCATATCCTGATATGGAGAGAACCACTCACTTCCTGCAGCCTTTAAACTTGTTAATTATCAGCAAAAACAATGATCAGAATCCTGGACTTCTCATTTGTATGTAACAAACAAGATTCTTGGCAGGACTTATTGGCTAATGTGAGAGGAGGGAAACCCCAGTGGTCCTGTCTGTATTCCTCACAAATTTGTTCGTGGATCTGTCACACACTGGCAAGGAATGCCTTTTTCTGTTCCAATGTATTAGTACCAGCTTTAACCTTGTATTCAAGAACCTCTTGGAGCTTCTTAAAGATCAATATTTCCCCCTTTTCTTTAAAATGCAAAAGGAAAATGTAGCATTGAGAATATATCTCCTTTTTTCCATACGGTATATTATGGCCATTTCAGTATCAGACAACGGTTTTTAATTAATTTTCCAATTTTCCAATTGGCAATTACTAACCCAAATGCATTGATTAAGGGGAAGATTAAGCTAAATTCTAGCTTAATTGAATTCTTACTGTTACACATTTGCTTGCTGTTGAAATTTGTCATTATTTCTTATAAAAGGAAGGAAGGTAACTTTCTTAGCAGCGAGTCATAATTATAGATTTTATACACATGTCTAGGTTGATATATTTCACAATTTAATTTAAATATACACTGAAACCTCTGGATTCTTTCCCTGAAACTTGTCATGACAGTTTTTAAAAATTACTGAAAAAATTTTGAAGTGAATCTTACTTATTTCCTCTAGCCTGTTACAATATGAGTACCTAATCACTCAAATTATTCACTAATTTCTTAATTCTAAATAACCTTATAATACATATATATACATATAAATATTTGATTAATATAATTTACTTCTCTGTTTAATTGATGAAGTCCCTGATTGTCCATGCATCAGTAACAACCCATAAAAACTTAGAATATCAGTACCTAACAAAAGACAGTTGGAATAGAGTTTAAGTTCTCATAAATAAATATCAACTGTTCAAATTTATATCTCAAGTAACTCAAAATACCTGTGGTCAAGTGAAAACTTATTTTTCTGTCCAATGACTCTTGTTCAACATGTTCTTTCCACCCAGCTATACAAGAGAAGCCAATAAATCTTCACCTTCACATGAGACAAACTAGAGGAAAATAGGCAGCTTGAAAATTAAATACTAATTTACTTGTTTACTGTATGACAAGTTAAAATAGGATTTCTCCTTCAATGAGGCAAATTATGTCTAAATTACCTCCTTTAATATCTTAAATGACAAGAAAGCCAAACATAATTAATCACAAAAAAAAAAAAAAAAAGATTAAATAAAGCATTTGTTAGAATAATATTTCCTGTCAAAGGGTTTGGACCTGCCAATCAAACAGCTGCCCAAGCTAACAGGAACCACATTCCCATTTCTGAGATCCATTTCCAGTGCAGGTTCTCTCCTCCCCATTTTCCTTTCTCAAAGCTCCCTTGTGCAGCTTGGCCAAGTCACTCCTGCCTCAGCCTCTGCAGCAGCAGAATTTCCTCTCAGATGAACTCAAAAGCAAATGTAATAACTATGGAAGCACTGAATTGCAAACCTAAGCACTCTCAAAGGTTCAGTAAGAGATGAAACTTCATAGTCCTACACATATTTGTTTGGGAATTCCAGGAGCATTAGGTCCCAAGCTAAAAAATATATTTTAGCTCCTTTCTCTTAACTTGAAGCTCACATTCTTGCTGCATTTAGGGTAATCCAGAAATCTTCTTCCTGGGGATAGAATGAAAAACGTCCTCTAGAACCAACTGCTAAATGTATAAGAATTAAATCTTATTCTGAGCTGCTGGAAAAATGATTTGCCAGTCTTACAATAAAATTAATGACCTGAACAATTTCATCTGTTAATATATGGAATTCTCAAAGCAGGAGCTTTTACTGTCTTCAGCTGGACCTGTAGGACAAGAACACTTTTTAAAGAAAGCACGGCTATAAATACAAACTTGGGATGTCAGCTACCAAGTGTCATTATCAAATAATGACCTTTTTCATCTAGGAGCACCTCCTGACCTCTCTGACTTTGGGGCTGTGTGCTGGCTAGATGGGGTTTTCAGAGCTGACAGTGAAGCAGAAACAAGATGATGTCCTTAATGATATTCAAAGCAGCAGGATCACCTCCAGCCCCTCGCAGCAAGCGCTGCCGCAGTACAAATCCAGTCAGGACTAAAGGGGGGATCTGCTCTCTTACTTTGCCTCACAGTTTGAGCTTACCCTGGAAATCAAAATTTTTGACAGCGCCTTGCTCAAGTTCCTGGATCATCAGCTGGGGAAACTTTTATGCACCGAGCAGAGAAGTGCCGTGAAATTACAGCGATCCCAGAAACCACATGGACACCACTGGCCTGGCTCACTCCCCTGAAACCAGCCCAGTCCCTCTGACAGTGTGTTCACCTCCCCAGCTCTCAGTCCTGCCCCGAGTCCAGCACATCAGCAGGGATAACAAATAACCACTCCCGTGCTGCCTGGAGCTGGCTGGGGACGGGAGCAGGAGTAAGTGTGGGATGAGCTGAAGCGTCAGGAGGTTCTCTCTCCCCCCGGTTCCCCAGCTGGATGTGGCACCATCCCTGAGCTCCTGCCCAGGGCTGGCTGCAGGAGGAGCAGCTTGGGCTGCTCAAGAACCTTTGGAGTTAGAGAGCAACCGAGTCCATGCATCACTTCCAAAACATTTTAGCCACACTAAATGATTAGATTTAGATTAGTTTAGAGATAATGAACAACACAGAAGGGTAAACTTCTAAATTCTTACCAGAAATCCGGCTGTTCCACAGTAATTTCTCAGTAACTTGTTGCAAGAAGCACATGGGATATGTACTCAATCCCTTTTCTTTGACATTATTTCTATCCTCAACTTCTGTTTGCAGCCCTTTGAATTCTCCACAAGCAGAGGAGTTGGGAGCATAACAAAGAGACAGGATTGTGTGCAAAAAGTGCTAAAACTGGTTTAAAAACAAGCTTAAATATTATACATATGTATATAAATAAGATATTTATACATAAAAATAATGTAAAATGTAATTTTCTTAACATAAATTTATAATCTGATAGAAGGGGAAAATCAGCCTCTATGTTGTTAGGAACTTCTAGATCTTTTTATTAAAACTTGATTTTATGTTTTTCTTCTCTTTATGAAAATGAGTCCTGGAAATTTGGCCCGAAATATCATAGCAGTTAAATGGCAGTGATTTAAAACCCCTGTGAATTCTTATCACCCATCTGTCCTCTCTTTCAATCCTGCTTGGGGTTTCCATCAGCTTTCAGGGTTCAGCACAGCTGAGTTCTTCTATTTCTCAGCGTACTGAAAAGGAGATTCTGCAGCCTCCAAGCCCATTTTCTATCAGATTGTGCTGCAAGACCTCTCCTGGCATCTCACTCTCTTTTTCTCTTCTGAAAGGGCTTGTCAGGCTACAAGATGTCATGCACCAAGTCATTAAATTTCCTTTTTTTGTGCCTGCAGCTTGGAAGAAGGTTTATGCAGCAACAACAGTCTGTTTTTCTTTGCATTGTTTTTTCCCTATTTATTTGTGTTGTGTTTCTGCCACAGTGACTTAATTTGTGCAACTGACAATGTTGTCTCACCCACCTTCCTGCTGCCAGCAGGAAAGGAATTAATGCCTGGCACTGATGGCTGCTGGTGAGTTTGTAAGGCTAAACTCTGGTTTTATTTAACTCAATTTTATTCTTTCTGTTCTGTCCTCCAGGACTGGCATTAATGCCCCACAGGCAAATGAAATGCAGTGTTCCAAAACCACTTATTTGCTATGTGATTTATTTGCTACATAAATGTTTTTCATTCTTCTCTACCTCTCAGCCAGCAGCCCATAGCTGGGTTGTTGTTTCTTTGAGAAACAAGCAAATGTTATGTACTACACAGCATCAGAAATCTCCTTTTCAATTGCACAACAGAGGAAAGGGCAGCTGGAGGGAGGGGGAAAAGAAGGATGTCACACACTGCAAGTTTCTCAGGCCACTCAGAGCTCTGGGAATGAAGGGATGGAAGCCTCACCCAGACCAGAGGCAGTTCAGCCTCTGCCATCACTTCCTGGGTTATTCTGAGTAAAAGTTCCTCGGTTTACAAGCACTGCTTTTTGAATAAATAATTCCAAATTCAGTGTGGGACACAGAGGGAAAAGCTGCTGTCTTGCTGGTAAGAGCTCTCAAGATGGGTCTTGGGAGATCCAGATTAAATCTCTAAAACAACAAATATTAGGGGAACAAGGATTAATTCAGAGGAGCGATTTATGGTGATCACAGGGTACTCTGAGCTGGAAGGGACCCACAAGGATCAAGTCTCACCCTTAACTGAATGGTCCATAAGAATGAAACCCACAAACCCTGGTGTCAGCCCCATGCTCTAACCAGATGAGCTAACATGGCCACTGAAATGTGAGATATTTCTAATCTAATTCATACCAGAGAGTTTGGGGTTGAACTTGTCAAAACCTCCCATGAAAAGCTGCAAAATGATGCAAAGAGCTTTAACCTTCTCCCTCTAGTGCAAGATGGGATAAGATAAACCAGACAATACACAAGAAGTGAGCTACTAACAAATCCAAATAGATGACTTTGATCTTTTCCCCTCTCCAGCTTTTCCCTTTACCCAATTCCCTCTCTCCAGCGGGACAGTGACAGCTGTAACTGAGATGTGCTTTCCAAGCCATTCCCACCCAGTGTGAGCCCCTTTGGTGTCACCCACCAGGTTCCCACTTTGGCACAGCAGAGCCAATCCCCGCTGTGGAATCCTCGGAGCCCCCAGGATTCCCCCCAGGCAGCAGCAGGGAGGAAAAGAGGTGCTGCTCCATCTTCAGCCAAACCTGGGGAGCTGGAGGGACCATCCACGGTGCTTCTGTCAATCCCCCAGCCCAGGAGCTCTGTCCTAGCAAGGGCAGCGCCGTGGCTGTCCCAGAGTTGATGTGACAACACCAGGGGACAGGGATGCAGGACTTGTCTCGAGTTTAAGGTCCTCTGTGCTCTCGGCTGACAGGCTGAGAGCTGCACCACAGGCAGCAGCAGTGGGTCAAGCTCTGGTGCTGGGACATCACACTGTGAAGAAAAGCACAGAAGGGGGGAATCTTTATCATTAAAAACACAAAAAAGCAACAAAGCAACCAGAGTGTCTTGTCTTTAATTCAGAAATGTGATTAGAGGTTCAACAGTTGCTTCTAAGGTGACACAGTGGGAAGGCTTGCTAAGGATTACACAAGACACACACACACACACACACACACACACACATAAGAAAAAGGTCAAAAAAGAAAGAAAAAAATAAAAAAAATAGAAAGAAATTTTTTTTTTTTCCAGGGCATCTAGGCAATGCTGAATAAACAAGGAACAGCAAACACAAAACCTGATCATTTATAATGTAAGACAATGAAATGACACAATTCTTCAGTAAACATATCTAACACTAGAAAGAATTAAAAATCAAGGTTAAGTGAAAATAGATTTAATTAGTATGCATTAAGAAATAAAAATACCCCCTAGAAACTCCTCATTCACACAAAACATAATTTCTTGTCAAGAATAGATTGATTCACTTCTAACTGCTCTTATTGCCAAAGACAGAAAACCTCTGGAACACTTTGATAAGCTCAGTGAACCTAATTGTGAGTTTTTAAGCTACAAATCCTGTCCAGCAGATGGTAACCAAAGATTTGAGACTCTTAATTATTTAAAAAAATTCAAGATGGCAAACCTGTCATCTCTGAGAAAGAGAAGCTGAGAGAAGAGCAGCAAGTCAAACCATGATTTAAGAGCAACCCATTTTTAAAGCTAATTCCCTTCGGAAAAATTTTGACAAGTTTGAATAAAAGGGAAACAAATTTTGAATTACAAATAATTATTGCTTTGGTTATTGAGGTTTATTTTGTGACTACAATGTGTTCTCATCTCTGCTTCTAAACTGACAATTACTTTGCTGAAAAGCACTGTGTCAGCACAGAGAAATGATGAGCACTCCAAACCCACCCAGGCATTTCAGAGCAGACTTCCCTCTGCTGTGCCTCTATTCCCCCTCACCTCAGTTTTAAAAGAGTGAAAAAATGTTTCATTTTCTTAATTGCAGATATTATAAAAAGTTCCACAGCAGCATCACCAGCAGAAAGGAGAAAAGCTGGAATATCTTCATGTTTTAAAAGCTCGGGGCTCATTGATGAATGGCTTCGATATTTGCAGTGGTTTTTATTTAGGGGATTGACTTCTTCCAGATGAAATTGTTGAAAAGCTTCCACCTTTTCTTCATGGGGCAGCAGTGAAGGCAGGAGGAGGCCAAAGTCTTCCACTGCCCCTTCTTCCCTGTCTTTTCTGTCTCTATGCCTAGGCCATGGGAAGAAGGGTTGACTGATGGATCTTTCTCCAGAATTCTGGGTTTTTTCACCTAGCTGGACCTCCAAAAAATCCCTTCTGATGGAGCTTTTCCCTTGCCAAGTTCATGAAGAGGAAGTCAAGCAAAATTCTCACTGTTTATGCCACCCAGCAGTTCACAAAAGGTTTTAATAATTAAAAAATCTTGCTGAGTAATTTATATTCTTTTGATAGGTTATAACATAAGTAAGAATGTCTTCCCAATAACAATTTCAAAAATAATTTCTTAGGCCTTGATTTCCAATTCAATCCAACAGTAAATCTAGTAAGAAATTTATATGACTTAATTTAAATCATCTAATTGAATGATTTAGCTTTGTGTAGATGTAATGAGCCATTTCATAAAATCAATAACATTGTAAAGTATAAACTAAATTATTATAAATGAAGGCAATAAAAAAAGAGCTCCTCTGTTTGAGGCAGGGTGACACTTGATTAATGGGTTATTATTGTAGGTTGCAGCAGAGCAGGCAGAAGAGGCTGGGGTGATATTTTCAGAGGTGCAAGGGTTGGCTGCCCAGCATGCAAACAAATTCCAAATTCCAGATACAGAAATGTATTCCCAGGAACAGCAGCTGAAGGGGTCACTGTTCTCCATGAATTAAACTTTAGTAATTCTGGTTCCCCCTTACAAACTTCCTTCTGTGCACGAGGAACATGTTTAGTAAACTCATTTTGACAAATTCAACCTTATTTGCTAACCAACAAAAATGAGGGGCTAAAAACTTCCTCCAAAAATGACCATAAAAGTGGGACAAGTGATTTATACACAAATTGTGACACCCATCTGCCCACACAGCCACACAGCTCCTGGCAGGATAAAAACTGAGCTCCTGGGCCAAACTAATAACTGCAACTTTTAGGAATGCTGTGCCTATTCTTCTTTCCTTTGCTAAAGTACAATATACTCAGAGGCTTACTGAAAAGCTTAATGATTAAATTGCATGGATGGAATTTCATTTACAAATGTGCAAAACAGTACCATACACTTACACAGGTATTTCGCACCATAACAAAAATATTTATAATAAAAATAAAAATAATAAATATAATAAATAAAATAAATAAATTAATTAATAATACATTCCATAAATAAATAGTATAAATATAACTATATAATTATAACTATATATAAACATAAACATAAACATAAATATAAACATAAATATAAATATGAATATAAATATAAATAAATATAAATATAAATCATATAAATATAGATATGAATATAAATATAGATATAGATATAGATATAAATATAAATATAAATATAAACATAAACATAAATATAAACATAAATATAAATAAATATAAATAATATAAATATAAATATAAATATAAATATAAATATAAATATATTAGTTTATGAGCACATATATATGTTCATGTCAGTAATGTAACTAAATTATATTGGTACATATTTCATATAAATCTATCTTCTGTATTCCAAACTTTATGCAACATGAAATTATAAAATGCAACAATATAAATATATCAAGGCATCAGATAAAATATTACATAATAATTATAATTTATATGTTTCCTGTATATTAAATATGTTATATACATATATATGTGTACATTGACTGGGCTGGAATAGCTGCAGCTGTTTTAGCCTTAGAGAAAGACATGAGAGGAACAATATTATTTTCACTATATAATGAATCAAAACAAGAAAGAACCTCTCCTTTGGCTTCTCTCAGTGATTCCACACCTCCAGAAACAACCTGAGGACAACAAAACAAACAAATGAAAAAAAGGTAACACAAGAAATGCAAGAAAATCCTTTAACAAAGAGAACATCTTTTAAATAAAACCCCACAAATTTTTACCATAAGCAAAAAAAAAAAAAACCAAACAGAAAAGCCAGGGCTCCCCCCAGATTTTAAACATTCCACTTGAGTTCACTAAACCCAGCATCATTTATTGCCCTGCAGAACGTACAAAAAGAATTGCTCTCCAGAACAGCCCACACAAAATCCACCTCTTCCACCAAAGGTTTTGGCTCTTGCACCTCTGACTTAAAAGGTATCACAAAATGCAACCCAGAGCACGAAGTGGAAAACAGCTGGGATGCAGAGAAAATAAGAATGCCACAGGCAGAAAGTGTCTCCGTCTACAATCCTGCTTGGAAAGCAGAGAGGAGCACGAAGAGCAAAAACACAGGTCAGCCTCGGGCCCCAGCAGATTAACAGAGGGAAACAATCAGTGATCTGAAAAAGCTACGTGCAAAACCAAGCCACATGTTCACTGAGCTACAGATTTAGAGCAAAACCCAGATCCTAAATTTGCTCTGAAATGGCCAAAGGATGGAGGGCAACAAGTCCTTTCCAAAGGCAAGAGCGGCACCCCTCCTATTATCCCTTAATAAGGGAGGAAAGAGAGACATCTAGTGCTGAGAGGGAACAGCAGGAAACATGGAATTCACAGCAGCACCCCGAAGCTCTGAACCTGTGGGTGACAGCTCCTGGGACAGCTCTTCATTCCCCAAAGCTCAGGAGCCAAAAGGCCACCGGCCAAAGCAGAGGCTCATGAGAGAGTGGGTGAGAGCAAAGCCGGGGGATTTTCTCCAGGGAAGATAACAAAGGTGAGGGATTGCTCGTCTCTGAAGCGGAAGAACGGATTGTGCTCTGAAAACTAAAAGAAAGATTGCCTTCCCTCACATGAATGATGATAGTCAGAAATCTACCTGGACACAGGAGGAAGAAAACATTCTTTATACCACAGAGCATTGATGGTCTGTGCAGAGAGATAAGGAGAACCTGGTCAGCAGAGCAGCTGAAGACCAAGCAACCAACACAGGCAGTTCTGCTCAGAGTGGGACACAGAAGTCAGGCTGGGAACAATACAGAGAGTGATTAATTTGGTCTCTGACAATTAAATTAAATATTTAAGCGTGTGAATGTATTTTCCAGGGGAACTTCCTCCTGAGCATTTCCCATTTTGTGAAAAGCAGCTTTCCTAACTGGAGATTTTTGCCCCACGGGTTGGTCAGAGGCTGCATTTTCCCGTGGGTCTCTGGACACAGCCCAGCAGTGACATGGTAGGGGGACAGGTAGGGCACTGCCACTGACACCTGCCTGTGTGTGTGGAAACACAAAATACCTGTTCAACCAAACACTGCAAATAGGGAGATACCTGTGACCTTTCTCAAAGTTTAAGATATCTTTTGTTTACAATGCCTCTATTCAATAACCTGGAAGAATTTTTCACATTTGATATTGGTATTGGTACAAGCATCAGCACAGCAGTGTTAATCAACATCTTCTTTTCACCATTTATTTTCCCTTAGGAGACTTGAAACACTTTTATCTTCCTAGACTTTTTGTATTTTGTACATAGCATTTTTGGGGTACATCAAAGGTTCATCAAGCACTTGTAAGTGCCAGGTCTGACCCCTTAATGAGCCCCAATAATCTAAGTTAGAACCAAGAATGGTTCATAAAAACCAGTTTGGTTGTGTCTAGTGTTTTGGCAGCATGTGAGTAGGGGTTTTTAAAGATCAAAACTTTAGAAATTGTAGAGGCTGAATGGCCTCTGTCTGAGAAGTCTGCAGGTATAAAAGTGTGATTTCCCAGAAAGAGAAGAACAGATCACAGAGCTGCTCCGAGGCCAGCTGCAACATCCCAATTCCAAGACACCAAACAGCCCTGTGAGGGGGAGGCTGCCACAAAACACAGCATTCACAGATGAAAAAAGAAAACAACATATGAAAAGTTCACTAAAGAAGGTGTCACTGCAGATCTTAAAATCAAAGCCCAAGAACAGATTTAGGTGATGCACAAAGCATCTGATACAGAGTGAACAATAATTCTCCTCCACACAGTTCTACCATGGGCTTAAAACTATGGACAAGTGTAAAGCAGATCATACATTAAGAATAAAAATCCTGATCTTGAAAAGAACTAAAATGGCAAAGATTATGAAGATTGCCAATGATAGAAAATCTAGAATGCAAGAACCCTTCCAGCCCTGTGGCTTCAAACACTGCTCATTCTCTCTCCAGACATAAGCTGCATTTCCTTACCTCAAGCAGAAAGTAAAAATAAATGGGAGTTGGGGAGGGGGAAACAAGAGAGGTAATTTGCCTAAGAGAGTTAAATGAGATGACTCTGGTCTATTTTCCTTTGTTATTCCAAGCCTAATGAAGTGTCTGGGTAGTTGGAACAGCTCCTGCAGCATGATCTGATTGTTGTAGCTGCCTGTTTGTTTGCCGTGAGTTATTGTTTTATTTGGCTCTCGTTTCTGAGCTGTTTCCCTGCTCTGCTGGGCAGACTGATGCTGCTGGACCGTGTTTATGAGCCTGTAAATGATTGGGGAGCTGTTTCTCCAACATAAGAGATTATGAGAGACAGAGAGAAGGGCTGTGCTGGGCAGAGCACAGACTGCTGCAGCATATGATGGCCTTTCTGCATCCAAAACCCAAAGCAGCATTTGAATCAACAACAAAGTGTGGGGTTGTTTGGTTTTTCTCCAAAAGAAAGTTAGTTGGTCAGTGAACTCTTAAAATTACACAATGTCCTTCAAACCAAACAGCATCTTGAAGGATCCAGCATGGTGAGCATCAATGCCTCCAACAGGGGCCTCTTGCAGCCACTTATATCTGCCTGGGGAAAATATGACAAAGAGATTTCATCTTCTACAACTGTATCTTCTGGCTTCCTATTTAAGTTATAGTCAGTATTTTTATTCATGGCTGAATAGAACATTGTTCACCTAACACCACGTTGTATAAATCAAATATTGAAATTAAATTCTCATGCTCCGTTGCAAGTATGAGTAGAATATTTTGTGATTGTCCAGTACAAAATCAGTCAAATACTTCCTGGGCTGAAGGAGACATACAGCACTTTGGAAAATTTTCCTAAAACTTCTGGAAAAACTTGGACTTTTTAACTAAAGTTCCTTATTTTCTTCTTTAAAGCCAATAGGTAGATAGTAATAAAATATTAGATAATATTAGATAATATTAGATAATAAAATATTAGATAATAAAATAATAGATAGTAATAAAATATTGTCCAGGGTAAGGAAGGGGGTAAGGGGAAACTGGGGGGGAGGAGAAAGGTTGTGTATCTTTTAGAAAAATAGGAATTTCAAACGCCAGACCAAAAATCTGGCACATAAACATCAAAATCACAGCAGGCACCCAAGCTCTCCATTAGAAGGTCCCTTCTGCCCTCTGCTAAGGGAATTAAAAATCTGCAATAGCACTGAGGGCTAAAAGATTGCCCTTCCAGTTCTCACGTTAGGTATTATTAACAAGGGCCTTTTGTGATTCTTTTGCACAAGGGCACTACAGCAAATTCCAGTTCATTACTTAAAGGGTTTTCTGCTGATTTAGGGAACCCTGAGAGCTCAGAAATTCTCCTGAGAAATCTCTCTCCCAGGAAACACTTCACTGCAACCATCCTTTTCAATAGGAAGGCAATGGTAGGACTTATGCCATGGTGTATTTTAGGTAAAACACAGCACAAAACAGAAAAAAACAAGGAAATCATCAGGACAAACTAAGTGAGAAAATAGATATCAATGTAATTTTAAAGAGTCTTAGGGTACCACAATGCAGAACATCCAGCCATCAGCTGCCACAATAGTAACTCTGCTCTTTCTTAAGTTATTTGCAATTTAATATTAAAGTTCCTCAAGAGCTCAGAATTTTGATTCTGGGTCAAAGGAAGGGAGAATGAAGTAATAAACAGCAGCAAGGTTTCTATCACAGTTTCCTTCCTCAGCCTCTCTGGATGAAGCACTACAGCTCTGGATGTCAGGGCAGGTAGGGAGCCAGGAATCCTTGGATATAACCTCAGGGATACTTGGGTCAAATCCACCCTTTCCCACTCTGGCAATCTCTTACAAGATCAGAGTTAATGGGACAATCAGTTATTCCTTGGGCCTGTCAGGTAAGTGCTGAGAAAATAATAAATATTCATGAGAAACAAAAGGTACCTACATGTTGCCGCTGAAGATGAATAGATCACACGGACACAGGTCAAGGTGTGGTGAAAAGAAGAGAAAGTTTATTTTTCTTCCCAGGATTTATAGGTTTCTGACCACAGCCAGGGATTGGATGGTCAGGATAACACTTTCTCACTGCACTGGCCATGAGAGATGCCCATCACAAGATGTGGAACAGAAAGAATGTACACATATCTATGTTTACAGTTACTATCCTGGGAAAATCCTTAGAAAACCATGTCAGCAAGCTCAGAAGCTGAGTTTTCAGGTGACACCTACACGTGATATCCAGCTGATCTGCTCACTCCACAAAAGCTTCCCAGCCCTGCTTGTGGGCATGGCCAAAGAGAGCATTCCAGCCCTGATCTTTACTGCAGAACCTCTGAGCTCGCGAACACATTTGCTCATGCTGTGTCCCGGAATGAAACCTTTCCCTTGGTTTTCCTTCTCCAGCCTGCAGCCACGCTCTGCACCCGCGGGCACAAAGGTCTGAAGGAACCAGGCTGGCTCCACTGCCTCCCACAGAGCCCCTGGACACCTCAGGCTCCTCTGCAGGGCCAGGCAGGGCAGCAGGACAGACTCCAGTGCACCTGCAGATCCGGCCGGCTGGGCTGGCTGTGGCACCAGCCACCGCCACCAATAAATTCCGCTCCGCACGCGGCATTTCGGGCAGCCGCTGAAAAATGGGTGACACAGTTGGTTTCACTGGCAGAGCACACAAGGTTTTATTTGTCAACAAATGGGTTTCATGATCCATCATTAACACTTGATTGATCGGCCCAGCACTTTGGCAGGGGGGTTTTTTATCACACTTTTCTGCAGCAGAATGTATTTCAGGCAGTGTCTTACGCACTGATTTGCTGGCAGGGGCTGTGCTGGCAGAAGGCAGAACATTTCCTTGCATCCTCTGCTGGTCAGTGTGAGAGTGGGGAGTAGATAACACGAGGGACTGCGTTACGGCTCTACATCTGTTTTTGTTATGATCGGATCTGTTCTTCCTCTTATCACAACAAAAACAAGTCTCATGTCGTTTCCTCGTTCATCTAACGCAATCCAGATTCTCAGCTGAAAAAAAAAATATATATATAAAAATCACCGACCAAAAAAATAAAAATGCCCAGCCCAACTAACCGTTCTATAACCCAAATTTTAAATATTCATCTTTACAATTTTTTCCATCTTTCTTTGTGTAATAAATACATTCAATCAGAAGAAAAATACACTAACTCACTGTGACAGATTGGACTCCATCTGTCAAGATTTCATGTTTGATATAGACTGGAAATTGTAGATAAAGGGGAAATATTCAGGTACTGTTCTTTCAATGAATGTCCCGGAGGGAGATTAAGGGAATGATAAATTGGTTATGGTTACACCCTGAGCCAAGCCATTGGAAGTCTAATTAGAATCCAGAAGGATTGCAGCCAGGAAAGACAGATGCTGGAAAGAGGAGTAGCATGAGGAAAAGGATTTTAGTTTCAACTGGGACAGAACAAATGTACAAGTGACCTTAGGCGTTAGCCAGAAAAGAGTATATTTTGTCATCTTGGTACAGAAGATGTTCCTGCAATGAACATCCTTTCAGGATCCCAGAAAATCCTACATTCAATGAAAGATATTTTTGAAATAAGAAAAATAAGAGGAGGTTTGCTTAAAATTCTTTCAGGGGATTAATAAGAATCCACCAACTCAGAGCATAAGGGTGAAAATTAGAAATCCAAAAGACTTGCCTGATGACAGCATCCTGCATGATTTTGAACACTTGATTTAATTGACCTGAGTTTCCTCATGTGTGCTGTGAGTCTCCAATGTGATTTTCTGATGGGAAAAATAAACCAGAAAAGTGGCAAGGAGATGTCGCAGTACCAACAGGAACTACAAACAATCAGAGATACACAGTGACTTCTACACTAAGAAGAAGAAAACGTCTTCAGGTGAGAGCACGGGAACAAATATTAATTCCACCTAATTAAGAAAAAGAATATTTATGCAAAGTGAGTCCAACTTGCTGCAAGGAGTGCAGTGGATGAGGGTGACAGGCCAGCAGAGCTGAGAGAGGCCAGGCTGCCCCTGGGGCCAGGAGTGACCCTGGACAGGCTGTGGGACAGAGGGTGAGTCCGGCTGATGGGCTGAGCTGGCACTTGGAGCTGCACAGGCACTGAATGCACGACTGGATTTCAGCACAGCACCCTCAGGGATGCCAGGACTGCAGGAGCAGTCACACAGCACAGAGTGATGCTCTGAGAAACTCTGGAATATGCTGGTGCTGGTTTGCTCAGAGGGTGTCACTCTGGCCCAGCCGATAAAGCCAGCAGCACAGATAACATCTGGCTTTCCCTTAAATTCTAATAAAAAATCCCAGAACCAAGACAGGAATCATCTGAAAGAAAAAGCGTGAAATAGATTCTGCTCTGTTAAAACAAAGGGAAAACAAAGACCCTGAGCCCTGGATATTGGGTTGAGGAGAAGAGCTGCCTGCAGGAAAGGTCACCAGCATCTCTGCCCACACTCTCTGTGGTTTGATGTTTGTCACACTTTGCCTTTGGCTCTCTGGGTCTGTTCAAAACCTCGACCCTCAGTCACTACAGCAGCCCAGGAGCACGGGATTAGGTAAATTATCTTCCCCATGGCACAGCAGAACTCCCTCTCTGCAACTCCATCCCTTCTCAATCACAAACACTACAGCTTTTCCTTCAGAAACGCTCCCTACAATTTCTGCTTATTCATCTTTGAAGACAAAGGTATAAGCCACTACTTCCAGAAGAAGAAAAGAAATATCCATTTTGTATTTATGAAGGAGCTATTAGTAGCAGTGAAATTTTCCATGCAACACATTCCTGTAAATGAAATTAATTAGATTAAAGTAGTACAGGCTTCAGGAAGAAAGAAATCCAGACATTTCTCCCTGACAGACATGAAAAAGGAGACAGGTATGTCCATACTAACAACAAAAAATACCATCAATTTCCATACATATTATCTCACCTCAAAGAAAGACAATTTCTACTGATAATAATGTCACTTGTGGAAAGTTTAGTGGTTAAAGCTTTCAGTGAAACTGTGTCCTGTTTTGTCCTGGGAAAGGCAAGACAAATTCACCTCGGAATTTTGTATAATGCATGAGGCCCACAGAGCAGCTGTCAAACAGGACAGTGATTACAAGCTCATCATCAAGCTACAGACACTGCAATAAGAGATGCCTGACAAATGTGCTTGAAAATAATAAACCAAGGAATTCTTGCGAGCAGTGAGACGTGATGTTTTTGGCCAGGATGTTACAATAACTTCTGTGTCTGTGCATTTACAGTGCAAGAGGATTGATTGCACAACAGTGTTGGGTTCTGTCATTATTGATAACTTTTAAGGTAGAACCAAATTTCTTTAATTTAATGACAGAAGATAAAATTAAAAACCCAACCCAGCTCCTCACAGCTGTGACACAGCACTGTGGTACCAATGTCTAGCAAAGGAAATCCAGAAGATATTACTCCATGCCCAGTTTTATATCAGTAGTGCCTTCTCCCTAATTTACTATCACATCCTACTTAATTTGTTTTCTTGTTTCTGACCTATCAAGATAAGAAATGGACTATGACACTACAAAAATAATTATTTTTTCTTTTAATTCTTTCTTTTAATTCTTTTCTTTAATTCTTTCTTTTTTTTCTTTTAATTCCCTCAAAGGCTGAGGAACCAAACATTACAACAGGAACTCCAGCAGTAATTGGGCTTCAGTGTCACTCTGCACCAACTTCCTCTGTGCTGAAATGCAAACTTTAATTTGAAAAACATCATCAGCCAAAGTGAGAAGCCTCAGCCCATCAGAGATCTGTGTTAGGATGGCATTGAGGTGCACATTCCCAGTGAGAGATGAAAGCTGTTTGAATTAATAACAACAGGCATTGGACACAATTATTGTAAATACAATCATCTTTTCCCTAATCATTTCCCAAAACCAGGGCTGCTACTTTGTGAAGGATTAGAAGAACAGGAATGGAGAGTATTATGAAGAAAAGTTAATGAAAACAGTTTAGCTGTTTATAAATGGCTTTCTGCTTTAAATCTGATATTTATGATGATATTCTGATATTTAAATATGATTTAAATATGATATTCAAATATGATCTCCAAATTCCAGGATAGTCCAACCCACCTATCACCAGTGCTACCAAAAAAACGTTAATTGGCTTTAAGCTTTATTGGCTTTTTTAATTATGACAAGGATAGTGGGTTTTTGGGGTTGGGTTTTTTTTTGTTCTTTGTTGTTTTTTGCAAGCATTTCATCAATATATTTGCTATTTTGCTACTTTAATCTGTATTAGTGACAAAAGAACTGGAGGTTTAAGTCTGAGGATCACCCAGCTTCTGACATTGGTAAGATTTAAGGATGACAATTTGGAGATCAAGGGAACTTTACTGCTGGCAGAAGAGGTAGGCAATTTTGGGATTAAAGTAGCTAAAGCAGCAGTCAGACCGTGAGATTTGTTTCCCTGATTTTTAACACTGTATTTGAGGAAAAAAAACATTAATACAGATCTCTCTGGGGTTTAGCTCGTAGAGGTGCATAGGGCACTCTCATAAAATGCAATTTTTGTGTCTTTTTAATGTTCCAGGCAGGGTATCTTCCAAACACAGATGAAAATCTTTTTTTTTTATGTCCCTTACTACATACAGAATAACACCAAGTACAGGACAGTGTGGCCTCGCCTCTGATTTTTTATTTCTTTTTACTGTACAGTTCAATATTCATAAAGAGAGTTTTGCCATCCCCAATCAGGAATTAGCTCACCTCCTTTCTGACATGTGCACAATACTGCTGGCTGCTTTTCAGACACAACAATTTCATTTCCTCACTTTTAGGATGCCTAAATCTCTGTGCTTTAAAATGTAACCATGAGCTTGGATCTTTTGGGTTTGCTTCAGCTTGGCTTTCCAGCTCAGTTTAACTTTTGTCATGCACATTTAGGCTCCACTGCCTGCCCGTGCCAGACACCAAACACCAATTTCCCCTTCTTTGTCACCAAAGTTATCTACATTGCAGGAAGTTTTTATTCAAGCTACAACACTTGATGCATTCATCACTTTTATTTTCTGTTTTAGCAAAGAGAATAAAGGGAATGATAAATAAGTGTATAGGTGAGATGATTCAGTAGTGATCCTGCCCCTGAAAACGAGATAGTTTGGTCTCCTGGGAGATTACTGCATTTGTTTCCACTGCATTGATCATCATCTTGATAAATATTATGACTATCTTAAGCTCCATCAGCCTTCTGCATGAACATGAAAGATAATTCACCACCTATGCAAGTGCACGGGGAGGGAAAAAAGAGCTCAGTTTGGGAAGCAGAGGGATCCTGGTGTGGTTAAATTTCCTCAATACAGGTGTCATTTAGGATTCAGCCACTGCTGATATCAAGGAAAAAAATCTAGGAAACTATCCTATCACAGAAACCTATTAATTAAAGTGCAGTATAAAGAGAGCAATTAATTATTAGCTGCAGAATTGTTCACAATAGCCACAGACAGGAAGAGAATATTGCCACACTGAGATAAACTGGGTGTAATCAGCAAAATAAAATACAAAGGCCTTTTTTATTCCTCTCTAGAAACATATCAAGTACAAATCATTTCTGGTAGCCATTCATAACATGAAAAGAGGAAAAGGGAATAAAGAAAGAGCCTGTGATTAACTTGTTGGCAGGAAAATACGGTATCAATGTCCCAGCATTGATCCAGGCCTCATTCTCCTTTCCTGTGTTTGGGGAGATCAGATTTGTTACACATTCTGTCTCCTGGACTTCATAGCCCAGCAAATATTTGCCAGACAAAGGCTGTTAAACACTTTCTTTACCCATGTCAGTGTGTTTGACTGCCCCTTGTTTGCTTCTCTGTCTTCTTCACTGTTGTGTCCATCACTTCTCACACTTCTAATTCCCTTTTTATTTCCTTATTCCTCACTCTAATATTTCCTAGTTTATTATGCCCTCTTCTCATCTGACTTTCTGGGCTTCTCAGAGCTCTACTCTTCTTGCCTCCAGCTTCATCTCCAATAATTTCAACTCCTATTACTGCATTTCTTGGGTAAACAGAGTAGCAAAACAAAAGGACACAACTGAGCTACATTTTCTGAAGAAAATATCTCCATTTAAGGTTTCATAGCGAAAAATAATGTTAAAAATGTTACTTAAAAGAAGAGGACAGAATGAGAAAAATAAAACAAAAGGATTTCTTACCAGATGGAAGAGAATAAAAAAGAGACCAAAGCATCACTGAGGTACCAAACACCTGCATTTAGACCAAATGGCACGAGGTTTATCTGAAACACCAGATCAGGTGGAAACAGACATTTATTATATTATTATCTTGTTTTGCTGTGACAGCCAGGTGGGGCTTGCTGGTTTTTTCCTGTATTTAACAATACAGCTCCAGCAAGCCCAACCACAGCAGTGGCCACCGTGGTCCAGCTGACTTTTGTGGAACAGCACCGAGAGATGTCCCCAAGGAAAGTTCAGAGGCTCAGATTGTTCCAAGCTAAATTTCTCTGCTTACACATCCTTCCAGCCAGCCCTGGGGAGATGTTAAGGCAGTTTCAAAAATGCCAGAGCAGATCTCAGGGCCTGGGACTACTGTCAAGTCAGGTAAAAACTGAATCACTACAGAAACCACCCTCTACTTTGCTTTGGTTTTTCATTGATTTAGTGAGAAAATAGATTTCCTGCAAAACACTTCTCTATAATAGGATTAATCATACTCTAGAAGTATTAGAGACTTTGTGAGGGTGGAGATGCAGATATTATCAGTGCCCTGTGTCACTTCTTGGATCTTAAGAAACCGTCCCCATTTATTTCTTTATTCACAGGAGTGAATTCAGCGTGTTAATTGGGAATGGGAAAGAAATTACTTCCATTCACATACTTCAAATTGATTGGCTGTCTTATTTTTTTGGGAAGAATGAATAAAGTCCTAAACAAATAAACTAATTTACCTAGGCACACAATTATTCATTGTGATTCCTTTTACTGTGCCCCTTCCTATTCACTCTTGCTGTGAGATAAACAGCCCCAGTCTCCCCATCTCACTGCACAGGAGATTTTTTTAAAAGGCCCTCGTCAGCCATTCTTGATAGAAGTCTGGATTAGTTTATTGGCTTATATTAAAACTACACAAAAATATTGGTTTGCTTAAAATTAGTTGTCTTCAAAGATAGCTAATGAAATATTATGTATTTGTATGTCCAAGGTAAATAATTCTATAGCTGACCATTCGTAGTTAGGGTTTTTCACCACCAAAAAAAAACCCCAAATGGCACCGACACCAAGGTAGAATTGTATTTTATTTTAAAGTAAATTATGTTGGTCTGGACTATTCTTGGCAGCTTACTGGGCAAAGCCAGGCTTCTCAATAACATCAGGCATCAGATACCTACAGACTTCTCACAGTTTCTATCATTCAATGTCCTGGGGAAGTGGGCAGACTCAAATGTTCAAAAAGTTTTCTCTTTTTTTTTTTTTTTTTTTTAATAGAACTTACCTGATTGTTATATTTAACAGAAAATGTAAACTTTTAGAAAAAAAAAAAGACTTCTGAAGTCTTTTGAGGAAATCAAAGTTTTGATTTTGCAGCTTTTACAGATGTAAAATGAAGCTGACATGAGCTGCCCAAGTAAGCAGCAAGGTGACTGACAATAAACCTCTCAAAAATAATTTCATTCACTAAATGAGATTTTTTTTGGAACGTTCCTGAACTGTAAATAATATAAAGGTTGGTGCTCATAGATTAGAGCAAGTTAGAAGATAATTTATTTTCTGTGTGTTTTGCAAAATACAGAAATCCAATTTCCAGCTACTTTTTCCATTACCTGAAATAAATATTGGGGTCTGATCACACATTTAATAAGAATATGCTTCACTTTCTGGAAATTTCATCAGGAGAAAAGAGGATATAGACTGTACAGACAAACAATCCAAAGAAATGAAGCACATTGGCTTGGAAAATAAAAAGTTTTCCATATTATGATAAAAACCCTTTCAGGGTGTTAAGGGAAAATCATCTGCAGCTTTTTGGACATTTTTCTTTGCTCTGAATTGACAGATTTACTTGGCATTTTGGTAAAATTTATTTCAGCAGCACTGTTCACTTACCTAAGTGTTTTAAAACATATATTTGATTAATAAGCTCGGTTACTGAAACACAGACTTTCAAGAAATCCAAAATACTATTTCCCAGAAGTCGGTATTGGTTGTAAAGAAAACCACTGACATATTTAGTAAGGACACACTCTGAACATGTCCCGTAAAATATCTCAGAAGTGGGAAAATCCACTTGAGGCTGTGCAGAATTCAGCTTCAGGTGAGGACAGAGCTCCCCACCGGAGGGGACAGCGCTGATTCCATAATTTATTTTCCATTTCTGTCCTCCTTCAAGGGCTGCATCCCCTTTGGATGGCTCTGCCAGGCCTTGCCGTGACCCAGATGATTGGGTTTGAAAAGAAAACACAGCAAAGCCCCGATGCAGTTCAGAGCAAAATCCTGCAGGAATGGTTCCAGCCCGGAGGAGCAAATGTCAGAGCACAGAGACAGCCAGAACGTCACGGCAGCACTCAGAGAGACTCTGAAACTACTGCAGGGCTTTGTCTTGGGGTGTGTTGAGCTCCAAATCTCAGTAATAACTGACAAACATACTTATTTATATAAATAAATTTATTTATTTTTTTTATATAAGGAAATATTTTTGCTCTTGCTCCCGCTCAATTGAATTTCTAAATATTTTGCGGTGAAAAGCTGAATCGGTTTTAAATCCTAATAAAATAGAAAGATGTCCCCAAACCCGGTGAACAGAAAGTCTCTTTGCTCTTTAAAGCAGTGGCAAAAGTTGCAATGACACACAGGGAAATAGCTCAGTGCTCAGATCACTTGCTTTGGCTGAATTATTCCATTCTGCCATTTGTTAATAAAGCACATAATTTGATTTAAAAGTGAGACCAATTCAGAGATCTCATGTCTTGTTATCTGCGTGCATTTCCTTCACACAGTGACTGAACATAACTCCTCAGAAATGCACACTACAGTGAAAAATAATATTTATTCAGTTTATTACCATTACTAAATGTACTGTTACAGTATCAATCTTTAAAAGCATGTCAGGACCCACCTAAGCTTTGTGATGGATTGAACGTTAATGTTTGCACTGGCCTAGGAAAAATCTAAATTCCCAATATTACAACAGCAATACCATGTGTAAATGCTGAACTCACTGATTACATTCCAGTCAAATATTTGTTTACCAATTGACAAAGTGTTAGTCCTGGCAAGATAACAAAACCTGATGCTAATTAAGGGCACAATTTTTCTGATGGCATCCAACATTAATGCAGTTTGTTTAGAAAAGAAAAAAACAAACAACAAACAAAATACACTTTCCAAATACTTGTGAATATGGTATAATTCCATTTCATGCACCTAAAATTCCATGGCACTGTTAGGAACATTCTCTCCCTTATATACATTTATAGAGAAATACAGAGAATATAAAGAATATAAAGAATATAAAGAATATAAAGACTCTAATGAACATAAAGGATATAAAAGAATATAAATAATATGTAGAATTATATACTATAATTTAAAAAAAAATAAAGAATTTTTTTTACCACTGTTACAAAAGGTGGTGGTAACAAGATACCATAATTGTCATAGCATGGAGATATCAAAATAAGAGATATTATTGCATTATATTTCTACTTCAGCCACAGGAAAACATCACTCACCTGCCTTGAGGATGCAAGGATCCTGACAGGAAAATACAAACCAGGCCAGAAATTTTCTGCAAAAGCAGCACTTCAGGATAAAATATTGGGAGTTCTGCAGAGAAGGCAGCTGAAGACCAGAATTTGTCATCATGAGAAACTGAAAGGTAAAACAGGATGTGAACTTGGTACTGGATCTAACTCACAGGCAAAACAGGATTTTTCCTGTTCTTTCTTCTACTCCCCTCCTTTTAAAATACTAATTTATGGGTTTTTTCTTACTGTTTTCTCTTTTTTTGATTCTTCACATGGGATTTTCAAACCTACAATCTTTCTCAAATGTTACTTAAAAAACCCAGTCTAATCAAGTAAAATTATATACTAAAAAATGGATTTTTCATATTGATATCAATCTTGGAAATGGAATCAAAGTTCTTGGCAAGTCTGACTTTCTGAACTGTAACTGTTCTTGAGATTTCTTTTTCAACAAGCAGTAAAGTTTTTCTTTTTTCATTTAAAGTTGAGATTCACATGTGATAAAGAGGGAGGTAGAGAAAGCATTGAGAAACATGTCCAATTGCCTAAAAACAAGAACAAAAGTATATGGGGGGAAATCATATTAGAACACCAGACAGGAAGGTGATAAAAAGGAAAAAAATAGAGCACAAAACCAACAAAACAAAAACAACCAAACAAGTCCCAACAAAAACCCAACAGGGAATGTATGAAAGTAAAGAAAATCAGAATACAGAAGGAGGTTAGGAAACGAAAGAATTAATAGTGAGTTCATAAATAAGGAGATATTTTGGAGCTCCTGTTGTCACTCATTTTCAGCAAGGGATGAACGCACGCCCTATGGTTCGAGTTTCCCAGCACACCTCGTGGTACAAGATGCTGATACGCTGTTTGTGTGACATTTTCACTCCGAAACATTCATCTTCTTTCAGCTGAACCAGACTGATTAACCAGAGAAGGAACGAGCTAGGGAGGGTTTATTTGTGGCTCACATATGGCTCCTGTCGCTGTCACACACGACATGGGAACAGCAAGAAAGGGCAAGTGTCTAGACCCCACTGAATCACTTGGAGTCCTACTTATGGTTTCTATTCATCTTCAGTTTCCCCAAAAACCTGCTTTTTCCCCACCTTCCCCTCGATCTGTAAAACTCTGCCCTCCTCCCAAGCCTTGCCTCACAACTAATTTGCCAAATTAGAGTTGGGTTCCGCAAGCATTTGCCCACATATGTGCAGAGAACTTCAGGCGACGTCTCCTTAACGACTTCAATATGACTCCAATAATTAAAGCTCAAAGCATGTGAGAGCTGCCTTGGTTTGGGGTAGAAAATCGCTGCCTTCCACGTCAGAGTCAATGAGGACTCTGATCTGAGCCGTGGAAACGCCGGCATTCTAAAGCAGCCTCGATGTTCACCTGAGGTAGAAGAGCCTCAGGCAAGGCACAGACGAGGGAAATCAGCCAGAAAGGGAGACAAGGCATGTGAGCAGAGGCTTGCTCGCCCCCTAAAATAATAAAGCACAAACCAGCCCCAGTTACAAGAGCAAACCTTTTTCTTTGATGAGAAGGTCTCAGATACCTGGGTTGAACAGCCTAAACAAGTGCCCCCATAACCAGACACAGAGACCTGAATTCCTTCTGCCTGTTGATATCTGAACAAAACCCTCCCCACGGAGGACGCTTGGCTGATCTCACGGCCGATGTCAAATGAAACTCCCGGTAAAGCACTGAGCACCAGCCCTTGGAGCTTTGTGGTGCTGGTGTGGCACAAATCCAGCTCAGAGCTGGGCCCATTTAACACACAAGGACACGCTCCAGGCAAATTTCTCGAGCTGTGTGGCGTTAATTACACAAGGTGGGCAGCAGAGCTGCGGGCTGGCTGCTGGGGCAGGCACTGTGCCCTGAGCTGTCACCGTTTATGAGCACAATGGTATTGACAATGCGCATCTCTGCAGAGGCCAGGCAGAGGCAGGTGCTGTGGATAAAGAAAATGCAACTTCTGGGCCCTCTCTGCTGCTGTAAAAATCACAGCAGTTTCTCAAAGAAGCATCAAAGGCAGGATTTTTCATGTGAGATGGACAGGACTCCGTTCTTCCCTACTTCTGCACTTCAAAGTATAATTACAAGATGAACTGGACCACGTTTACTGGTGATGTAATTCCACTGAAGTTATTTCTGGGAGAAAATCTAATCCACTAACATAAATCTGCAGCATGTTGATGCTTTATAATTAGACAAACTGGATTTCCCTTTGTCTCGTCTGTACTGCTTGAAAAAATGCATTGTTTAAAACAGAAGATTAAATAAATACTTTTCTGGGTGAGCTGTGAGTGTGGGGAGGAACCAGAACAGAGAATGTGTGGATGCTGCACCCCTGGAATTGTCCAAGACCAGGCTGGATGGGGTTTGGACTAGGGGAAAGTGTCCCTGCCTATGGCAGGAGGTGGGACAAGGTGATTTTTAGGGTCCTTTCCAACCCAAACCACTCTATGATTCTATGCTCAGTAGTGACCAGGTGTGTCATGACAAATAACTCAAATTATTGACCTTGGGTAGAATTATATTAGCCTTTTCCTAAACAAGAAGCTGCCTTTTAATATCACAGAATAAATTTTGGAGAAACATTTATGTCCTAGGCCTGCTTTCAAACGTGGAAGTGGAACAGGGATGTTCATTTGCCTTTCTAGAGGGATGTAGAGATGGCTCTGCCAGCACAGCACAGGCCAGGAGAGCAAACATTGTATGGCACCAAATAGAACATCAACATCTGGACTCTTCCAGCTGTGTTTAATTCTGTTAGGGGTAAAGCATCCATATGATCTAACAACCGTGTCTGCACTTGGAGTGAGCAGGTAGAGCTTTAACACCTCCTTCAATTGACTCTGCTCACATCTCCTCTGTGCACATCCCTAATTCCACTCACCACACTTGTCCTTGCATATGTTTTTGCATTATTCAGTAGCAAATTCAGTCCTCAGGCATAAACAAACAAATCACATATGTTTCATTAGCTACAGCAAGGTCTAATTGCAGTAAGCAGAAACACACAGGAAATTCAAAAATGTTCAGAATTGTTACTATAGCCACCACAAAATACAAATACTTAATACAAACTTTATAATATAAATAATTTAATAGAGAGAAACCTAATGAAAATGAAAGAACACCCAGAAAGGAATATATTTTAAAGCATTAACACCCCATGGAATAAATATATTCAGGTGTAAACTGGCCAAGCACAATTATAGCTTCAGGACCTCACTGGGTTTCAGACCCCGCTCCCATGCAGCAAAAACAGTTGAGGTTTTCCACTAATGAAGAAACAAATAAAAACCACAGAACAGAAAATTCAATTCTGCAGAATTCCAGGCTTTACAGAAGAGGAGGGGATCATGACATAATTAACAGGGCCAGATTCCTTTTCTGTTCCCAGAGTAATGCAATTCTAGATGTTCCTTCAAACCTGAAGTTCTCTCTTAAAAACTCTTGTGTACCCTCAGCTTCTCACATTTCTCTCATGTTGCTTGATTTGTCTCAGTTTGGCTTACAGATTGTGATACCAAGCTATCAATAACTCTAGAAGATTATTAAGCATTTAATTAACTCTCAGGAGAGTACAGAGAAATAAATAAAAATTTATTTTATTTTGTTATTTATGTTCTGTATCTGTAATAAAACTGCATATCTAGAAATATCATTAAATAGGAGAATTTCAAAGATTGTCCTAAAGTAGTATTTTTTGTGTTCATTCTGAAAGTTTAGCTTGCTAAATTAAGACATTAACCAGCAAGAACAGAAACAACAATGAGCTTTCAAGGAAAACAGTTATTCCTACACTATCAAAAAGAGACAAGTACAGCCACCAAATATTTATAAGTTTGACAGTCCTTGAAAGAGACTTATGCAAAAATAAAAACAACAAAAAAGGGGCTCAATTCCAGCCTGAAGAACTTTTTTTAAAAAGAAATAAGTTTCACTACCACACAGTCTCTAGTGTTAACAAGGGGTAGATGCAGCTCCTGAAAAAAACAGGAAAAGAAACTTCTGTCCATAAACAGATGCAGATTATATTTATACATCTGCTTAATGTACATAAATGCAGATAGAGGGATAAAATAAGTACCTGCATTGAAACAGGTGCTAAAAACCAGAAGTGAGCCATCAGCCTTTATCACAACTTACTCCAGTTAATAACAGCAAGGTTTGGACCATATTTCCATCTCTTTTAAGAGGAGACAAACATTCAGTCAAACATCAGCAGAGCTCACAGGTCTAACAAGAGAATAATTTTTTCTCTGTTTTGCAGAGAATGGCTGAGAAACCCCAAAGTGTTGGAGTTCCCACCTCCCTCTGCCTCAGCTTCGCACCACTGCAAAACAAATCCTAAAAAGAATTTCATAGGAGAGATGAGCATTAGTCCAATTTACTTTTTCTCATGGTGAAGAGCAAAAAGGTATATTCAGATAATGACAAATGGGAGCCAAGCCCTTTAGATATCTTCTTATAATTAAGAAAGTGTCAGAACCTGTGTCCTAAATTTGTTCTGTCAAAAGTAATAGAACAGATCATTGTTTCCAAAGTTAAGACACATTAGAATTTTTATTAGGAACTCCTAACAAATGAGAAATACAAGAGCAAAGCTGTTATTTGAATGTCACTGATTCTTCAGGTTTAATACATCTAATTTCCTCTTTCTCTGCTATTGGAGCTGTCTGCAGCCTTACACAGTGCACAGGCACAAACACAGAGGAGCCACTGGTTTGCAAATGGAATGAGATTTCATAAATCAAGGGAATACATCCCTGCATGTTAGGAAAGCTGGCTCTTCACTATTTTAAAACAATATTTTAAAGCACACTTTAATTGAAACCGAAAATTATTTTATCAGTAGTGTTAGCACCAGTTATTCTTTCATATATTTTGTGTGTCTTTCCATATCTTGAACATAAAAATGCACTCTCTTCCCTTCTTCTTTCAGCAGCATCCTTCCTATATGCACTAAAGAGATCATCTGATGATTTTAGTTTCTAAAAATCTTCACCCTTATTTGATTGTGCAGCTTGACTGTTAATTATTTTTTTCACTCAGTGTTGATTTCCTCCATGCAAAGACTCCAGTTTTATTTTTAGTGTTTTATATAATTGTTCACTAATGCCTTATTAAAGCTGAACACCTGTAGCCTCTGTTATCTTATAAATGAGTTAACAAGGAAAAACACTCCCCCAGGGAAGCTTGTATTATATATCTGAACCAGGACAATTAAACCATTATGCACTTCCTCAAAGTTAGATCTTCTTTGGTTCCAGTATTTCAAGCTGTTATTCCTGCTTTTCGGCAAGGAGGAAAGAATTAGATTCAGCCCAAAAAGAGTGAACACGGCAAAATGAATTATTCTGTAGGAAGTTTCTGCAAAAGCTCATGACTTTGAATATGTTAGTCCTTAATAGAGATGATGAAAGTGTCTTTTTTCAGGAGCCTGGCATCCTGCTTTGCAAACAGACCAGATGAGATCATACGAGAGCCACAGCATTGTTTGCTCACAGTTGTTCATTCTTCAAACCACTGCTGCAGGAGCTTTCTCTGCTGCCTCTGCAGAGCCTTTCTTGGCAGGATCATGGCCAGGCTGGATCAGGATCAGGATCAGGGTCAGGGCTGGAGCAGCAGCCGGGGGGATTTGGGTACCAGGCACCTTTGGGGGTCCCAGCTGCAGCTGAGCCTGCCACCAGCGCATCTCTCCTGCCCTCAGTCCCGTCCCTGCTGGGACCCACCTGCCCCAGAGCTGCTGCTCCAGCAGCAGAGCTGAGCAGGGTGAGGAGGGGGCCTTGTCCCAGATCAGAGCAGCTGTGAGCAGCGCTGTTCTCCCAGCCCAGAAACCCAGACTGACACAGGCTCAGGGCAGGACAAGTTTCTTACCTGGACTGGCACCAACTCCTGCTCCCTGAGGGCAGGGGACAGGGCAGGCAGTGGCAGTGGGACACCCTGCATGGACTGCTGTCACCTGAAAACTCAGCTTTTGAGCTTGTTGATATAGGTTCTAAAGCCTTTCCCAGAACAGTAACTGTAAACATAGATATGTGTACATTCTTTCTGATACACATCTTGTGATGTGACATCTCTCACAGCCAGTGTGGTTAGGAAGGTGTTATCCTGACTATCCCATCCCTGGCCATGGTCAGAAACCTATAAATTCTAACAGAAGAAATAAAGTTCTCTCTTCCTTTCACCACACTCGAGCTGTGTTGGTGTGACCTATTTCACATCCAGCAGCACCAGGCTGGCTCCCCAGCAGATCCCTGGCTGCCATGGGAGCAAATCCCAGCAGGAACAAGACCTCAAAGAACAGATGTGGGCAGAAGTCAGAGCAAGGACAATTCTCCAGCACCTTGCCATCTATTGCTTTAATTTGTCTATGCAGCTATGTAAAACTAGCAATTTATCTTGTCTTTTCCTGAGCAGCCTTTCATGAAGCAAATCAATCATTCTCACAAGTGCCATTCCAGTATCATTTCTGAATGGGAAGCTTAGGTCTTCTTAGTATAATTTGATAATGTGTGATGTAATTGGCCCCTGGCTGATATCTTCATTTATTTCATGCATTTTCAGGTTCACATTAATGCTGAAATCTGGCACAACCTTTGTCCTCTTGAGGAAAAGAGCTTGTAACATAAACCTGGAGGAAGAAAAAGGGAATTATCCGAAGCAGGTGTGCCCTGAACAAAAATTCCCAGTAATTTCAGGTGTCTCTTTCTACTCTCCATGTTGCTGGATGCACTTTCTGTGCTGTAGCTCAATTTAAAAGTCTGACAGAGGAAAGATATCTGGGCTAGCACCTATGCACTAAATCTGTAATACATGATTCCAAATAAAAATAAAAATAAAAAATTCACCAGATGAGTGCTGAAGTAATTAAAGGCTATCAAATTGACCCTTATTACACTGTTGGTAGGATATATCCAGACAGGACTCTATTGAATTCCCATTTCCTAAACTAAAAACACAATAATGCAGATCCACTGCCTCCTCTAAAAATGGTTCTCTAAGCTTTTCCACAACTGATTGTAAACTAGATGTACTGGGATGTTGTAAAACAATTCTCTGTTTATTTACAGGTATGAAAATACAGCCCCCAGTCACAATCTGTTGGATTTTACAGAGTGTCACAAACCCCAGAATATATGCCCAGTTTAAACATGTAAAATAAGGATGACTCGACTGAAATGATGGCCCAAGGGCCTGCATGTTGTAAAGCTGACACGTTTGAATTATAGGAAAACCAAAGTGTCCAGAGATAATTAAATCCATTCATCTTGGATTTTAAATTTCATACAGATCTATAATGAAAATTAATTTAAATTTCTTCCTGTTACTTATTCCAAATATCTCCATAGCTCTGCTAAATGACCAGATGTTTAGCAAATCCCGGATTTGGTAACTGGGAAGGGTTTTGTGGTGCTGGGAGCTGTTTTTAAGCAAGAATAGCCACGATTGTCCAACAGTGATAATGTATTAATGTGACAAGAAGCAGCTCTGTGAAGTTATCCCGGTGAATGAGGTGTATCAGAGCACCAGAGTGTCCCCTACCCCAGTCTGGGTGGCACTCACTGGACACAGCTCTGCTCAAGAGATGGAGAGAACTCATGTAATCAATTTGTTCTGTAGCACCCTGGCCACGAGGCTGAAGGACCCTGGGGGACAGAGGGACAGCAGCTGTTGGACACCCAGAGTGGGATTTGGGACACAGGCACTCGGCAGCCTCACACAACAGCAAGGTGTCACCAGCTGACAGCACCAGAGCAGACCAAGGTGTCACCAGCTGACAGCACCAGAGCAGATCCAAGGTGTCACCAGCTGACAGCACCAGAGCAGACCAAGGTGTCACCAGCTGACAGCACCAGAGCAGACCAAGGTGTCACCAGCTGACAGCACCAGAGCAGACCAAGGTGTCACCAGCTGACAGCACCAGAGCAGACCAAGGTGTCACCAGCTGACAGCACCAGAGCAGACCAAGGTGTCACCAGCTCACAGCACCAGAGCAGATCAGACCCAAGATTTCACCAACTCACAGCACCAGATCTGATCCAAGGTGTCACCAGCTGACAGCACCAGAACAGACCAAGGTGTCACCAGCTCACAGCACAAGATCAGATCAGATCCAAGGCTTTCACCAACGCACAGCACCAGAGCAGATCCAGCCCTGCTTGCTCAAGGTCCCTGCTCCAGAAGCAGCAGCCCAAGAGCCTGGGGAGCCCTCGCTCCATCCATCACTGCTGGCATGACAAACCTGGAAACTTGCAATTGTGGGTTGGATCCAGGGCTCCTGGGGCTTCCCCACTGCAGAGCTGGAAGCCTGGAAGTTCTGGGCTGGGTTCCCAGGTCCTGCATGGCACAACAGCCATGAGGAACAGATCCTGAGAGCCCTGCATCTGCTCAGGGAAACTGATATTTGGGTAGAAACAGAGAAATTGAAACACACACAGAAAAAACAATTTTACAGAGCAGCTGGGGTATGGAGAGAGCCCACATTTGGAAGCATTGCGTTTTATTCCCTGAGTTTGGGGAATAGGGGTGGTTTTGCTCTTAGTTTGAGTTTGATTTAATCCCTCACTCAAAGAAACAGAAACAGAAGCATCAAAATGCTTTAGGTTGGTCCCTGAGCAAAATCTCCCCTTTTCTTAAAATACCCAAAACACAACTCACAAGATGAAAAAAAATTGTGACAGCTCTGATAAAGAATAGATGAGACAAAGTGGAAACAACAGACACCAGTTCAGGGAAAAGCTCTCAAAACAATTATGACATGAGATCTGTGCTCCCTACAGTTACAGAGCAAAGACATCAGTGCTACCTAAGCAGCACAGGAATGTTCAACTCTGCCTGCATTCTGTGACTTGCAGATATTAAATATCAATTTGTCCAGGCTTCAGTCACTGCCACTGCACCTGGATGCAGAACAAGAGCTCTGCAGGACATTCAGAAAGATTCATCTACCTCAGGACTGGTGGCAGTTTCTTCCCTGAGCTACTCCTTCTGCTCCAGGAATGACTCCAGCTGTGCTCTGTCCATCTCTCATCACGTTTAATTTGATGTCTGGAGCCTCCTTTCTATCAAAAGACACCAAAAAGAAGCAGGTATGCACATTTTAAACAAAAACACACAATTTCCCAAGACCAATCTCTATTATTTACAAGCTTGTGCTCATCATGGTTGAACCTCAATCAGTATTTGGGACTACAGCCTTAATCATATTTTCCCCCATTATATAAATGATGAGTGACAAATAGTCACAGGACTGAAAAGTAGATCAAATCTGTTGGATAATGACAGGTGGAGATTACCTTTTGTTGTGACAAACAGATTTACAGTTGTGATTTTGACTTGACTATTATCATCCAGTTAATTAGTGAAATTCCAGGCAAATGACTCCAACCCAAAGGTCAGAAAAGTGGTTATCACTGGTGTACTTTGTGCTGCAGAGCATTCCAAATAGTTAAATGGCTCTGTACACATGCATGGCTTTTATTGGTAATTTATTCATGATTTTGCATTAATCACTGACTTCCTGACACCTAATTAGCAACACTCACAGGTAACGTGGGGTGAGAACTACCACATGTATTTTAATAATCAAAGTTGAGACAGCAAGCTAAAATCAGGGCTTCAAGATGAAGAGTGACAGTCAGTATTTAATTAGTTTCATCTGTACATACTCTATTCCTTTTCACTACACACAGCTCAGGCTTGCTCAAAGTCAAACAGAAATTAAAGCCAAAAAGCTTTCAAAGATACTTTATAGAAATGTTACAAAATTCCATTAATATATGAATGGTATAATTTATCGTCTGTGGCTTGGGAAATGCTATGGAATTCTGTCATCAGCTCTCTGTAGAAAATCACTGACATCATTTTTTGGCTCCAAAAAGCATTGCTGCCATCCACAACCTGAGGATTTAGGAGAGAGTGTTTGGAAGATTTCTGAGGACTAGGCCCTCTCCCTTCTTCAGATGATGCTTCAGGGAAGTACTTATCTAATTAGAAATTAATTTCACAATAAACCATTTTTTTCTTGGCTAATTAATGACAAATCTGTCAAGGAGATTTACCTGGAAAAAACACATCCCCTATCTTTTCATTGCATGCAGCTTTCCTTTTGTTATTTTGTTATGACATTAAATTCTTCTTTTTAATCTGGAAAGAAAAAAATTCAAATCATTCAATTTGAACCAAATTTTTTAAATTTTTTTTTTCCAGATATCACTTTCTCCATTTTTTTTCCAAGGTTCAGATCATTTTGGACTATTTACTTTGATTTTGCTTCAGCCAAGCAGCCCCAGTCATCCACAGAGTTTCAGAGCTCTGTAACTTCCACACAAGGCTTTGTTTCCCCAGCAGAGAGATTTAAACTCTTTAAAGAGTGCCAGGCGTTTTTCACCTGGAGGGTTCATTCAGATGGAGTCAGTTGGGATCTTCCAAACACTCATTAGAGAGTTCATCTGCTGCTGCATCCAGAACATATAAAATGTGAGTTAAATTTCTAACAGGGGCATTTCATGAATAAAATAATAAATCCTGATTCCATGCAGACAGGCCCTCATTTTTGATGGTGAATTTAACAGGGATTTGTTCTTTTATTTGGATCACTCACAACAGCCGTGTTTCTTAGCAACAGCACGTGGTGGAAGACTTTGACACAGAAGAAATAACAATCACTACATTCAGCAGGACAATGAAAACCAGAAAGAAGCAGCAAAATGAGATTTAGATTGTTTGAGGGTTTTCCACCCAAACCACTCACTGACATCCTCCACAAGAAGCATGGAAGATGGGAAAAGTCGTGCTGCCCTGGAATGGAATTTATTGTTTTCTTATTTATGGCAGCAGCTATTCCAAAATAACTTCATGACAGCAGTTAACATATAATCATAATATATAATCTATATATTATAATATAATCTAATTATAATCTACATATAATCTATTATATTATAATTATATATTATATTATATTATATTATATTATATTATATTATATTATATTATATTATATTATATTATATTATATTATATTATAGTATAGTATATTATATTATAGTATATTATAGTATATTATATTATAGTATATTATAGTATATTATATTATAATATCTTTATAATATCTATATAGTATCTATATAATATCTATAATCTAATCTAATCTATATATAATATATATAATCTATAATCTATAATCTATAATCTATAATACACAATATATAATATAATATATATGATAATATATAATATAATATTATTTTTACATATATATATATAATCTCCACAGAATGCAAAAACCCTCATAATGATTAGAAAATAAACAATTACATACCTTGACACGGTCATGACTAAAAGAATTCCAAATGTAAAGGGTTTGGAAAGAAAGAGTATTTGTCAGTTGTTGAAAATGAATCATAACATGTACTTAAAACCAGGTAAATTGTAGATTGTACCACTTTTACATTGTCATTTTGAGCATTTTAACCACCTGCTTAGTGAGTTCCTCCAGTGGAAAGCACCCTCACATCTGCCTTTTTTCTGATGGCATTTATCCTCCTTTTTCTCAGCAGCTCCTGCCAGACTCCAGTGGTGCAGAATGATTGGAAATTTTTTCTCCTCCTGTGAACAAGTGAAGCATCCATCACAAACAGCAAAGGTATCTCCACTCCCTCCCAAGCAGCTGGAACAGAAAGGCAGCAGTTCCCCACGTTCTGGTCAAGCCAGTTGGATGCAGATGGAGGTGAACATGCAAATGGCTGGAAATGACTTTGTGGATCCTCATTTACACAATATTGGGCAAACTAAAGCCACATCATCTATCTTCTCCCATCAACAATCCAAAAAAAATCCAAGAATTATCGTTATTTTTGCTTCAGTAAACAGAGGTGTTCTCTGACAGCACAGTTTAAAATGACAGCACTGCCTAATTGTGCTGGAAAGATTACAAGATGTGATTTTTGGAAGATCAGAAGAGCTGATGGATATTTCAAGAGCCAGAGATCCTGAAATCCTGAAATTCCACCACTTCAGAAGATGGTAGCACTCCATCCATGGGCAATTACACAAAGGGATGGATGTTGATACATGTCATGTATCTAAATATGCAATAAATTCTTATATAAATATACTTGAGGGAAAATTTAAAATATTATATTGGTGGTTTACACTATTAGGAGGCTTGAAATGCTCTGAAAAAATTTTAAATACAAAACCACTTGTATTAGAGAGCTCATACACCAAAACCAGAGAGGTAAGAAAAAACAAAGGCTGGAAGAATTAAAAAAAACTACAGAATGCAGCAAAGACCACTCAGAACACCTTTTACACCTCTTGAAGCGTCTGGGGATCTTTAGTCCACTCATTTATTTATGATTTCTCTTCTATTGTCAGCATGAAATGAGAATCTTGCCATGACCTTTGCCTATGAAAAAGTCATCAATCAAAGCTCACAAAAATACCCCGCCCTGAAGAAGCAATAATGAAGTTTTTTCTGAGGATTCACAGGTTCTGCTTTATAAAGAGCCCTGAATATTTATATCGAGAGCTTATATCAAGCTTATTTTATATATCAAGCTTTATAGCTTGATATATATATATATATAGCTATATTTTATATATCAAGCTTTATATCAAGCTTATTTTACAGCTTATCACCTATGATGTTCCAGTTAACCAAAGTAACAGCTAATTATTGCAAGGAATAAAGTTCAGCTCTTATTCCTCTCTGCTGCTCACCTGACCTGCTTGCCACACTCACTACATCAGCTACCTTGCAAGTGTAGATTACATTTAAAGTTTGTATTTCTGGTGTATAAAATTGACTTCTATTTGTCCAACATATTGCTTGATATGAGAAAGGTTCAATGATTATTAGAAATATATTACAGTTCTTCCCCTATGCTCAGAAACAAGCTGAATGTGTTATCACCTGTACTGAATTTTATTCAAAAGTGTGTGGAATAGATGAACCCTTTCTTGCTTTAGAGTTGCAACATCATTGTGACTTCTGGATGTTTTCATTCTTTCTGAGGTATCTTATTATTTTATTTTTTTTTTTAAATAACCTGTATTCTTGGCAGGAGTTATGAATCCCTATCTGACGGCAGCAAATGTATTCTGCAGCTCAGGTACAGGGGCTCCTTTTGCAGAGAAACCCTTTGTGTGTGTAGACAATAAAATGAGTGGCTTTTTGCTGCTGGTTTGAACAGCCAGGAAAGAAAGGGAAGTGTTTGATTACTGTCCAGCAGCCTGTTTGCTATTTCTGCCTCCCAGTCACAAAACAGCCCGTGGATCTGGCTTCTGCTGCTGTATGAATGCAAGAATCTAGAAATACCTATTAAAACTTGGCAGCCAAGCATAACATTCTAAAAAGGATCTGATTTCTAAGAAAGCAACTAAGGCTCCGTGGAAAGAATGGAGAGAGAGCCATAGAAATGGCTCAGAAATGATACAGAACCAATGCACTGTGCAGGAAAGGAAATGGGAAAATGAATAAAAAAAACATAACAGCGTGTGAACAGCGGGGGAAAAGAGAATCTCCAAGTTTCCTGTGTGAGATGGTGGAGGGAAAGTGTAGGGGATGCTGATTTCAGAGCCACAGCAAGAATCACTATTGTAAATAGATTTTTAAACTGGCAGATAAGTGTTTTGTTTAGCTTGCCATGCTTGAATATATTAATCAATTATGAAAGCACAAAATAAATCTCTGTTGAACAACAGGGAGAGTAGGTTTTTAATTTTTTTTCTTCCCTTTTTAAAATACTTAACACCCATCAACTTTTCAGTCAGAATATCAGAATTCAAGAGTGATGAGGGGTTGAAATTTAGTAGAATGGGCAGAATGATTAGAATCCATATTAGGGTCAACTTTTTGTGTCTGGAACTTTATTTAGTTCCCACAGGCAGTGATAAAAAATGGCCTCAGAATACTGGAAACATTTAGTGAAGAACGATGTAGTGATGAGTAAAAATGCATTGATTTGCACTATATAACAAACCCCATTCTCCAATTCCAGAGGTGGAGTTTGATATTTTTTAGTTAAAGAATGTCGAAGAGTGATTTCAAGTACATCAAGGATGTATTCCATAAATTCTGTAAATTTAAATATTTTTTAATAAATTTTATAAATAAATTTATATTTATTTATATAAGTTATATATTTATTTATATAATAAATTTTATAAATAATTTTTTAATAAATTTAAATATTTTTTATAGGCTTAAAGGCTCAAGTCTCTTTAATTTTAGAGATTATTTTTTTTTATAAGGGCACGTTTTACTTCCCGACAACTTTTCATAGACAGCTACAGAAACCTTTCTGCTGCCTTCCTATTGAATTTACTTTAAATGCAAAAAATCTGGGGGCTCCTCAGTTTGGTCTGTCAGCTCAACAGCAGGAGATCAGTACTGTGATAGAAACATGTTAAAAATGATAAATAGCTCCAGCCACTCTGAGACTGAAAATAGTCAGCCCCAGTGAACAAAATTATTTGGAGTGGGGTCCTGCATGATTAGCAGAGATCATCTCCCATTGTGCTAGAAATCTTGCAAAATGCATTTCCACCACTTATTGTTCAGAACACATTACCACTGCTACATCAAAAGGGTTTACAGACAGTAAATATCAAAGAGCAAACTGCAAACACTGGCCAAAAATCACTGATTGTTATGCAAGAGTGATAGAGCAGATCTGAAAACAAGCCAAGGATAATCATGTACTTTACAAAGCACAAGGTAAACATTTATTTAAAAAATCTCAAAGAACTGAGACAGAAATAGTTTTTTGACACTCATAAAATCATTAGCAACTCTATCTAGATATTATGTTGGTAGAAGGATAAAAAATGCTGTTGCTTCTAAAGACATTGTAGGTTCCTTGCAAACCCTCATGGAAAAGAGTTCCAGCTTTTTCAAAAAGATTTCAGCATTTTAGGTCTATTTTAGACCACATCCTCAAAAGGAATCAAGTTTTTCTAAGCAAGTTAAGAGAGTGCTCAGTTGGACTCAGCACTATTGACCATAACACTGCCAGGAAAATAAAATTACTTTGTAAGTAGACAGAATATTGAATATTGAATATCGAAAGCAAAATAAAAAAAAAAAATAAAATAAAAACCCCTCAAATTAATTGGGCTAAAACCATAATGTTTTTTAATTGCTCACTTACCTAGATAAATAAATAACTGTACTGGCAGAGTCATAGAAAACCATCCAACCATCAGACACCATCAGCTTCGCTTTGCATGCAGGACTCTCCCTAAAGAGCTCAGGTCCTGGGAGGTACTAAACTCAGAACTAGGATTTGACAGCAAATATTCGCTATTATTGCATCCTGAAATTTTATAGGAAGCAAGCCATTTAATTAACCAATAAAAGTAATGCTACTTTTAGAAATCTCCCTGGCAAAACAATAATTGCACTATTGCAGAAACACTTCCATGGGCTTCCCATCACAGCCACAGGCACACACATCATCCTTACCATCACAGCCCTCCTATCAATCCTAACATTTTATCTGCTATTTTCAGCTGAACAGCCAAGGGAAGTACAAATCTTTAGCATTTTTCCTGTAAAATCTTCCAAAAACAGGAATTCAGAGGTCTGATTGCACTGGGTACTCCCAACCATCAAGTTCTAGCCTCGAAATCCTCTCAGCCATTCTTGGAAATCTGAATTAAAATAGAATTTCCTTCTCTGAGAGATGACAGCTCTGTGATCTGTCCCAAACAGCTCATCTTGATGATTTCTAAATTCCCACAGAAGATTTGCTGTGGTTATTTTGCTTCTTTATCTGGTTCCAGAGAATCACAACAAAACTACATAAACTGGAAATAAAATCAGGGAGTTTTATTTGCATAAATACCAGCTCTGAATATTGATCACATTCTTTTCAACCAGATTATGAAAAGCCAAATCCAAAGATCAATGTGTGAGTATCAACCACAAGCACTCAAAACCCAGGAACAAACTGGCTGGATGAAATCATATGCATTTTATGATACTGCAAAGAGGAAAAGGAGAACTGACCTGTTGTGGATGCCTTGCCAAAATTTCAGCTTCAGTTTCAGCATTTGATCATTTTCAAAATTTGAGTTTCAGTAGACTAAAGATTGGAAACTTTGAGCTATTTGCTATCTTGGAATGAAGAGATTTTCTGTTCAGACCATATGAAACTGAGCTGTTCACTCCTGACCACTGAATCTCTGTTTTCTTTTATATGTCTTTAATTCACCAGTTTGGGCTTCATTCATGTGAATAAAAACCCCAAAACAAACAGATTTCATAAAACAAAAGTATTTGTGAGGGAAAGCTATACTGCTTTCTTGACTTTCAAGGGAATTTGGCCATGTGTGATGGAATTACTGACATATTTATCACAGGTTGAATCACATTCAGCTCAAAAAGACATTTATCATTAAAAAGAACATGCAGAGTTTTGTGAAGAGGGAGTAATATATTCTGCTTTTTCCTTCCATCATTTTTAATATGTTTTATATAATCAGTTTCTTGATTATTTGGGTCATTTACACAGCAAAGCTTGCTTATAAATTCTACAATATAAACGAGGTGCACGGCAGAAGTTGATAATGAATGTGAAAAATGTGTAAGAAATGTAGTACTGGAAAATACAACATGCTTCAATGACACCATCAGGAGCTGAATTGGAATATTTGTCAAGTAACACCATTATCATCTTTCCATCAGGAGCCTCCTAAAGTCACTTCTAAAAAACTTTCCTAAATTTTATTTTAGGCTCCTTTACACACACACATGTTCGACTACACATAAAAAGAAACCACAAAATTTATATTTTTACATGTATTTTAATTGTTCAATTGTTTTATTGCCTTTTACTTATAATTTACACTTCAGAAGACAGAAACAAAACATCACTGCCAGGTTTGCAGACCCCTGTCAGACACCAGCTCTGTTCACTGCTGCCCCTAAAACTCTTCTGTCCTCACCTGTGGTTCAGATTTCAAAGGCAGGGGGCAAATAAATCAGCAGCTGATCCTTTGTCCTGCCCCCCTCAGACCCACATTTCCCAGCTGCTGTTTGCTTTGCAGAGCTGAGTGCAGAAAATCAGGAATTTCCCTGTATTTGGAAAGCAGTCAGCACAACACTGGAGTGACAGCCCTGAACCCACCCTTGCTTTTGTTCCTTACCTGGGCAGTGGCTTGGACCTGACCTAAAAACACTTTTAATATTCACTTTTAATATTCCCTGCAAATCCAACTGCTCTAATGGCCTTGTTTCATAGAAGTGGAGCAATTTATTAAGAGAATGAAAATAAGTGATAGATTTGTTAACACATTCTTAAGAGTCTTCCACTGTGGGAACAACCTCCAGATACAAACTCCACCTTCAGCATGAAACTGCTTCAGACACAAAATCCTCCAGCATCAGGGGTCCTGCCAAGGGAAGCAGAGGCTGTGCTCACAAAGCTCACACCTTGACCTGCTGGGATTTTGGCCATAAAACTTCACAGATCACCTTAAATGAGATGGAATTAGCACACAGCCAAAGCCACACTCAGTTGTGAGACCATAAAGAACTTGAACAGTCCTGATTTAGATACAGTCCAAAGTTAGATCCTAAAAGGACTCAGGAATGTAGTAAACATCAATTATTTTTATGTTCTCAGAGCAATTATAAGTTAATATTATCCCTTTATGAATTTATGAAATATACTGACATTTACAATTTAAATTCATGGGACAACATGAAGACACTTGCAATCACCTTGAGCAGGTTTGTTTAAATCCACAGTGAGGATGGTGCTGAAGAGCACAGCTCAAAAAACTGAAGAGAGTTAAAATTTTTCACTAACTTTTCTCACCAGTTCATTTCCCTTGAAGCAAGAACTGAAATACAGAATTACATCATGTCCTCCACACCAATTGAACTTTATTTTATTCCTAAGCATTAATACTGTATTATAGTATTATTATATTACTATTGTAGTACATACCTATGGAAAAATACTCCCAGAGCATCTCAGCTGATACTTGTCATTGCCTTACCATGGTGAAGGCTTAGTACTTCAGAAATAAAAACATTCCACTGGCTTAGACCTTCAATAAAATACTATTTTTATGCTGCTCTATAAATTATTTTGTACTCTTGCTTAAAATAATGATAACTATGCCCAGACAGTTTATGTACACAAAGTAAGATTTTTTTAAAAACCCAACATATTTTATCTACTCTTAGAGTCTATGCTAAAAATTAATATATCATTTCTGGGAGCTCTGCTCACTAGAACTGGCAGATGCTCCATGGAAAATTGCCATTAACAATTAACACATAATGAAGAATCAACCTGCTGGGGCACCTGGGATAGATTTCATTTTTTCAATGCATTATTATTCCACTTGAGTGAGATAATAGATTATAATTTTAGAGAAAGTGACATATGGAACGTTTATGAGACTTTGCAAAAATCATTTGAGGCCCTTAGCTTGTAACATTTATCACACTTGGAGGGGAGGGGAAGGAGTTTGACAGGGAGATTTTGGTGGGCCAATTTTCTTAACAGAAGATTGAAAGACTTTCATCTCAAAGCCTCTTCAGCTGTGAAGTCAAAATTCCAGCTCATGTCTGGAAAATCTATTAGACCAGAGGAGATGCTCTTGTTCTTCAACTTCCTCCCTCCAGTGCAAAGACTTCCTCTTGCAGTAATCTATATGTATCTATCTATATCTATATCTATTTCATCTATATCTATATCTCTATCTCTATCTATATCTCTATCTAATCTATATCTATATCTATATCTAATCATCTATATCTCTATCTCTATTTCTATCTCTATCTCTTTCTCTATCTCTATCTCTATCTCTATCTCTATCTATATATCTATTTCTATATATCTATATCTATATATGTATGTATGTATGTAATATATATATTTATTATATATATATATATATATATATATGTGTATGTGTGTGTAACGTCCCAAAACTTCTGGAGAGAGAAATTACCATTCCAAACACCAATCACAATCATTTTGAAAAATATCAGAGAAAAAAAACAAACTATTAATTTCCAAGGGCACGGAACCATCTCTAGCAGATATTTTCCATCTCTAGCAGATATTTTCCATCTCTAGCAGATATTTTCCATCTCTAGCAGATATTTTCCATCTCTAGCAGACATTTTCCTCCTCCCTCTGTGGGGGGAGGAAGAAGAAGAAGCTGTGCCCGAGTCTGGTTGCTCTGGGATGAGGAAGATGTGGCCCCAGGATTTTGTGTCGTGATTCCAGGCACAGCCAGTCTCACCTGCTGCAATCCAGTCAGAGTTTTTCTATTTTCAGATTTTTTACAAAGCTGTTCTGAGCTGTTCCAAACCTGGCTGTGGGACAGAAAAGCTTTCAGACATACCCAGAAGAAGAATCAGAATCTGTAAACCACACTTTTAATTCTTTAACTGCCAACCTACACTTTCAGCCCTCAGTATTTATTTGTAAGAGGTGCAGCAGAATATATAATAATTTGTAAAAAACAGAGCAGGGTAAAGCATTGAAGGAAAACCTCTTTTTGCAGATGAAATAACAACTGTGAGACTCAAAAGTACAAGCAGGCAGTGGAAGCTACAAGAGTTCTCTGCATGAGCAAGGGGAATCCAAGGGTTATGTTCCTGGCTCTCACCTTTCTGGCTCCGTATCCTTCTTCACCTCAAGGTGCAAAGGAACTTCTGCTGGCTCTTTAGTTATGGCAGGACTGTAAAAGACAGAAAAACAAGTCAGATATTCCAAATACCTGATGGACTTACAGACTTTAAAGTGACAGGAGTGGTGATAGAAAAATAATCTCTTGAACATGCTCTTTCTGAAATAAGTTGTGACATATTCTCTGTATTGAAGAGCTTCCTTTGCTGAGCTTGTATTCATGGGCATCTTGTCATGCTGCCCTCCAGAAAAATGTGCAAGTTTACATTTCTGAGAACAGTGAGAAGTTTGAAAAATGAAAAAAAAAAAAAGGACAACAAAAATATCCAAGTCTATCAACAGCTTAAAGCAGGCTGAGGAAATGACTGCCTCAGAAGAGTCTCCAGTCACAATAAAAAGGAATTCTGAAACAAGATAAAATAATTTACTGCCCAAATCCATGCTAAGAGTAAAGGTGGACAAGGAAAAGCAGTCACATCTTTCATTGGTTAAAAAGATGCAAAATTTGCCCAGCAAACCTTCAGTCATTTGTCAATTTGACAGAACTCAGTTAATAGAAAGGACACAAACAAAAACAAACAAAACAATAAAATGGGGGCTATACATTTTCAGAACACCAAAATAAAGATAAAACACACTTCAGGTATAGAGAACAACATCTACATTCTACTGCTTTGATACAATAATACCCTTTTATGAATTTCACCAGTATCTTTTAATGCTTTTACTGCATCTTCTTTATTTTTTATATGTTTTAGGTTTTTTTTAATTTATGAAATAACTGACCACTAAATATTTGGAAATGCTTTTGTCATATGTGAAAAGCACGGTCAGTGATTTGGGGTTTACGATAAATTGGAAGATCCCCAGTTCATCTCTTCAACATAACTGGTGTGGTTTCACAAATCATGTACCCAGGGGAGGACAGCCTCAAATTGTGACAGAAAGGCAGGGAAAAAATCTCACTTTTCACCCCAGAAAGTGTTGACTGGTTGATTCATAGCTCCTGCTGAAAAATGGGATAGCTGAACATGTCCTGGACAACCCATCTTCCCTTCAAAGACAGGCACAGCTGCCTGTGCCCCCACTGAAACTCCTCAGCATTCCACAACTCCTGGCTAAGAAACTTTCTCCAGGTTTCAAGATGCCCAGAGCCCTGAGATGGAACAATCCTGACCCTCATGGGGTCTTCCAGATAAGAATATATATTTATATTTTTATATATATATATATATATGTAATTATTATAGATATTTATAGACATTTTTTACATGCAAACATCATGGATGATGATTTTTCCTTTGACATATCCCTAGCAAAGTTCAGAAATGTGGAAATCCAAGCACAGTTTTCAATTTCCCTACTGTGGGTGCTCTCTCTTTTCCTGCTTTTCCTAATGAATTTCCCTTCCACAGCAACTAGAAGCCACAGAACTCTTGGAATGAAGCTGAAGTTTTGCTTCTGTGTTTTCTCACTTTTAACAGGCTGATTTTCTTTCTCAGAATGATTTTGTGAATTCTACAACATCTAGGAAGGCTAAGGACAAACTGTGAAGATTTGACAGTTTGTAGATTTTTCTGTCTGCTTATTAGGCACAGTGAGTTTGATCTAAATGAGTTTTCTGTATTCTCCCTTTATTTTTCTGCCTATAATCTCTCTTACTCACATGTAATTCACACATGAAAAGAAAAAGCTAACAAAAGAAAGAAATGTTAAATCATTGTTCTGCTTTAAATTCTCAATCCCCTGAGTGGTCCCCAACCCACAAGTGCTTCTTTATTCCTTTCATTCCAATTACCATTTAACCATCAAACAAAATAACCAGCAAAGGAAATAAGTTATGCAATATATGGCATTCCCCTGGAAATATTAAGTAGTTTTTACAATAGGTTATTTGACAATGCTGAGAAACAGATAGAAGCAATTAACATCAAATTGTTACTTTCCTCCAAAGGAAAATATTTGTTTAATTCCACCATTGAAATGAAAAGAGGAATTTAATTACAACAGTGTTTTATAACTGCCTGTCCAGACTAACAAAAGCACAGCCATATCTCTCTGGAGTCCTATTCAATATTCATGTGGAACGTAGGTGAGTCAGTGGAAGAACATCACAGGATGTCACCTTGCTCACATGCCATAAAAATACCAGCACATGGGAATCTCAGCTCTGTAAACTCTGACCACTGATTTTTAAATAAACACATAACCATCAGAGGATAAGCAAATTGAAATATCCATTTCCCCATCTTTTATATTTGAGCTGTAATTCTGTATACACTTGGTCTGCAAGAGCCCACACTGCACTTTTCCATTCTCTATTTCCAGCTGCGAATTCAGAATTGCCCCAAACGAGATTTTCACCTAGACAAGGCTGGAAAATCAGGACTATTACCAATAACCCTTGAAAAACATGGCAGCAAGAACAGGAAACTCTTGTTGCAGTCTGCAGTGAATAAGAAATAGCTGCTCAAAGTCGTCCAACACAATCTGATGCTTAAAGGAAAGCACACAGAAACCCTGAGCTCAGTTTGAGCCTCAGGGACAGCTCTGGGCTGTGGGACTTGAGCACCTGTGACAGTGACAGTGGACATAATCTGGCAGCACAGTACCTTTTAAAACAAAATTAAAATTAGGAACAGTAACACCACAGGTGTGACAGTAGCTAGTCCTCCCCTTCTCGCTTTTTGTTTTGATCCTGCTGTCATTTATTTGTATTTACAGAAAGTAGCTAATTAATTCAGAGTGCACGTTCATTGTGGGGCTGCATTTCTTTACACGCTGAATAACAGCACAGAGACAGGGTGGGAGAACTACAAAGGGAGAAAAACCAAACAGAAATAGGTTATGAATCTTAAAATTCTTGTGTAGTGAGAGAACAAAGAATGAAAGTTGATTTAATATAAGGAATGGGATTTCTACAGACAATTCAGAACCACAACATTCACAAAGGTGTCTTTCAGTGAGAGTAGTGGAGTATTCATCCCAGGGCGTGATAAATCCAACTCTTATTGTACTTCAAAATTTGACTGAAACCAGCAGCTTATCACTATTAGATAATATAACCCAGGAAAAAACCCAGGAACACATTAAAGAGCAGGTTCAGCTATAACTGCAGCTCCTTCCTGTAAGTTCCATCTTTTGAACAATAAAATTATTGGGCAATTAAAAGCAATTGCCACTTCTGTTTTCCTACTGATAAACATTATAAAAGCCCCAGAACCACTGCTTTTTCCTGTTTATGGGAGAGCTCATCATCATCACCATCCAGCAAACTGCTCTGCGTGGCTCACCCTGGATTTGCAACGTGAGCTAAAAAAAGGAGCTGCAATGAGATCGTTTGGGTAAAGAGCAAATAATCCACAGCGCCACAAACCCCCTGCCCCACCGAGCAGGCTCACAACACACTCGTGGGGTGTGCTTGCAGTGAGGCCTCCTGGCAAATTCCAGTGCCAAATTCAGTGAATGCTGCAAGTGAAACTGCTCCTGGAACGGTGCACAGCTGGGCAAAGCTCTCACTTCCCAAAAAACACTTTGGGGTCTGGAGTTTCTGGGTTTTTTTATAATCTTGAGAGATATCATTCAATTTACCTCGCCTTTATGGAGGGAACTGTAACCAGGCACTCTGCTGGCTCTGTGAGGCCCCAGGCATCAGCTCAGCATCCTCCCCTGAGCTCTCCAGCCTGGAGCTCTGCTTTAGCTCAGGGGCTGCTCCCTAAGGACCACTTGGCTCTCAGCTTGTGGCTGGAGTGGGGCTGTGGGCCCTGGGGCTCAGCCTGTCCCAGGTGCCAGCAGCTGCAGTGCCAGGGATGCAGGGATGCAGGGAAGCAGGGATGCAGGGATGCAGGGATGCAGGGATGCAGGGATGCAGGGATGCAGGGAAGCAGGGAAGCAGGGAAGCAGGGATGCAGGGATGCAGGGATGCAGGGATGCAGGGATGCAGGGAAGCAGGGATGCAGGGATGCAGGGATGCAGGGATGCAGGGAAGCAGGGATGCAGGGAAGCAGGGATGCAGGGATGCAGGGATGCAGGGATGCAGGGATGCAGGGATGCAGGGAAGCAGGGATGCAGGGAAGCAGGGATGCAGGGATGCAGGGATGCAGGGATGCAGGGATGCAGGGAAGCAGGGATGCAGGGAAGCAGGGATGCAGGGATGCAGGGATGCAGGGATGCAGGGATGCAGGGATGCAGGGAAGCAGGGATGCAGGGATGCAGGGAAGCAGGGATGCAGGGAAGCAGGGATGCAGGGAAGCAGGGATGCAGGGATGCAGGGATGCAGGGATGCAGGGATGCAGGGATGCAGGGATGCAGGAGCAGCCCCAGCCTGTCCCAGGTACCAGCAGCTGCAGTGCCAGGGATGCAGGAGCAGCCCCTGAGAAGTTGCATGCTGCACACACGGATCTGTGTCCATAACATCCACGTTCTAACTCACAGAATTGCAGCCTGAGCACTCAGAGGAGAGAACAGGATGAGGCTTTAGATCCTGTCTGTGCATGAGGATTGAATGTGAGGGTGTAGAGCTGCTCAGAGATGTGTGCACCTACTACAAACCCATGTCCAACCTCACCCACAGCATCTCCATCAGGGAGTAATTAAGTTCTGCTTTTTTGTTTTTACATATTTACTTTTGCCATAACACTTCCTGCCCTTTAAAGCAAATACAATTTGCAAGAAGTTCTGAACTTCTATGCATAAATTATTTGTTATTATGCAGGTTCAAAATGCTTGTGCTGAAATGGAAAAGGGCAGGATTTTCACAGTCCAGCTGGAATCTGTGTGATTTACCTGAGAGAAGTTTCAGTGATCAGCTGTCATCAGCTCGGTGACAAAACCTCTTCACCAGCCATAGGCTCCAATTGAGGGTTTGTGATGCATTTTGTCACCTGCAGTGGGATGACAGGTAATGCAAAATTTATTAGTACTAGACAAAAATAGCAAATATTTGGATAAAAGTTTCAGGGTGTATGGCATAGAAAAGATTTGCTTTCTCCGTCCATTTCAGGTTGTAATGAATATTTAAAATTTTCGTCAACATTTTTAACCGGTAGTCTGAAGACTGTGTACTATTGAAACTTAAAAAGTGATGCAAAATACAAAGCAGAGGTAGTGCAGGATGATAGGACTCTCCTCTGATCATGGTAAATTCAATGACCAATTGATTGATTGAGATAAGTGATGAACAAAAGCAAACAAAATAGTTCGAAATGAGAGATAACTGATCACAAAAAAATCAAATAAATCCCACTTTTGGGGAAATTTCTAGTGGAGTGGCATTTGCAGCTATTTATGTCAAGTGATCCACTGAAAATTTCAAAGCTCTTTACCCTCTGCTCTAACACCAAACTTTGATGTTCAGTACACAAAATAAATGAAGTATTCACACCTTACAACAAAAGAAAGATTTTCTCTAAGAGCCTTGACAGCTAAATATTTGTAGAACACCTTGAAAATGAAAAGAAATAGGAAATATAAGAAAAGATTCCTCTGAGCAATGCTACAAGGAGTTCCTTCTGCACTTCATTACTCCCAGCAGGAATATGGGGTGGGATGGGCTGGCACCCAGCACCAACAGGCTGAAGCAGTTTCCTTTCAGCATCACCACAGGGAAAAGAGCCTGAAAACCTCTCCAGGCTCCCAGGTCACTTCTGCTTCGCGTTTCCCACCTGCTTCTGCAAGAACTGCACTTTTCAGCTCAGTGCAGGGCTCAGCTGTACACACACACCTGAAACATCAAAGATCCTCTGCATCTCCAGCTCCAAACTTCACAAATCTGAGCAGACAGGCACAGAGGGACTATCAGAGGTGTCTGACCAACATTAGAAAGGATGTAAAACAATGCTGGGAATGTGAAGTGCACATCCTAGGGTGACCAGAGGCCCCAGAAGTGACTGATTTCTGGACACAAAGAAACATTCCTGCTGTATTTCCCATTTCAAAGCTGCAGCTCTTATCTTCATTTACAGCTAATCGGCTAAAACAGACCAGAGAAGTGTTGTAGGGGTAAAAACCACCGAATGCTCCAGCCATTTTACAAGCAACATTTAATTTTACTGTGTTACCGTGTTAAGCTGAGCAATGGAAGCAGACACAATCAAATGCTCGTTGTATTTAAAGAGCTTCAAAAAGATCAATTATCTTTATATGGATAAGGAGCCACTATCGATTTCAACAGTGTTATTCAAATTCCATTTAAGCAATGAATTGCTCTGCTATTTTATCAGCAAGAGGGATGGATTACAGTGCTGCAACCCAATCCTTAACACTGCTCAAGCAAGCACAGACCAGTGGCTTCTCTAAACCAGGGAAACCTCTCGGACATCGATCTTTCTAATGGAATGGAGCAAGAAACAGATTTCTTTGCCAGCATTCCTGCAAAGATTCTGGGCAGAATTAGTGCAACTCCATAAGGAGCAGGGTAAAACCTGCTTGGAGATGGCAGCAATCCAGTGCAGGGGCTGTACCTGGCTGCGCAGGTGTGGGTCTGGAGATAAAGGAAAATCACTTTCATCCACCTTTCAGGGAAATTCACTGGCATCCAAAGTGTCTCAAAACAGAAAAAACCCGGATGCCTAATCATGCCAAGCAAGTCTTTAGATATTACCCTGTTGTTTTTCTTCTATATTTTAGTCAATTTAACCTGGTGATTTTTATGGAAGCCCCGGCTTTTAAACAATTCTGAACCTCTCCACAGTTTGATAAGAACTTAAAGCAAGAGAAAAGAAGTTATTTGTGGTTTGAAAGGAAAGAGTTGGGACTAGAAAGAAATTCTGATGAAAATACAGGAGTGCTTGCAGCATTTCTTTGCCATCTCCTGTCAGCCTGCTTGATTATAGCTCTTTTCTTCAGTCAAAACACAGCTCCACTCCCAAACAGTTGTGTGACTCCAATCAATCCACTTTGTGTTCACCAACACAAAAAAAAAAAATTAGGTGCAAAATTGGGCTGTAGATTTTTATTGACCTCTATAGAAAAAGAAAAATATCAGAACTGATAATACATATCTCCATCAGAAAACAAACTGCAGAGAGAATCCAAGTTTCTAAGATTACCTTGGAAACCTTGATAAAAGAACTACTACAAGAGGAAAACAATTCCCCTTTTGCATAGAATACTGCTCTCTAGGGGAAGGGCAGCTAGGAGGCACAATTTAAAACAGATCTAAAACTGGTTTTATTAAACTGAAGGGGAGTTTTCGAGTCTGCCCACTTCCAAACTGGAAGCAAAAGCTCCAATCTCCCCCAAAGGCTCTGTTCAGATTGGGAACTGCCCCTGGAGCAGCCAGGCCTGAAGTGAAAATGCAGATTCAGTGGCACAGTGCTCCACGGGACACAGGGCAGGATTTTGGGACTGTGAACACATTCCTGCTGCCTTTCCTCACAGCTAAGAGGATTTGCTACCCCAGCCACAACCAGCACATTGAAGCACCCCCAAAGTCCCCCACCTGTGAGTTTTAACTGGTTTTGCAGGTTTCAATCACAGTTCCAACACGAAGGACGCAATGCTGACGTGCAGTTTGGAAAAATGCAATATTTTCTTGCCTAAGAGCACCCATCCTATGGAAGAGGCAGCATCCTGCTGCACTCACCTTCAGCTGGAGAAGATTTCCCATTTCCCATTTCCCATTTCCCATTTCCCATTTCCATTTCCCATGGAAATGCAGCGGTTCCCCCAAGCTCCTCTCTCTCCTGAGCCCTCCCTCTCAGACAGACAGCTGCCAAAAATTCCTATTTTCTTATTTGCTGCCTAATAAATCCATCCTGCAGGGTTTGTAAGTGTCCTGATCCCTGTCCCACTTTGCCTGGGTGCCTGTGAATAACCCTGCTGTCAGCAGCAAACAGCAAGCACGGGATGCGTGCAGAACGTTTGATGTGAGAAATGAAAAATCAATGTAATATGCCCTTACTAGAGGCACCTGCAGATAGCATCCAATAGAATTGATTAAGCCCTACACAACAGATAATAAAGCTAATTAAAACCCAACTAGAACGCCACAGTGCAGCTCCACATTTAAATGCAGTGGGAAAGACAATGGAAGAAGAAATGAAAGGGAAAACTTAGATATGACTGATGGAGGAAAGTATCAATCTACACCTAGATAAAGGTTTATTATTGCCCCCATAAAGTCAAATAACATCCACAGTGTTCGTATTTTTGCTTATCCTGAACACAAAAAGTATAAACTGATATGTTGCAGTATAACTTTGACACATTTTTTTAATTAAATAGCAATCCATGTATTCATGTTATTCTGCTGAGATAGAACAATTTCCTTTTATTCTGCTCCTAGATAATCACAATTTTAAAGATTTAATGATTTGATAATCTTCAAGCAAAGTATCCAAAATAATGTCTGAAACAAAATGAAAATATAATAAAATTAGCACCAAGCAGACTTTAATGTGACATTTCCTGCATTCCCTACAAATCTAGAACTCCATTTAGGTGAAAGTTTCTAAATTGACTACATCTACACCCCTGTAGTTAGAAGTGCCACTTTCAAAGGAAGAATGGGATACAGGAACAAAAGCAAGGAAGCAAGGGGGGAAAAAAATAAAAACTCTTATTTTAATTGGGTAGTGCAGAAGAAACCCTATCTTGAATGTAACTCTAAAAAACAACTAATCCCCAATTTCATTTCTCTTGTCCATTCCTAAAGCTCATTCCCTAAAAGCATAAAGCAAAATCCCATCACAACAATCTAGTTTGCATAGGAGATGAGACTGGGAACGATAAATGCCTCTCATTATCTAGGAAAACTTTCAAAATAATAAAAAGGTCACAGTTGTTTGTAACCAGGACAATATTAGAGACTTCCTCAGAACCGTGTTGGAAAGTTCTGAAAACAGTATTTTTCATTTTGCTCTTACAGAAGAACTTCAGACAGGAGTAAAGTTTGGTGGGCGCCAAAACAAACTGCAGAGCAGCAGGGGCAAAAGCAGGAGTTGTGTGATTCTGCCTGCACCACCCCGAGCAAACACAGCATCCCCTGACTCCTCCAGGAGCAGTCTGCCCCACAAAGGCTGCTGGGTCAGGTTTGTTTATGGTTTTTATCCCTGGTAGTCTGGGTGGTTCCCACCGAGGGAGCAGAGCAGGCGAGCTCCAGCCCAGCTCTGCTGATGAACGCACGGGTGGAGTCCTGCTCCCAAAGCCAGGAGTGATGGCTTCAGTCCATTCCCTCCAGGACCCTCCTCCTCTCTACCTGGGATCCTCTGTCACATGCCTGTTAGGCATTATTAACTGGGCCAGAAGTTAGCCACAGTTTCAGGAGGGTTCAGAAGGCAATGAATTTCCCACATCCTCACTTTGAGGCGTTCACGCTGGATTTCTGCGCTTGAAGTGTTTCCTGCTTTGACCTGTCCTGGAGAGCTCCAAAGGCAGAGGAGCTGCAGTCCTGCACAGACTGGACACTGGTAACTGAGCCATGAATATTGTGTCTGTGCAGCTGCTGGCTCCTTGCTGTGCTCAGCCCTTTGGTCATTACTTGCCCAGCAGTGACCGTCATCTCCAGCCCTGCTGAACGCGGCTTGTGGAGCGAGGAACCTCCTCTGCTTCAGTGGAGGACCAGCACTGCCACAGGCCAGAAGGATGCTGGTGTAGAGCACACCACCAGGAAAACCAGAGTGCAAGAGTAACAGGAAAGCGAGCCTGGCCTTGAAAAAACCGAAACCACATTTTTGTTGAGGTCTGGTGCAACTTGTCACACGCATGGTGCGTTAACTTCAGCATAACAGCCAAAGGTCTTTTAAATCAGTTAAAAACTTAGGATAAAATAAACTCTCTTAACAATAAAGAAAAGATTTAAAAAAAATAAAAATCCAAAACTACCTCTATTTTTCTTTTGTGCAGAAACTCCATAAGGAAGCAGATAAAACACAGTTCTATATGATGCATCCTTAACTTGTGAAAAGACACAGTGAGTGACAACTCTCCTGTGGTCTCGAGAGCAAGTTGCCTAATGAATAGCAAGAGCTCTTTAATGTTAATGAAAACATCCTGTCTAACTCCTCTTCAGACACCGTCTTTCACTCTGTGACAATCACCTTTTAAGTTGCCACAATTCCCTGCTCTGAAGGAGCAGCTGAGCCTGTCAGCACAGCCCGGGTGCAGTGTCAGAGATTAGCTGAACTGCTCCTCTCGCTGCTAATGGAGTTACCTGTTAAATCCCCACGTGCTGCCTTGTCAAGTTTTTATTAAGCAAGAACATCTTTGGAAGATTCCAGCTACCAAAGGTTTAAAATGAATGGTTTGGGCTTTTTTTTTTTCGTCCTCGTCTTAGACAAAATGAAGACTTCCTTCTGGCATTTAAAAAAAAATCTATCTCACATCTATTTCTAATAAACAGAATTTTCAAGGACTTAGTGGGGTATTGTGGTGCCATCCAAACAGCAGAAGAGCAGATTACAGCTCTCAGTGATTGGATGGAGAATTTAATGTAGAATAACATGCAAAACCAGGAGAAAAGCTCGAGATTTCTCCCTGCCACATGCACATATGTATCAACTCTTACTGACATTTTAGGCATTATGTACAAAAGAAGAAAGCAGCAGACTTCAGACGAATTAACATCCTGTCTTCTTGGTAATGGAGAATAAAGAATCTTAGTTTTGTCGTGTATCTAAAGAATTCATACATTTCTTACTAACTTTAAATCTCTATTAGCCATATGTAGCAAGTCCATCTGTTTCGACTAAATTTGACTACAAAATCTCTCTGTGCATATGATAATTACATATTGATCTAGAATATATTCTTGCATACTCAAATATTCAACTGGAGCTCGTTGGCCAATTTCCTTATGGTAATTAGTGGTTAAAGGAGCTCTGAAAATAATCTCATTGTAACGGAAAGGAATACAGCCTTTTCAGAACATCCAGTTTTGGGTTTTTTAGGGGTTTTTTGTTTTTTTTTTTTTCCTGGATTTCAATAAAGGAGTTATCAATGCAGTAAACAGGGAAGAGAATATGAAATTGTGTCTATGGCAACCATATTATAGCTCTACACTTTGTATGTCCCTGGCTTTTCAATAGATTCTTCTATTCACACTCATTTTTCCTGCAAACGGGTCAGTTAAAACATATCTCAGAATTATTTCACAATTGCTACCAACTACAAGACTGGGCTTGTAAATTCTTGTTTAAAAATGAAAGAGTCTTTTCAGGAAGAAAAATGAAAAAAAAAAAAAATAAAAAAAATCTCTACTGAGCTAATTGCTTCCTAGAAAGCTTCTGCTATTGTTGCTATCTGGCACCAAACTCTGCTACTTGCAGACAATTACTGCAAGAATATTTACAAGAGAATAAGTGCAGTCCTGTAGGAATAATATATTTTGAGAAGAAAAAAATACCCTAAGTTTCTTTCTAATGATATAAATTTAATTTCTAAACTGAATTTGAACAAAACTCCCATGTCTCACCTGGTGGAGGATTGGATTTGTTCCCCATTATGCAGAAAAGAGCTATCAGTCCTATCTGTAATAAAATTGATCTGGTTTGAATTCCAAGAATGAAAAGCTATCTTTAATATCCAGATTTAACACTGCTGATACAGGGAGCTGTTGCATTTAGGCAACATTCAGCACTGTAAGGTAATTTTAAGTATCAGAAATGTCAGTGCTTTTACAGATCATGCTTCCTTCACAAGAGACTTCACCTTGAGCGCTGAGAATTATGGAAAAAAAAACTTGATATAATAAATAAAACATACTTAAGAAGAAGGAATAAAAGAATGCATTGTTTTCACGCAATAATTCAGTGGCAAAAGGCTGCCAAGCAGCGATAAAAACTCTTTTAACTCATCATAAATGTTTATAAATAAACCTGTTTTCATTGAGTTGCTGATTTATCAAACTCATTTTTCCAAGGAACTTTCTAGAGACCTTGCCAGCGTTTTGTCCACGAGGTGAGCTCTGCACACCCTGCTACTTGTGAACAGCTCACCACACGTCTAGATTTACCCTCACAAAAGATCACATGAATTAATTACTTGATATTAACTTTCAGAGCCCCCTTTTGTATCTGTTTTATCCCTTTAAAAACATGATGCAACTCATTTTCACATCAGTGTTTTAAAACAAATCCTCTCTCTTGGCCCCTAAACCATACGAAGAATTAAATCTTTACTGTTAGAAATTCTCCTCAGACTCCTCAATGCCTAATAAAAAATAATGACAGCTAAAACTCTTTTAATACTCACATCCCAATCCCCTGCCTAGCCCTTTCCTCTCCTGGGTACTGTTTTAAGACATGTTCCTTATCCTGGGCTTCCTTTTCCATCCCTTAATGAGCAGCAGACCGGTCTCAGTGTCCTGGTGGCTGAAGTTTCACAGGACAGAGATCCCAGGCAGGTGTTTGGAAAGCTGAAAGCAGTTGTGTGAGATGGGATGAGAGAGGAAAGTGATTCACTTGCTCCTGACAGCACAGGCACCAACTCTCTGCGGCATTTATTTTGACTCCCAATGAAAAGACCCTTTTAAGTTGTTGCATCTTTTATTCAGCAACTCATTTTCTGCTCAGCATTAAAAGTCAGTAGGGTGTGAGGATTTGTTCCAAGGCTTGCTGAGATATTACTCACACAAAGGAGCTGCAGATCATTTCTGCTGAGTAAAGCCAGTGGGGATGTTTGAAATTCAAATGCACCTTACCCCCACCCAGCACACAAAGTTGTTTCTTCTCCCTTCTCCTTGTTACTCCTCCCAACACTCTATTTTGTTCTATATTTTTCTGCAACTTTTATTCTTTCCACTGTAACTTCTGAAAATAATAACTGTTTAAAACACTTGAGAGCATCATCTGCATTACTGTTCCCATTTTCAAGAAACCAATGTTCCATTAGAACTGGTTTAAGTTTACACAGCTACTCAACACAACATTTTCAGGCAAAAATGTTCAAAAAGGGAAGTTTGTTTGTAAGATGAGCCACTACCATTTTGGATGGTAGATCAGGCCTTTTATATATATATATATAAAATTATATATATACACCATCAGAACTTTTTTCCTTGGTAGATTTATGGCATTTTCTCACAAGTTTACACACTTATGTAGAAACAGCATTATATGAGAAAAGAATGAAGCTTCTCCCTAATGAACATTTATGATATGACCAAACTCTCTGTAAGAGGGTACAAATCCTGAATAATTCACTCCATTAAGTAGCAAAGAAGCAAATTAAATATGACTAACATCAATTTATTCAATTTATCAATGTTTTAGTCATTAGCCCTCATTCCCTGTCAAGCACAATAATAATGTCAATGTTAACATTCAGATTAGGACCAATTACCCAGGTCCTGTAATGTCCACTGGAAAACACATACTGAGGAAAATTATTAAAATATGACTCTCTCAGCTCCCTGTTGAGCTGAGCAGAGAACAACCCACACAGGGAAGACATGTAAATTAACTTTTCATTATCTGTAAAGCAAACCTGCAGTGGTTTTTTGATAATATAGACATGAACTGAGTTACCCCACAGCCGAATCTCAGCCTGTGCTGTGCTATCCAACACCCAGCTCTGTTACACACCTCAGCCTCACATTTTCCACCATAACCCTTGGGTTAGTCAAGAAACTGCCAGGTGAAATAGAGAAAAGGACCCTGGAATGGAGTAGAACTGAATTATGTCATACAAACCTATATTCTCACTGCTTTTCCACCCTGGTTTTCACCTCAGCAATCAATGCATTATATTGCTTTTGTCAGTGCCAGAGTACCTTTGAAATTTTGCATTCTCCAGGGAGGTGGGGTATGGGAATGTGTGCCCCAACAAAGACACAGCAGAGCAGAGGAGAGGCACAATGGGATGCAAAAGAGGTATCAGGAAAAGGCCAGGGTGAGTGAAAAGGCACTGAGGCACTGGGTACAGAGTGATTAAAAGTGGGAGGAAAAGGAAAATGAAACACTGCCTCCAGAGAAAGAGAAAAAACAACTTTAATTAGTATTTACACCAGCCCAAGACAGATTGGAAAAGCTAAACTTGGCAATCACTGAAAACCCATCTGGAACCACCACCAGAATCTACCCCAGGTTCTGAAAGCAAAGCACAGCAAAACCTTCCAGGGGCTGTGGGACACCATCAATATCCCAGCCCTTCAGTGATCCCTCACTGTCCAAAAGCCCAGATACAAAATCAGTCACTGACTGCCCAAATGTCCAGATCCAAATTCAATCCTTGACTGTCCAAAAGCCCAGATCCAAAATCAGTCACTGACTGCCCAAATGTCCAGGTCCAAATTCCATCCCTGACTGCCCAAAAACCCAGATCCAAATTCCATCCCTGACTGCCCAAAAACCCAGATCCAAATTCCATCCCTGACTGCCCCAAAGCCCAGACCCAAGCCCTGCCACCGAGAACAAAGGTTCATTTTTCAGCAGCTCCAGCCTTTGGGAGCAGCAGGGTCCCCCAGAGCAGGGAGGGTGTGAGGGCTCAGCTGACACCAGGAACACGAAGCAGCCACAAACTCAGGCTCTCCTCACCTCTGTGCCTTGGGGCTCTCACCAAAGCTCCTGGCAGGGGAGGGAGATGGGACACTCTGGAGAAGGGCCTGGAGGGACAGGACACAGGGAATGGCAGGGCTGGATGGGATTTTGGGCAGGAATTGTTCCCTGTGAGGGAGGTGAGGCCCTGGCACAGCTGTGGCTGTCCCTGGATCCCTGGAGGTGCCCAAGGCCAGGCTGGACATTGGAGCTGGAGCTCCTGGGACAGTGAAGGTGGCCCTGCCACGGCTGGGGTGGAACCAGAGGGGCACTGGGGTCCCTCCAGCCCAAACCACTGTGGGGTTCTGTGATTTCACAAATGGATCTTCTGCTTGCTCCTTGACAGTCACTCCTGTGGAATTTCAGGGAGGAAGCCAGGCTCCTGAAGCATTTCTCAGTCCAGGCCTTTGTGCTGGGAAATTCCATGAGAACTGCCATGTGTCATAAGCTTTTCTAAAATACAGATTTTGGTGAAAAAAACAAGAAGTGTGAGTCTATGATTCTTTGTGCACACTGCTGACAGAATGTCAGTGTTCCTTAATGCATTATATTAGGAAGAATTTCAGTCTGAAGCATAAGCTTTATCAGATAGATGAGCTTAAAAACAACCTTGGAAAATAATCACAAGTTTTATTTTTTTTTGTGTTGTCTGATCACCAAAAAGCATCTTTAAAAATTTATCTTATAGTGCTGAGATGAAGAAAACATGCCTTCAGTGATATTTGATTGCTCCTTGGTAGATAATTATTTGTTCAAGCAAAATAATCCAAATTTCCTTTGCAATCCTTTGCTGCCATCTCTTGGCAAGGAGATGTTGATAAGAAGCAATTTGTTGACACAAACAAAAAGTAAAAGGAAATGCTTGTCTCCATCCCAGAAAATGCATAAATGGATGTGATTACAGTTGTGTCATTTTGTCCACTGGGCTTTTTTTTCCTCTTGCTGCAGCCTTAGATTTCAAAAAAGGTGAGATAGGTGCTGAAAGTTAACATTGCCAAAATTCCCAAGTCTTGTAAAGCTTAAAGACATTTTCTCAAAAAAGGAGAGAGAAAGAAAAAAAATCCCACAAGAAAACAACAAAACAAAAACAAAAAAAATCAGGTAAGGGGAAGGGTCATCTTCTCAAGAGACAGAAGAAAGAGGCAGCATTTTTTCCTTTTTTGTACTAAACTTTCATGGTGAGCCTTTGTATTTGTTCCAATGGGAGTTAGCAGCTGCACCTACTGTTTTTTAAAGGTAGCTGGGTGTTTATAAGCCGATTTTTTGTAAGCCCTGTCACTAGAATTGAAAGGACAAGCCCTGGCTGGGCAGCCTGGCAGGTGAATTTACCATTATCATCTTTATTTCACCAAGCCTGACCTAAACATCACCTTTTCCACCTTTCTGTTCAGGAAGTGCAGCTCTGATCTGAAGGAACAAGCAGCTAAAGCTTCACAGCAGAAGCGAGTGCCACCTGCTCACAGGTGGGGAGGGGGCTCTGAGGAGGATTCAGGTGCCTCATGCTCACAGCAGGAACGCAGCCAGAACCTTCCAGAACCACACAGAACCTCCCACCTTCATCAGCTCCTCGACCTCAGGCTCACTCACTGACCTTGGCAACTGCTAATGATGGAAAGGCAGGCAAAAAAACGCAAAAAAACCAACAACCAAACAAAGCCTCCCCCAAAAAACCACAGAAAACCCCAACAAAAACCAGGAATCTGATCCCATTTCAGGCGAGAACACACACATCTGAGTTTGTCTTCAATGGCTAAACTCTACACTGAGCTCAGAGCAGCCAAATGAAACAGTGAATGGTGATGTTTAACCCCTGAGAATGGCCCCACATTTTGGTGCTGTTTCTTTTATTCCTGGCTAAGGCAAAAAAATGACCCTTCTGAGTTAATCAAATTGCCCCAATCACAAATCCTAAAAGATTTAGGAGTCAAGGTAGATGTCTCCCAAGTGCTAGCATTTCAGAATTGGCCATTTTCTGAGGCCCAGCTTGATGGATATTTTAAGGATAAATTGAAAGATACAAAGGATTGGGTCAATAGGTTCAATTGGAATAATCTGCTTAGTAAGTTTTTACAGTAACCTCAAGTGAGAGTTATACTGAGATCAAGTTTTTGCACTGGCAGCAAGTCCTTTTGTCCTCTAAAATGCCATCTGTTAGATTCAGAACACAGCAAAACCAAGACCTCCATCGTCAGCAGAAAACTCTATATATTTTGGGTTAGTTTTTATTAACCTCAAAAGAACAAATTTCTCTGAGACCATAAAAAATTAGGGAGAAACTCTCCAGGCAGAAATCTCAAATGATATTAGTGCTGAAGTCCAGGAAAAAAAATGGCATATCCAAGCTGGAATGAATTTAATACCAACTCGACCCCTCAAAAAATAAAAAGAAATTCTGTTACCAATATTGCCATGCTGCAAAAGAGTAGAAGGTTCCAGAAAATTCACCCTGTTGAACTCCATTTGGAGAGCTGCCATGAAGGGATTTAGTCTTCTTTATCTGTCCAGATAATGCATCACAAGATCTTTATATTTAATCTAAGTCAAAGACAAATATTCAGGAATAATAAGGTTTCTGTCATAGGTATGATTTTTTTAATGAGAAATTTACTGCCAAAGGAAAGCACAAAATAATCCATAATGGTTACAAGGTGGTTTTCCATGTCCAAGTAGGTCCTCATGTCATGTATTAAAGCCCTATATACCTTATACATAGCCATATATAGATATAAATATTATATATATATATATAAAACCTTAGCTTTTGATTGATAGTGTGAAGTAAAGAAGGAAAGAGATAAAATTTATCTGTCTGTCAGGTAGAAAATTTTCTTTTGTGGGAGATAGAAGCTGGGGGCTGTTACTGTAGTGTCATAAATCTATTTGTAGGCCAATTTACCAAAGAAATCCACAATGCCTTCTGCCTTCCACAAACCAAATATTCCCAGATAATTTCCTAACGTGGAACACAAGACAGCACTAATCATAAATACTTTAAAATATTGATAACAAGTGATAGGTTACCTTGATTTTATTTTAAAGTGTCAGTGTTCCTTTTTTAAAAGATACATGTGTAAGAAACAAAGTTTACACTGTTCTTATACTGAGCATCAGTTTAATTTCTTCATTCTTGTTTTGTTTTCAGCTGCAATACCTACAAAACCAGGTTAACTTTCTTTTAATTGACACCAGATGGCACTGCAAAGGATGAACCATGATAAATATGGGGCCTGAATAACACAGACTCACCCTAAAATCCAAGAAAGATTTGGGATGGAAGGGCCTCAGAGATCATCTCCAACCCCTCTGCCATGGGCTGTGGCTCCTGCTTTGAAACCCAGCTGAAAACCAAGCTCACAACTGCATTTTCAAGTTTCTGAAAGCCCACATTCAGATTTAAGAAGAACCCAGCAGCTGCAAACAAACTTGACGTGCAAGGTGGTGAATTAAAATCGAAGCTACATGCGTGGAAAATCCCAAGTGAAGAGACATGCTTACATTCTGAATGCCTGCATTTAATATGAAAATTTTATTCCAGGGAAGTTCAGCTCTATTTATTTCACATTGAACACTCTTACAGCTAGCTGTTACCTCCTGGCAGTGCTGCCCAAAAATACCTGCTGCTTTTGAAAAGAAAAGTGTGTAAGCAAAGCCTTGCTTAGAGCGCGAGTTCTGAGTACCTGTGAGAAATGACACCTCCTGTTTCAGGAGACTCTCCCTCCAAGACTGCTTCCACTCCCAGTTTTCCCAGCATTTCCCAAACCAGACTCCCAGGAATCCACCTGGAGGCTGGGATCAGCCCAAGGGAAGCGAGCTGGGTTATCACACTGGCTCACCCCGTGCGGTTTGCCAGGGATGCTCAGGCTGCTGACACTGGAACAGAGGAGGGGAGGAAGGAAGGGAAAGGGACCTGAGAGCTTGGAACTGCTCTGGAGAACTGCAGAGGTGTTCCTGTGTGCTGCTGGCACAGCCTGCCCTCAGTGATGCACCTGGGCACAAAGCTCCACCTGAAATGATTATTGTCATTGTCACCACGGCTGCCATCACAGGACGAACCTAGCCAAGGCCAGCCCAGCTGGGGAGCCTGGCTGAGTGATGGAAAATAAAAATGTAGAGCATTAATTAACAGTGCTTGAGTTTGCTAGAAGCTGAGAGAGCTGCTCTGCTTTAAAAGAGAGGCTTTGGACACAGGGTAGCAACAATAAATGTGCTTTTAGCATCTACAGGGTAAGGCCACATGACCTCTAAGAATTTGACTAAAGAATTTTCATCATCATTTCTTGTCTTAAAATCAGAACCTGCAGGAAATACATAAAAATCCTTTGTGGCCTTTAATTACAGCACCATTTTCTGCCCATATTCACCCCCTTAACTCTTCGGGATGCCCTCCCAAGCCTGGCTGCTGCAGCAGCTCCAAGACGGAGCTGGCTGAGTGCAGCTCCTGCAAGGAGCTTCAGATGCTAATTCTATTTATTTATTCAGGACTACTAAAAGGTGGAATCATTATGCCTCATATCAGCACAGGTAAGCCTTTACTAATTTTTTTCATCAAATGTTGGTGTGTAATCTGTCCGTAGACTTTGTATTTTCTACAGGGCTAAGGACAACTTTAATTTTTAATCCCTTTAGGAATCTGCTTTAAAGCCAGAACTGCACTGCTGTCCACAAGGAATGCCCAGTTTGGAACTAAAGCCTTCTCCTAATGAATACACTCAGAAATACTTTAAATATGCATCTTAACAACCCCTTCACTTCTCATGAATTCAGGAGCTGCTCTCTCAAGGCGCTCTTTTAATATTACAATATTCACCAGAAAACTAATTTTGTTGCTGTGAGCCAGCCACCACACATTTTGTATTCAGCCATTCTACTGCACAGACAACGTAATTGCAAGAGAAACAGGACTGACTGCACAAGATTCATTCAGTTGCTGGTTTAAAAGCAAATGTACCCTTTAGGAGATTTTATCCTCTCGAAACCTGCAGAGTGCTACGATCACACAGATAATCAGAATGAGGAACATGGGGATAAATCAGGATTTTTTTTAAATTCTGTGTCTTAAGGATCACTACAGACATGATTGACCATTTCAGAAATTAAAGTTTTCCTTCCTTGCTATAAGAGGCTTTTAGAGGCTAGAATTGTCCATGAGATATATTTATGACACTCATTCCTCGATTGCCTAAATATCTTTTATATATTGGTCAAATATCATTAGCAGATTTGGTGAGCTATATGCAAACTGTTTAACCATAAACTGAATGAGAAGAAGCAGTTTGTGGATAGAAATATTTTGTTCCAGATGATGGCCAGCAGAATGGATTGAAACCTTTTATAATGGTAAGGGAAAAAAAAGGAGGAGGGAGAAAAAAAAATCTCAACTAAAAATATAACACAAAAATGGAGTCATGCATAAAAGAAAAGGAATTCTACCTAGCCTTGAAACATTTAATTATAATTAGGACCAGCTAGCACAACAACCATAGAGAAAAGATGACAATAAAATGTGCCACTGGCCTAATGATGAAACATGTGAGAAAAACCATTAAACTTTGTCTCAATTAGGCCCATTATTATCACACCAGTCTACTATGCCCTACAGCCTACTGGAAAATAAAAAAATATGAGAATCACAGAGACAGCTTCAAAGCTCTGTGATCATACAAAAATCCTAGGGAAGAAATGAGAATGGACAGATGAGTTTCAGTAGCTTTAAGAGAAAATAGAGATATGGAAGGAAATAAAACACTTATCCTATATATTGATCAGTTCCTAGTTGTAAGAAATCCTAGGCCAGATGCTTGCCTCCTATAAACCACTTTTGCTTTTCTTTTGCTTTTCTTAATGAAAGGTTAAAACAGATTTTGATAGTCAGATATGTGTCCTTGAAGCAACTGAAGTAGAAAAGTCATTAAAGCATTATTAGCACTTCTCATTTAAATGGACAAAATGAGAACAAAATCCTCCCATCCTGCACGACACCAGCACATCACAAGAACTCAAAACCAAGGCCACTGCCATCCCTGGAACCTTCTCATATTGCCACCTAGCAGAGAATTTTACTCCCACTTCATGATTTTGGAGGATGGTTTCATTGCAGTAGCCTGCCTTCCCCACCAGAAATTCTCTGAGAGACTGCAAATCACATTTTAGGGTGTATGAACTACCTGCCCTCATGGCACAGAATCATTTAAGCCCAGCCCATTATCCAATCCCCCTGTTTTGCAGCACACATAAGCAATGAAAGCAAGCACAGCAGGCCCCAAGGCACAGCAGGAAACATTGAATATATCAGAAAACATTGAAAATGTCCCCTGAGACACACGTTCCACTCCTGGTAACGAGCTGCCCCAAGCAGAGCAGAGGAAAAGACAAACATTGACCCCCAGAGAAGCTGTGGCTGCCCTGGGGGTGTCCAAAGCCAGGCTGGCCAGGCTCTGAGCTGGGTCCCATGGCTGGGTTGTTAGCGTTCAGGAACACATATAATCACAGAATGATTAAATGAAGGTGCTTTATTGAAGAGCTCTGGGTGTCAGGGGTACACAGACCCAAATCTGACCCATCTTGGTTTTGAACTGAACATGTTTTATACTCTATCGTTATGCAACTTACATATTAATTGTTAAACTTACACTGTTCTACTGTATGCATTGATTTTACCCAAGCATGGATTTCTCGTGATCCCCCTCAACCCCCTAACATTGTTCCTCATGTTCTTTAAACAATAATTATATCTGATCACATCTAACAATTGTATCATTTATCATATACTGATTTCACAGGTGCAGTTTCACCTGATCTTAGCAAGCACAAGGCCTAACATTTCCAGGGCCTACTTTTCCCAGGGCTTGCCAAGCTTAACTTTCTTTCTAAGTTCCCAAATTTTCTATGATTTTAAAACCTTTTGCTATCAGGGTGACCATGAGAGGTGTCTCCAGCCCAGCCCAGGCTGTGATTCTGGGACTGCAGCCTGCTGTGCCCAAAGCAGGCAGGGGAACCTGCAAACACCCACCCTGCCTTTCTTTGGAGCCAAAAACTCCTCTCTGGCACTGGAGTGTGACAGGAAATTGGGAGATAAATGCTCATGTCCTGTCAACTGAGAGATTAGAATTTATTTTACTCATTTCATGCTTTCTCCAGGACAGCAAACAGAGGAATCCTTTGGAGTTAGCAGAAAGTATCTGGAGTCATCACAAAGATGCTGAGGAAGGATCAAGAGAGGAGATGGCATCCACCAGCTCAGGACTAAGGACAGATCCCAGTTACATAAGGGGATTTTTAAGTCACAGTTTGTGAGTCTGGTTCTTTTAGTTTAAAATATGCAAGGAGTGGAAAAGTAAATAGAGGGGCAGGGAGACATTGATTGCCAGCTAGCACTTCCCTGGAATGTGAGATTACCAGGATGTGCCTGCAGTGTCTAATGGGAGGCTGCAGGCAGGAGAATGACAATCTCCAAACAACAGGATTAAAGTGCTCTGTGCAGTTAGGACTGCAAAGTATTTGAATAATCCTTCCAAAGTTGAAATGGAGAAAGAAATAATTAGATTTCATAGAGAATCAGAGTCTCTGGCAATGCTGTCACGTTAGAAAATGCTACTGAACTCCATGAACACCCGTGTTTGTGGGGAAGGGGGGAGAGGGTCAGGAATTTCTATTTAATTATCTTAAAATCTCCTAGAAAAAACCCCAAACCATAGAACACTGATTTTGTTTTTCTGTCAACTGCAAGTATGAGCCTGAACTTTCCACACTCCCTGCTGAAATCAGTAATTCACTGTGGGTGAATGTTCCCAGATTTAGCACCCACTGAAAACAGGCCCTGCTCCAAGGAGAAGGGACCAAAAGTGGGGTCAGCTACAAGGGAGAAGCAGAATCAGCCCTAACCTTACCTGGCTTCTCCAACCCCAACACAGCCAAACAAATATTACACAAAACAACTGCTCAAAATAATATTTTGGCAACTACAAAATGACATTTAAACGTTGTGATTAATTATTAGCCTTCTGATGAACTCTAATTTGAATGAATCGTTTATATATTTCAAATTATTTATGAGTCAGAGGAAGAGCTGTTTACCAAGACTGTTCAAAACACTTTGTCAATTTGCACAAACGACAACAAGCCAAAGCAAACACCAAAAAAAAAAGGAAAATGAGAGTTTCTATGACTACATCCTTACAAATTCCACAAATTCCCCAAACCAAGTGCAGATAATGAAAACCCCATCCACTTCCACATTCATCTAATATTAAATCATGTAGCTCTAAAGATTTTTATCTGGAACAAATCAGAAGAACAGAATTTTTGACTGTACTAGTTTACAAAGCAAAATAAATTACCACTGTTGGACTGCATTGAAAGTCTAGATGTAATAAAAAGTAGCTAATTAACCCATTTATCACAAATACCAAACAGGCCAATGGTTTTTGTAATTATCAAGACAATTCAATTTTTGCTTTAGTGTGCAGGCTTGTTTGCCCAACTCAATTGGAGACCATCAAAATTACTTACAATACACTGTCTAGCAAAGCATGACAAAATTAGTCTGCTACAACCAATTAATTGAACTTAATAAAGCTTTTAAATTATTTTTGTTTATTATCACTGCTTTGGGGTTAATGATGTAGTCCTTTTTGGCTAGGAGGAATAATTAATATTTTTTTAAAAGAAAATTAGATTTTCAGTGTGTTAAGATAGACCAACAACTCTCCCTAATGGGTAAATAGTAAATTATTTTTCAAAACCAATACTTAAACCAGTAATTTATTCTCCTAATAAAAGCTTCTGCATCCATGCAGTGGTGTGTACATATACAGATTATGGGAAAGATCTCATATTACTGAGGATGATTGCTGAATTACTTCTCAACAAATATGTGCTAATTAAAATTAATACTCATAAATAAACCCCTGTTGTCTTTTCTAATGGAGAGCAATCTGACCATCATCTTGTGCATACAGCTCTATAAAGCTTCATGCCACAGGACTGCAGTTGATTAGCCACAGTCAAAACCTGCTAAATTAACTGCTTTAATAAACAGTGTCAATGCCATTAAAGTCCAGATATTCAAATGAAGTCATGCCATGTTCATCCAGAAGTATTAATGCCGAGAAATTCTAATGAAATTGCTCACCTCCTTTAACATAAACCCCAAAAAAATGCATTTTCTGCTTTGGAAACCTTTTAATTATTCATTCATGACAGGAAAAAATAATCCCTCTCCTCCACATCTTAACAAACATTTCCACCTGAAGAGCTCCCAGATATTTCTGGAATGAGGGAGGAGCTCAGCGTGATCCCATTTGGGAATCATCAGAAAGAGATGTTATGAACATCTTCCTGTCTCTTCTGCAGTTCTTCAACAAGGGGTAAATGTCCCATGATTAAGAGAAATATTCTCTGCGTTTTTAGCAGCAGAGAAAGCACAGAAGCAGCAGATTCCTGTTAGGAGCTGGCCTGCAGAACCAGACCCTTCAGATTTACCCCCTGTTCAGGGGGGATGCTGAGACACAAATCCAGTGCTGGTGAATTTTTCAGCTTTTCTGTCTTTAATCCACACAGTCCTGGCACCTCCTGAAAACCACTGGAGTGAAAGAGGATTTTCATGAAATAAGAAAAAGCAAAATGGAATTTTTCCTGCTGGAGAAAATTGGAACATTTAAGTCTTCCATCTCCAGTTCAGTTTGTGACTTGAATTGTAACTTCATTATAACTTTATAGCTGGAACAGCCTGTTAAGATCACCTAAGTATTGCTTTATTTGTGTACTATTAAATGTTAGTGTTTATTGTTTGAAGTGTCAATTCTTATTTACAAGATTTTTCTCCTTCAGTAAATCTCATCTACAATAACTGTGTCATTATCTGCTGTCTGTTTTCTTCAGTAAAACAATTCTTTTTTCTACCAACTACTCAAAATGTTATATTATGAGAATAACCCAAAATGATGCAATTCATCAGTACACAGTTATAAACACCCCAACTTTAGGGAAATCACTTTTTAGAAAACAGATTCAAAGAATGGAAAATAAGTAAAGTCCGCCAAGAAATGCTGATTTTAAAACTAAATACTTCTTCATACAAATGAGGGACGAATAAGTGATAGGAAAGGAATGTTTCTCAATTACCTTATCCATACAATTTAACTGCAAAAGACTTCATATTGTTATTTTTCAGACATTTGACAAATGATTCCTGGCTTGCAATGGCAGAAAATACCACAGCAATTATGTGAACTAGTTTTTCAGCAAAGAAACATTTCACAAATAGAACACTGAACTCTGTTTCTATTGGGACTTTATTACAGCTTCTCCAGCTCTTCCTCAATCATTCATAACAGCTCAGCTTGATTAAACTTTGTGTTATCCCTAGAAAGTTGCTTTTATGTTTGGATTTTGCCAGAGCCTTGGCCAGGGAGAATGACCTGAAATCCCCTGCAGTGATGACTACAGTCCTGCTTCAATCACTGGTCTCAAAACTTAAATTTTAGGGAAAAAAACCAAAACCACAGAATCTGCCTGTGGCTTTTTTCTTTAAAAAAAATTCCAATAAGCAGTAGTGAAGGAAGTAGGGAAGAAATCTATTTGCTGTGCTTCCAGACAATTGAAAATCAGGCTTGAAAAGCCCACTGGTTCCTAAATTTTATGGAGACTGGTAACACTCAAAGTACATTGATATCTTTTCCAGGAGATTCTTTCTCAGTGAAAAAGTCCAGGTGATTTGCAGTGCTCAAGACATGAAATAGCCCCAGCTCAAAGATTGTTATTTACACTGAGAAAGGCTCAAAAGCAAATTTAAAATCTCTTAAAAGCTGGAAAACATTGTTTATACAGACTGATGGTAGTTATTTCCTCTTTTCCCAAGTTTTTCACACACAATCTCAGAATCAGGATGAACTAGGTTGGAAAATGCAGACCTCCACACTTTTGATGGAGGTGATGCTACCTTCAGTTTGATGATCAGAGCTTCCACCGCTCCATTACATCCCCACAACATCTAAAGGCATAAAATTGCTCCTTGATGTTGTAAATCAAGCTGCTCATTCACAGCTTTGCTTTAAATACCATCTGCCAGTTCTTAAAACTGCTGCCTGACTTCTTTGGAATAGTGGAGGGCCTGAATCTACAGAGAAATTCTTGAAAGCCAAACCTTATTATGATATGTTATGATACTCAGAACAACAAAATCACCTTATTTCTAAAATGGTAACAGAAATCTAACTGTGGAGCTCCGAGTATTTGAAATAAATACGCCTGACAACTCCAGTGATCACGCTTTAACAAAACACCCAGGAGTACAGATTATTTGTGAGATTAGTTGGCAACACGCTCATCAAAATTTTCTGCAAAGTTTTAGAAAAGTCTCTGTGCAAGTGACTTAGTGCTCGTGCTAAGCATAATGAGGTATAATTGAAATGATTTGTTTCTTCCATTACAATGATGTGTATCACAGAGACACACTGCGGATACAAGCAAGCATTTAAATTCTCAATCAATAACGTGCTCTTACTTTACTGCATTTCATTAGCTAGACAGTCACCTGAGTTATTATAAAGCAAGAAATTACCGAGGCTTAAATCCAAAGCAACTTCAATTATCCCTTTTTTCCAGGCGTTTGAAGTACTTAGTTATTCTTTCAGATTCTATTAAGACATTATTGCTGCTTTATTGCCAGTAAAACAGTATGTTTTCAAGTCTTTCTAATAAGATGCCAAAGGAACATCTGTATGTGGAACAAGCTGTTTGGTGTTTCCCTGGGAGATTTGTCACTTATGCTGAGTTCAACAAAACCCATACATCTGTGGATAGAAATGCGTGTGCCAGGACATGCACTACACTGTGCTGTATTCATATTTCATATTTATAAATATTCATTGGGGAAATTTCCATGCAAATGTCATTAGCGGTGGTCTGTCTTCTGTAAATAAGCTTTTAAAGTACAAATCACATTTGGAGGGTTATTACAGTTTCTAAAAGCAAAGGCATCTCAAGGATTTGTACTTCTCAAAGGCAAAACCACATCTAAAGCCCACATTTATTGGTTCAAGCTTTGCTGCTGGGGACATCAGCTCTGATGGAGTTCCACCAAAGGACCATTTTCCCAATCAGCTTTTCTTTCTCTAGCCCAAAACCTGCTTCTCCAAAATTCTTCAGGAAAACAGCAAGAAATGGTGGCTCTGCCCTGTGTGTCCATCCTCAAGTGACTGCAGTGATGCTTTGCAGGTACCTGGTCTCCAAGTTAGACTCCAAGGACAAAGAATGAATTTATTCCTCAATGAAATTAAGACAGAGGGCAGAGCTGTGATATTGGTTATTGCAGAAATTCTCTACTGCATACTCAAGGATATGGAGCATGACAAATACCATGGCTCCAGAAAGATAGAAAGAATCATTCAAGACAGAAGTATTTCCCTCTTTACAGGAAAAAAAACGTGCAGAGCAGTAATATTTCACCATGGACAAATGCTGGACATGTACACAGCCCCACAATGCTCCCTTCCAAATGAACCTAAAGAAGTTTGATGCAAAAATTCTCCCAGCATTGACTAAAACTCCTATTTATTCCATCTCAGAGGTCTGTAGAAGTTTACTCATGATCATTAACCAGGAGCATTTAGGAGATAACAGGCTATGGCAAGCAGAAAAATGGAATGAGTCTTCCCTGCTCTCTGTGAAAAATACAGTCAAGTTGCCTCTAACAGAAATTAAGAAAATGCAAATACTTTGGGGATTTTCTATTAAAAAAAAAAAGTCTGAGAGCTTCCTAAAAATAGGTCAGCATCAAAAAAAAAGACAACAAACAAAACAGCAACCCCCACCAAAACCCCACACCAAAAATGCATGTTTAAATCAGAGTCAGATTCAAAATGGAAGCAGAGATAAATCAGTTTATCACTTTGGTACTTCTTCCCTTTTCGAGTTTGCCTTGGTTACATGCATTTAATGTATAATAATAATAATAATAATAATAATAGTAATAATAATAATAATATCTGGAGAAGCCAAGAGAATTTTCACAGCTACTTCAGCTGAGAACAAGCAAGTTCTCCAACAAGATGGCAATCACATCCAAGAATTTCTGTCCCAGTAATATTTTGGTTTTACTTCAACCTTTCCACCCAGGCAGAAGCAGCAGAATCAAAAAATATGTAATAATAAATCAGCATAAATGTTCTGCATGTTCTGCTCACTTTGAGTCTGGCTGTTGCTGTTGTTTTTATTTACATAATTAATTACCACAGCAGCTCTAACAAAATAATAAACACTCATTAATTCAAAATATTTACCAAATATCAATTATTTCAATCACACACAAGCTCTGAGTTGCTTTATAGTCACTATTCCTATAAAACTCAAATGTCTGAGTCACTCTCACTTTGATTATAATTGGGAAATGAAAGTACTGTGACTCTTAGTCTAATTACTTATTTAAGTAATTGCCTTTAAGAACCATAATGATTCAGTGTCTGCTTATCTAAAAATATGTTTCCACGACAAAATCATTTGTGCTAACAGCCAGTAAACTTTGTGAATTATGAACATCTGTCCACAAAGGCACACAAAATAAGGGATGCATAACTGCCAGTGCCAGTGGGAAAAAGGAAAATTTAACAGAAAGCTGAATAAATCAGATATCAATGGAACTACCAGGAAAGTTAAGAAATTATATTAATATAAAGTTTTATTCCTTTAACAATTCCAAGGCTGTAGTCCTATCAAGTGTCCTAAATTACAATATTATTGCAATTCATCTGGCATTACCAGTTAGATCCTGCCAGCATGTGGCCTGTACATAGTTCAGGCTTAATTAATTCCTCCCAATTTCTATTGCCCTGAAGAACACATCTAAAGAATAATCCCAGAAGACCAAAGTGTTGCAATTCAAGAACTCACATGAGATTGTTGTAACTCTTACAGAGACCAATTACGCTAAAGAAAAAAAGTTATCTTGAATATCATATGCCAGCATGAAAAACTAGCTCTACAATTTTAATGTAAGAAACGAAGATTTTTATGAAGTAAAAAATAACCTGTGATATCCAAGTGTTTTTAGTGAATAACCAAAATTACCTCCTGTACATTGCATTTTGAATATTTATTTGTAGCACTGGTTATGGAAAAGGAGTGTTTTATACTCCCTAGAATGTTATTTTTAAAGGATTATGCTGAAATGCCATCCGTTCTTCCCAAATCTTGGAGAGGCTTTTAAAACAGTGGCAAACACAGGTTTGACTCACAGAATGGGCAATATTCCAATAATACAGACCAAAGGATTATGAGATAAGCATCCAAACTGGAGCAATAAATCCAATGGTGGAGAAAGAAAATCGAGCTCTCACATTTTAGTAAAGTCACAGTGAGATCTACAGCACAGACTGATTTCTTGTAGCATGGACCTAAATAAACATCCCTGGGTGCTTTCCTCCGAGGGAAAGAAAGATCTGAAAAAAGAGCAGAGGTGAGTATCAGTCATCTTCTCACTGATCTCATGAAAACTCACACGTGTATCCTCATGGCTGGGTGTGCTTGAGAACAGAGAACATTCTAAAAGACACATCCAGTTTTCAGAATGTGTAACTGTTTGAAGAAAACCTCCCAGATTACAGCATTATTAAGATATTGTAGTATTTGTTACAATTTTCCTGTCCTTCCTAATTTGGTAAGAACTGTACTCTCTTCAGTTGGAAAAGATTTTCTGTAATTCTGTAATGAATTTTTTCTATCTTGTATTCTCAGAAAAGAAGAATATCCACTGACTAATCACCCACATTCTACAGCTCTGCATCCCTGACAATACAGTCTATTTTCACAGAAGATTTATTCCTCCTATCCACAATTCCTGGTCAATTTTTTTTTGTTAGTTATGCCAGATTTAGTTATAACCCTGAGGTTAGGGTTCAGGAAACAAAGCCCAGAGCTCCAGGGACTCTGCAGCTACAAAAGCCACGCCAAGGGGAGCACGGGACTGCCACAACATCCCTCCCTCAGCTCCTTTCTGCTTGTGTTCCCAATTGCCAAGGAAATCATATCTCGTGAAGTCTGTAAGAAATAAATCTAAATTTCAGCTGTGGGCTTCTCTTTCTTTCTCACCTGAACAGAGAAATATCAAATCACTGATATTTATTATCCAGAAATCCTTGCCTATTGAAGACAGTTTAGTAAAAAGCCAACAGAAATGAAATAAAACCGAGCATTTATCAAACAGCTTTTCAGACCCTTTATCAAAGTAATGTCAGCACCGATGAAGATGCATAGTCCACTTGTACATTTTCATATTTAGAAAGCTAGAAATCCATTTATATCAATAACCAGGGCCCCTATCCATGAACTAAGGGCTAACAGAATTTCTCATGTGGGAAGTGCTCACAAGTCAATAGGAATCCATTGCATAGAAACCCTGTGATTAAAATGGACTAACATTTTCCAATACATCTGTGTGTCAGGACAAGAATGGTCCCTGGTGCTTTTTGTTTTTTGTTTGTAGTTAATTTTCATGTCAAATTTTGAGCTTACATGACTCAAAGGAGCAAACCACAGCAGCACACAGTGAGGGAGCAGGATGTGTAACTGGGAAGCGATTTCCACAAACGATCTGTGAAATACAGCCAGGTGGAACTGAGATGTTTCGAACAGGAGTGGACACAAGGAGGGCTGCAGGGTGCACAGAGAGCAAATCATGTCCTATAAAGCAGAGGAATTGCCCAGAACTGGGGACTTCCCACCCCTGGAAGTGTCCAAGGCCAGGCTGGATGAGTTTTGGAGCCACCTGAGCTGGTGGAAGGTGCTCACAGCTGGAACCAGATGATCTTTGAGATCCCTTCCAACCCAAACCATTCTATAATTCTGAATGATTTGAAATCCTTCTGCTGCTCTGATCAGGGTGGAAGTTCACCAGGACACTGCCAGATACATTTCTCGTAATGAGAATTGTGGAGATTTGTCTGTCTGAGCACCTCGAGCTCTCCACCAAGCCTTGCCCTGGGCAGGCTGCTGGTGTTTGTCAGACACCAGGGAGGGGAGATCCACTGAGACAGCAGCAGGGAAGAATTAATCAGACGTGGATGAATGTTTCTCTTCTAATTCCCATTTGCGTTTTCAAATAATTTTTCACATGATGAGTCTACAGCCCCTGCAGATTAGCATTTTATACTTAATAAACTAAGAATTTAGGGCACCCCAAGGGCTGATAATTAAGGTTAATAAGGTCTATGGTCTGCTCCAGCCCATCTCCTTCGAGGTAAATAACCATGTTTGTACTGCTTCATATTACATTTTCCATCTCACTGATAAAATTAGCATTTTCTAATCTGTGTAAACATCCCTTTAAAGCTGTGGTGGTTTGCTAGCCATGCAGCTTTTACTTCAGAATCCAGATTTCCACCAATGGCAATTGGTTAAGATTTGCAGACACCAATTTTAAATCATCTGTGTTATAACAAAATCTGGTTCTTGACACATCCTTTTGAATACAGATCCCTTCTCTGGCATCTCCAAATCTGCACTACATTTTCTATTAAACCTCCCACTCTTCTGACTGCTCTAACTCCTAACTGACCAAATCACCTCGTACTCATTATTTCCAAAATCTGTTCCCTGAAGTTCAGAATAGTTTCATTCACTTTATTTTGCATTAGGTTTTCCTGTGAATCTCCCCCTGCAGCTCCTGCCCTCTCTGCAAGGGTTTTGGGAGATTATTAATCTGCATTTCCCTGTGTAATGCACTGTAACTCTTGAGAACTTTGAAAGTTGCAGAAAAAAAACTAAAAAGGGCAGCTATAAACTACAAAAAAGTCTTTACAGTTTTTGTCATTCCAAGCAGGAATCCACTGGGCTCTTTACTGTCCTGACATGCAGGTCTTGGCTCTGGTTATTTCAGCCTCACCCTTGTCAGCCCCTCAGCTTTCAAAACATTATTTGGAGTAATGGGAAAAAACATTACTATAAATATTTGTGTGTGTATTTATGGGGTGTTCGCTCCTTCCTCGACTTTGATTTTGAGTTAATGAAGTGGAAGGTACAGACAAATTATAATCTCTCTTTAGAAATAATCCAGCTGCAATCAAAACTCAGCTAATTTCAGGGGGTTACCCTATTGCTGAAGTGAGCTAGCAATCTGTGAATTTACAATCTACGATCAAGGCTGTATTTGAAATGTACTTAAGCATTTGTGAAGGTTAAAGAGTAACTGTGTTGTACTCACCCAACCTGTCAGTGTAATGAGCTGGCACCCCTCGAATATGCTTTGCGTTATGTTCTTCCCTCTTTGCAGCTTTTAAAGCACAATGTTATTAGTGGATCTGTTAATCCACGAAGAACACCAGAGCTAATTATGTGAAAAATGTTAAATTGCTGGGAAAATAAGTTACTGGAGTCAGCAGTTGTTCTTTTTCACACTCCCAGCACATCCCAGGATGGCATCTCGAGGAGCAATTAGCTTTGTCAGGGCAGCTGAATTCAAACACACCAAGATGTCATTTTTCCATATTAAGAAACATTATTAATAAAGAAATTATAGCAAGCTGTCATAGACTGCCCAATTACTGGAATAACAATCCTTTTCTCCCAAAACTCAGGGGAAGGTCTTCACAACACTGAGGTGGCAGAAGGAAACACCGTACGGTTTCTTCAAGTAAAAAGAAAGCCAAGAGCATTGCTGTTACTGCCTGGCTGTTTGGAGTGTTGAGAACAGATAGAACAGGAATGCAAAATTCATTTATAACCTGCAAAAACCGGTGTCAGATCAAAACCAGTTAGAGCTAAAGCTTTATATTTTATCCTGCATGCAGAGACACATTAATAGTAATGACGAGGATGATGACAAAATGTCTCCCACAATGTGACATAACCAAGCTTGGTATTGTAATTATAAAGTATCAATGATGTTTCTTGGCCAGGAATAATGTCTTGCCTCAGCAAACTTCCTGTAAGAATTCTCATGTTTGCTATCTGTTTATGCAAAGTGAGGCTGTACAGAAGCTTAAATGTGACAAGAGTCTCTTTATCTGCCCAGGTACTTCTCGCATACTGATCACTGTGACACCCATCTGTCAAATATTAATTGTCTCTAATCCTGTTGCCAAGTCCTTATTAACATCACAATAATTAAGGCAATTAAAATACAAATAGAATGAATAAATTTCTTACCAATTAAAAGTTAAAATATTAGCAGCAATCTTCAACAGACACAAACTAAAAAAAAATTTGCACTAATTAATAGCGGAGTCCAAAATTGTTAAAAATATTAAGCTGAGAGTTCCTTCATATCAAGAACTCCACAAAACTATCTGTGACACTGAATCATACAGAAATCACTTTCTGATTTTTGCATAAACCAGTAACTTTGAGGGGAAAATATCTGAGATACTGACAGGTTGCACTGAATTTCTCAAATATTTTTAGACAACAAACAAATTATTTCAAACATTTACATATCTGACTAACTTTAAAATATGAAGCATTCTGAGGGAAACAGAGTGGCTTTGAATAAAGAAGCAAAAGTTCCATCAGTTCAAATGGATATTCTCTGGAGTGGGAAGGTAAGGAATGGAGTTCCAGCCATAAAACACGTCTGGTGCTTCGCCACACTTTGAGGTTTGGGGTTAATGCAGAAACAGGGGTCACCCTCAGACAATAATACAGATAAACCCTCAAAGTTCCACACTGACTTCAATGGCTGCTACCTACCAGACTGAAATTAATGCCACTTCCCCCTTCCCTGGGGTTAATTGTGTGCTTTGCTTCCCTAACTTTCCCCTGCTCAGTGCTCCTTCCCAAAGCGTGAAAAATGAAAATCACTCGCACGGCTCCCAGCAATCTACACCAGGGGCAGTGAGCATCTCATTAACAACTCATTTATTCCTTCAAGGTTTAGCCACAGTTCAACCAATACTGATCAAACACACGCAAAGAAGAAAAAGACCTACAAGATAACAATTCCACTGGATTTGCAGAGTTTTATAATAAATACTTTTGAACTTCACTGGTGACTACTCTCGCCAATGAAATTTGTTATAAAAGTTTTCTCATAACGTCGCTGTGCTATCACCAGGGATTCAAAGGAACCACATACTTAGAAGAATTAAAATATTTATGCCATATTTCTCTCTCTCATCTCTGATAACTTCTCAAAGTGTAAACTAATCTGATAGCACCATGAATATTTATATATTGCTCAGCGGGGAAAATTAATGCAAATTAAACAACTGATAAAGCCGGTAATATTTGTGGTATCCATGTTTTCACAAAGCATTCTGATGTGGCAGCAGCTATGTTAGCATGGACTCTAGGAAATATTGGGCTCTCACACGTCAGGGCCTGTTTGGCACCTGCAGGAGAGATCATTTACTTGCAGGGAGCTGAAAATACAGACATTCCTTCACAGCCTTTCAGGAATAGAAGTGGCAACCATGAAGAAATTATTCCATCTTTTGTATGCAGTAAAGCAGGCAGTTCCTGTTAGGTTATGCGTCCTCTAAGATCACAGTTAGCACAGGCAAAATTATTATCCAATGCAATGGAAATAGAAAAATAGATCTTCTGGAATGGTTATTAAAAATGCAGGTGTTAAACCAGATTAAAAACACCTTGAAAACCAGATTTAAAGAAACCCAAAGAAAAGCTACACCTTCAAAATTATTTATCAAATTTTTTACAAGATCTGCATTTTAATCACTTTTGGGAACACTTGGCTTCGCTGTGCACTAAAGAGCTGCTGATAATTTCAACTGAAGAACGTGTCACTGAGGATGACAGCCAAGAATGTAGCCTGAGTTTGTGTTAGACAACAGCAGGGTGACATTTTGGATAGGATTAGCTCGATCTGTTTGGGCTCAGAGCAGCCAACATTCCAACATTCCCTTGTTTATTGTGTCCCACTCTGGAGTACTCTGAACCACTCAGATGTCATCCCTATTTCTATAGAATACTGTCAGAACAAAGCAAGAGAGATCTTCACTTGTTTTAAAAGTTTATTTCATTTCTAGAATTATTTGAGGAGGAGAATTAGTTTCTAAGCATTCACCTATTTTCCTTTTGTTGTTTTCCTCATTAAGGGTTCCTAACCAGGGCAAGGGGCAATTCCTGTTTTCTCCATGAAAGGCACCATTTTTGAAACCCATGATTTTTTACAAACCCAAGTATCACCCATTCCTGATGACTCCAAAAGCCAAACATTACTCCAGACAAGCTGCTCCCTGTGCCCTTCACTCCAAGGAATGAAATATGAACGCTCACCTAGGATTCACCTGGAGTTCTGCAGAAGAATGGTTAGCTAGAAAAACTTGTGAATTTAAATTCCTTTGGTTTTTTGAGGGAATCAAACAACAAACTGCAGGGATCCTATATGTGGCATTTGAAAATATCCTTCACACCAAGCTCTTACCTGTACAATAATCTCCCAGCATGTCCCAAGCACCTTAAGCAGTGTAGAACTGATTGGCTGCCACTGAACTTGCTGCCCTTGGAGGATGGAAAGATCTAGAAGGAAAGTAAAACTCTGACAATATGCCCGTGTTTTGCAACACATTGTAAAATGCACAGGAAGTTACTGTAGTGAGTCTTTCTCCAAAACACATCCTACAAGGTTTCCATAAAGGTAATTCTGACACTGAACACAGGGAACATTATGAAAACCAAAATACAGGAAAGCAAAAGAACAATTAAATCTAAATAGTACAACAATCGGTAGAGGCTGGGAGAACTAATCTTGTTTTGGAGATATGACCAAAAGCATTTATTTCCATGCTTGGCAGTGCTAAAACCAGGCTGGAAAGGCATAAAATGCAATTAATAGTTGTCCTGTCTATGGTCTGTCTACCTTAATTTGCACTACAGACTAAAAGTGTGGGACATTCCAACTCTTCAGCATAATTCTGCATTTAATCTGGAAAAGAAAACTGCCCAGCCTGCTCCAGGCTGACCTCTTCCCTTGCCTTTCACTGCTCTCCTGTCTCTTGAGTGAGTTTCCTTATGAAATTTGTCCAAATTAAAACTGGGAGAAGCCCAGCACAGCACCCCCTTTCCATTACTGGGTCTCTGAATGATTGTACACAAAAGAAGCCAAAACAATTTACTGCTGAATTTTGTTGAGTTCCTTATAAAACAGAAAAGACTCAAGTCCTTAATCACTGGAGAAATTGTCCAGGAATGTTTTAATTGTGAAGTACCTGAATTTGCCTGTAGTCCCACAGTGATTTCTTCTAACATGTGTAGAACACATGACGCTCAGAGCATGAAATGGATAAATATGAAGTGTGTGGCCATAACAGACATGTCTGAAATGGTTTTGACACACTAAATAATAATAAAAAAAAAAAAAGTCACAGGTTAATTTCTCCATAATGTTGTAAAGTCACCCCAGTGGAATTAGAAAAGGTAAAAAAAAAATGAAATTGCATTATGCTGTATTTAAAATTCCCCAGTATGAGATATTTAAACAAAGTACTTATTAAGACAGAGTAGTAGCTAAACAGATCATTCACCACAGGATTGAATAAACTTTTAATAACTCCTTAAATGCATGCTTTGAGACATAATAAAATTACTTCCTGGCATTAGAGACTTACCTGATGTATAGATAATCAATAAGTGCCTATTCCACAAAGACAGACACCAAGTTACAGTTAATTTAGACTTAGGCTTCTTGCTCCGCCTTACGAATTACCAGATTTACTCCAGCAAGATCCACTGAATAAAAAAGTATTTATCTGGAATGCTGGGGGAGTGCATTTCTGAATAACTACATGGAAATAGAGGTAGGCTGGATAGCAAATGTCTTGCTAAGCCTCTTCCATCTCCAAATCCCAGCGCTCTCTGAGCAGGCACTTATCCTTGCTGAATTCTGGGGAGATCAGCATTGATCTTCATGAAATCCATAAATTAATATTAAAAAGTGGCACTGTAGTACAATGTCTGTTAGTGCATTAAAAACTCCTACAACCCTCAGAAACTTTCTGCTGTTGCCACAGATCTGGTCTGAAGGACCAGCTGAACTGAAAATAAGGGTTTGTATTTGACAGCCAATTGTCAGTGATGGCACAAAGAACAAAGGGCAAAACTAATATTAAAAGGTCAAAGAAAACATCATAGAAACCAATTCTTTGAAAGGATCACTCAGAGTGTAACAATTAGGAGAAGAAAAACTCCCTGAGCCACTACCTGCTAAGGTAGAAAATGTGCTTTCAAAAGTGCTGTCAAAAAGGCCTGGTAAAGAGTGAACGCTGGAGCAGCAGGAGGTGACTCCAAGCAGTGATTAGGACAAAGATCTGCAATTTTAACCCGTGCCCAGCACAGCCTGGGCTCTGCTTCTGCTCTGGCAGTGTCTGATGCAGCTGTGAAAATGTCCCACACCCTCCTGCTGGCTCAGCCTCTCCGTGTGATGCACCAGGGACCGGCTTCCAGAGGAGCTCAGGTCAGATTCCATTGGTATCAGAGAGAAATTCCCACCCTGTCCTGCTCTGCAATTCCTGCTCCAGGCCCCAGTGGAGGGATTTCACTCTCCCAATGGCAGCAAACAAACTCAGCCCAACACTGCAAGGGTTTAGGTCATGGCAGAGTGGTCCAGAGAGCCCCAGAACTGCAAAAACAGCAAGTGTGGAACTGCCCAACTGGCAGCACAGAACAAAGTTACAAAATAGGGTTTCTAAAGGAGGAAATTACATTAACTTCAACTCAAATTTTACATGTATAAAACCTTAGATGTTTAATTTGAGTTCTTCACTGTAAACAAACTTGAATATATTTTTCTTCTATTTTTAATGCAAACAGAATAAGCCATGCCATGACAGCATAGAGAGGCTTCAGGTGAGGCTGAAATTCCCCAAACAAAGGGCCGAATAAATATACTGTGAGCTTGTTTAGTGTTCTAGCAACTTTAGCAATCCTTTTTTTTTAAACCTTTTTCCCTAAAGGAACAAACTTAGCTGAGTTTAAAAGAAAAAAACGGAGTTGAACTGACTTTATCAGAAATAACATCCCGATTTAGCAGGCCAGGGTTCCTCTCAGACTGATGTCAAAATGTCAGATGATGTAAGTAGCCCACACTGTAAATGTATCAGTGGTTTAATAGCAAGAAAATTGACTTCACTGCAGAGCTTGAGTCCAAGAGCCTTCAGTCTGAGATGCTTGGAGAACAGCTTTTTGCTTTTTAAAGGTCATCTGATTTATCCTGCCAGGCTGTAAACTCAGAAGGTGAGAAGTTGTGTAAAGGAGACACCACAGCCTGCTCTGAGATTAAGGAAGTGAAATGACGATAAAAACCAAGCCAGCCCCGAGTCTCATTTCTCACTGTCCCATGCTGGTCATGATCTTCACTTCCAGCTGGAATTCCTGCACTCCCATCAGCTGCAGAGGATGGAACTTTGGATGCTCGTGAGTTATTTACCAGAGCTGATAATTCTCTGCAGGGCTTCTCTTCTCACCGTGTCACCTCCAAAACCAGCGACGTGGGAGCTCCAGATCACATCTCTGCACTCACAGTAAAAGGTTTGTGCAAGGTTTGTCTGGTTATTTTCCTTTGCCCTGAGGAACAGGACTGGTGCAACACTCAGCCTGCTGAACCCATGGCTGGGAGCTCTTGACAGGTTCTGGGGCGGGTTTCTGGAGCTGGTTCCAGAGCAGGTTCCAGAGCGGTTCCAGAGCTGGTTCCAGAGCAGGCTCTAGACCAGGTTCTAGAGCTGGTTCTAGATCGGGTTCTAGAGCGGTTCTAGATCAGGTTCTAGAGTTGTTCTAGATCTGGTTCTAGAGCGGTTCTAGAGTGGGTTCTGGAGCAGGTTCTAGAGCGGTTCCAGAGCGGTTCCAGAGCGGGTTCTTGGCCGCACCGGAGCTCTGGGCTAGCTCTACGGTGCCACTCCGGCACGGGCAGTCGCCAGGAGAGAGGAACTGCAGGGGAAAGGCGATCCCACTGCAGAACCTTCAGAGCACCGAATCCTGCCGGGCTCTGCCAAATCAGGCATCGTGGGTGATGGCAAAATGAAGGAGGAGACTCACTCCACTGTACTTCCCAGGAACAGGTTTATTCGGGAGAGAGGATGAGCACAAGAGTCTGGGTTGGGACTAAACAGCACTGAAGAGAGCCCAGAGCACCTCTGTGCGCTGGGTTTTATCTCAGGGGCGGGCACAGTCCAGGGTCCAATCAGAGTTCACGGAGGGAGGGGTAAGGGGAGGAGGTTACAATGTCAGGGACCAATGGGGATACAAAGAAGGCGGGAACATAACATAACAACCAATAGTGTTTTGAGGAAGGGATGATATACATGGAAGGAGCTGGAAGGAGAGGTGGGGTTTACAGTGATGGATGGGGAGATGGGGCAGGGTAAAGGTGATTGACCTGGAACATTCAGGAAAACTGGGAGGGGTTTACGTAACAGACAACTGGGGCTAAACCAATACAATCAACAGGGGGAAACAAGAACATACTAACAAGTTTTAATGAATTCTTACCAAAATTAAATAAACAAACTACAACATCTTCCCCTTTCTTTTTTAGAAAGAGGGGGAGCAGAGTGTAGGGTCTGGGGGAGCAGAGGGCACAGTTTCTTCTAAAAACCAACCTTCACAGGTTGGCGGAGGAGGAGGTGAGGAGGAGGGAGGAGGATTTTTCAGGAAAGGGAAATTGGGGTAAAAAGGGGACTCGGGGTTTCCTCCTCTTCCTAGCTGGTGTCTGGTGGCAGCCTCCTGGAACACAACATCAATTTTTTTAACTTTTTCTGGTGGTCTGTTGGGGTGTTTTGGGACATAAGGTTTCACCCATCTTTGTGGGATCCACCTCAGTCCCTGAGGTGAGGAGACAGAAGTGTAACCCCACCTCCAGGTCACTAATTTAAAGGGTCCCAGGATCTTCTGGGACTCTGGGTCCCTTATCAGCACCAGAGGATGTTCTTGCAACCGGTAGTTGCTGGCAGACTGGAAATGGCAGGTCACTGGAGGGTTCATATTGTCCATAGAACAATTTAAGAAGTTGATGGTGAATAACGCCTTGCACAACCGTTGTTGCGGTGTGCAACTTCTCATACTGCTACTTTGATGGGCTAGGACCAGCTTGAGCGACTGGTGGGCTTGCTGTACGATTGCTTGGCCTGTGGGGGAATGGGGGATGCCTCTTTTGTGTTCCACTCCCCACTCCTGCAGGAAATCCTCCAGTTTCCTGGAAATATATGCTGGACCATTGTCTGTTTTGACTTCTCTGGGGACCCCCAACACAGAGAAAGCCTGCATGAGGTGTTTACAAACATGCTCAGCTTTCTCTCCCATGTGGGCAGAGGCATAGACTGCACCAGAAAAGGTATCGATGGAGAGGTGCACATATTTGAACCTACCAAACTCTGGGATGTGGGTGACATCCATTTGCCACACTTCACAGCTCCCCAGACCTCGAGGATTAACCCCTGAGCCCAGAGATGGCATTGCTGCCAATTGACATTGTGGGCATGTGGCCACAATGGCTCTGGCTTGATCTCACCTTAGATGGAACTGACGGACTAAACCAGGCACATTCTGATGGAACATTTGGTGACTCAGTTTAGCCTGTTGGAATACATCAGGAAGTTGGGCCATTTCAACAGGGGCAGCAAGGGAATCTGTTCTTTCATTCCCCTCGGCTACCGGGCCAGGGAGCTCTGTGTGTGATCTTACATGCCTGACAAAGAAAGGCTGCTTTCGGTGAGAAATGGCATATATCAGTTTCGAAAGCAGCTCAAAAAGCTGAGGACTTGAGACTTCCTTCAATGCCACATTTTCTGCTCTTGCTACTACCCCTGCTACATAGGCCGAATCAGTCACCAAATTAAATGGTTCAGGAAACCTCTCAAAGGCCCTGACAACAGCAGCCAACTCAGCAACTTGTGGAGATCCCTCCATATACTTAACATCCGTTTCCCACTGCTGAGTCTGAGGATCCATCCAGGTCATAACTGACTTGTGGGATGCTCCAGATGCGTCAGTGAAAACTGTCACTGCCTTGAGAGGTTTTCTGCTCCTGATCTCTTTAGGAATCACATTGAACTTTGAGTTAAACAATTTGTGAGCAGGGGCGTGGACTGAAACCTGTCCACTGTAGCTATCCAAAGCAATTTGGAGAGTCTCATTTTCCTGCAGCAATTGGTTGAACATTTCCTTGGTCAGTTTATCTGGGGACGCTCTGTCCCGAGACAGACCGATCGGTACCCGTATGCACGTGAAGTCACACCCGAACATCTCCCGAAGCCTTGCCCTAGCTTTCCTGATAAGCTGAGCCATCAACTCCTGCGGCCTCGTGATTCTTTTGGACCTCTGATGACTTAGGAAAACCCGCTCTATGATCAAAAGTGGGTCCCTTGAGTCTTGGTCCCACTGATAGACAAGCCCGAACAGGTGTGGCAGATTTCCCAAAACAATAAACTCGAATGGCAGGTTCGGCTCATACCTATGTGCCTGCCTCTCCACTAGTGCATCCTGCACCTTTTCCAGGGCTTTCCGTGCCTCTGGAGTCAGAGACCTGGGAGAACTCAGCTCCTTCTCCCCCTTCAATAATATGAAGAGGGGGGATAGGTCTTCAGTAGTGAGGCCCAGCCAAGGCCTGACCCAGTTCAAAGTCCCACACAGGGAATGGAGATCCGCCAGGCTTTTTGGATCACGGTTAATGGCCAATTTTTGAGGAACAATGGTCCACTCAGCGATCTGTAGGCCCAGATACTTCCAGGGTGGCATCCTTTGAACTTTCTCTTCCTGGAGTTGAAATCCTGCAGAGGTTAGAACTTCAACCACCAGGTCAAGCACACGTCTCAGTAGATGGTCATGGGGGGCACACACCAGGACCATCATCCATGTAATGGTGGATGATGACCTCCCCCACTTTGGTGCGGACGGGAGACAGCAATGAGGAAACATACCACTGGCAAATGGTGGGCGAGTTCTTCATGCCCTGTGGCAACAGTGGAACCTCCTCATTGGGGCTTCTCGGTTAAGGGTGGGCACTGAGAAGGCAAACCTTCTGATGAGGGGCATCGTCAGGGTGCAGGGGAATTTGGAAAAAAACAATCTTTAATATCAATTTTAACAAACATTTTTAACAAATTCTTAACAAAATTAAATAAACAAACTGCAACAATAATTCTCTGCAGGGCTTCTCTTCTCACCGTGTCACCTCCAAAATGCAGTGATAATGTGAGCTCCAGATCACATCTCTGCACTCCAAGTAAAAGGTTTGTGCAAGGTTTGTCTGGTTATTTTCCTTTGCCCTGAGAAACAGGACTGGTGCAACATCCAGCCTGCTGAACCCATGGCTGGGAGCTCTTGCCGGATTCTGGGGCTGGTTCCAGGGCTGGTTCCAGATCAGGTTCTAGAGCGGTTCTAGATCGGGTTCTAGATCAGGTTCTAGATCGGTTCTAGAGCGGGTTCTAGATCAGGTTCTAGAGCGGTTCTAGATCGGGTTCTAGAGCGGTTCTAGATTGGGTTCTAGAGCGAGTTCTAGATCGGTTCTAGATCGGGTTCTAGAGCGGTTCTAGATCGGGTTCTAGAGCAGTTCTAGATCAGGTTCTAGAGCGGGTTCTGGAGCTGGTTCTGGAGCAGTTCTGGAGCCCATGGCCAGCTCCAGGAGCGGTGTCCTGGTTAAACACAGAGCTCGTGTGGTGTCACTGAGGCAGACCCAACGTTGGAAATGTTCCCAGCAAAGCACAGGCCTGCATCCTGATCACTTTCAACTTCAGCACCACTGTGAAAATAGAAGCCATTTTGTTCTTGTTCTTCGTTATTATTTATTCTTGAAATGTTTAACGCCTCTCAGCAGAAATTTTGTGACCACTGGAAGAATTGGTTTAGAAAAGAAAGCAAAGTCTGTGCTGTTATCCTGCTCCCTGTATCTCTGCACATGCCAGCTGTATTATTATTTTGGGATAGATGACTTTCTTTAATTTGTTTACTGAATGTTTATTTCTTGACTGCCTGTGACGTGCCCTTGAATTATTTCTTTCAAAAAGAAATTAATTTCATTTGTATACACAAAGTTCAGTTTTACCTATTTATGGGCCAAGTTATGCTTTCAATCAGCTTTCAAAAACTGGAAAAGAACATTCCAGCATTCTTACTTTCTAGCAAATACACTGATTTAATTTCATTTTTATCTGGAGTCTGCCTGCTGTGAATTGCCCAAGTTTGTAGACCAGATTTCCTGTTACAACCCTGATATTAAAATGGAAACACAAGAACCCTGATAACTGACAGAATGGTTACTGCTGATATTTTATATTAAGCAACAAAAATAGAAACAGACCTCAACAATATGTACGACCATCAATCCTGGCGCTAAAATCAGTTTCTCCTGATGTGATATAAAGAAAGAATACTTTGTTATTAAAAATTATATCCTTTTGCAAAGGTCAGGATCAGAACCTTGACAGAGCACCAGAAGCTTTGGATGGCAAAACCAAAATCTGCTGGTCCGTGGCAGCAGCTCCTGCCTGGGTGCAGAGCACAAGCTGCTGCAGAAACCTCGGCGGTCATTCCAAGTGCTCCCCTTTGGAAAAAGATGGGAGTCAGAACATATTTAACAATTCCAAATATCACTTCTGTAACGTCCTTTAAAGTTTGCTCGTTGTAGCAATCCCCAGTATAATTTATTAAATAGTGCCATCCAGTGGGAAGTGACTCTCAGCACAGTGAAACTCTAAAAAACCCCATGTTAACTCTGAGTTCTTACCATTGGTGCAACTGCAGAGAGTATTTCCACAGTTTATCTTCTAAATAAGATTAATTTTATAATAATCTTAACTTCCTGCTGGTATTTTGGCATGCTTTGTGTAAGATACAGAGGCAATAAAGAAGCAGGAATTCTCTATGTGAAAGGACACATTTAAGGGGCATGATGAGGTAGCAGTACCAGTCTTAAATCCTCTTAAATCCTTGACAGCATCTAAATACATGGCAAGAAATGTTGAATTTTGCTCCCAGAAGGATAGGAAAACGTTGACAAGGAGTGACCTGACTATTGATTTTAATTCTACCAGTTCATGTATAACTGAATCCCCAGCAAAAAGTGTCAGAACCGTGAAACAATTTTGTTTCATTTCCAGAGCACCTTTGTATTATTTGTTGTGGGTGGAACACAGATACTGAGCACACACATAAATTAAACCAAGAAGTATTTAGAGGGATACAGAAATCTTCTTTCCACTCACCTGTTGCTACTGAGTGTTTACAGACCTGCAGGATTTGGTACAAAGTACAGAAGTAAATTTCTGTGCGATTGGAAGAGCACTGAAGAGCCATCAGCAAGCTGAGAGCTCATTCCTCTCCCAGCTTTATATTTCTCCATGAATTGCCAGCATGAATCACAGCTCTCTCCAGATAATGAAGTCTTACAAATTTCATGATCTGATGTAGCAATATAAATCTATATGGCCACCCCATTAGAAACACCTTCCAGGGAACAAAATGTGCTTTCTGGAAGTCATTCAATGCAAATATTTCTGCTTTTTTTTTCTCCTCCTTGGCATTTCACTAGAGAAACTATAAGATGATAAATGTCATGTAACAGCAAAACCCACCAGACATAGTTCTATGTATGCATTCTGAGTAAAAGAGACTGCACGTGCAGAAAAGTTTTTGTATGCAAACAGGACACATCAGCACCAAAAAGAGAATTTAGAAATAGATCCATAGTCTAGCATTCAGATATCCATTTGAATTATGCCAGAAAAGGGGAAATTAATACATTTGCTGCAGAAAATAGAGTAAAAAAGAAAAGTAAAAAGTGCAGCACCCAAATCTTTTAAAATTGTAGCACTACTAGATATTTCTTTTATAAAAATTAACAAAAATATCAAGTGATGAGCAGTGGCCTGGATATTAGCAGTTATTCAAAGAAAGAAGAAAGTATTATATTCTTCTAAGCTGACATACTCCAGGAACAGAAAATGGCTTCATCACCTTCATCACCTTTGCTGTTGCCTTATTTTTCACTCCTCTGTCAAGGAGATTATAGTGGAATTCAGCTCAACCAGTTCAAAAAGTTCTTCACTTATACTTTGAGACCAGTGAGGTTTTAAATTATACAATAATACATTTTAAAATTATCTAAGGATACATGGAGATAGTAAAAGAAAACCAATAATTAGTTGTATTTGTAGATATAGGAAGAATATGAGTAAATATAGGAGTTTTCCCATTACTATCAGCTAAATTTGCAGTAAGAGGAAAAACATCTTTTTAACACGCACAGGTTGTGAGGTGGGGTTTTTTTAATGTCCATTCATGTTTAATAAAAGCTAAAAATAAACAAAACAAACAAACACCTCAAAACACCAACAACCATAAAGCCCAGCAAAACAATTCCTGCTAGAAGAATTTCAGACAAAAATAAGCTTGTCTGACATTAACAACATTTCCTCATTAGCCTTCCTAAACCCCTTCCCAGCAATGGTGGCTCCTTGTCACGTAATCAAACCCTCTGAGTCCTCTGGAAGGTGACAAAGCCATCAGTATTCTGATTTCTACTGGCCTGCTTGGCAAAGCTCTCTAATCCCCACATCAGCAAGAAAAGCCTTCAGAATGTGTCACTGATCACCACGGATCCCCAGCTCAGGCTGACACCAGGAGCCTGCTGGAAGCAGGATGAGATCCCATCCCTGGCACTGGCCAGACACCCTGAAGACCCAGGCACGGTAAATGTGGAGAGCACAGCTCTTGATCCATGGAGAAACACCCCCAGCACCTGCTCAAAGGAACAAAACCTTCCTCAGGGTTTAGAAAAACCTGCGCTACCAAAATATTTTCATTTATTATAACACACACAGCAAGAGCAGGAGTAGCCACAACCTCCCCTCTGCTTTCTAGCTGAGTTAAAATTCAGAGGAAAAGGAACTTTGGCAAGCAAGCCATCCCATGAATGGATGGTTGGAAGGCAAGGAAGGAGGGAGGAGGACCCTAAAAACAGAATCCTGAAGTGCAGAACAGCAGCAGGTAACCCAGGCAGAAAGGGATCACACACAGCCAGGGTAATGATGCACCTGCACCTCCTTGCTTTTTCCAGGGTCTGGACTCTTGTGCTGAAAACTCTGGAGCCATTTATTTTTCAGCTCTGGTTGTATGTGAATGCACACACACTGAAAATCTTTTTGGACAAAGATTTGCAAACTGCTATTCCTGCTTCCACTGAAGGTGAACCCAGGTTTCTGAGGAAGAGTTTAATGCATCAAACCACAACGTTAGTGCTGCAGCTCCCTATCAGCTGAAATGCATGATGTTTAATAAATTTAGGCTTTAAAAGTGAGAGAGAAATGAGAGAATTTCATCTAAATCTTCCTGTTTACAGGTTAAAAATAGGAAACCTAGCAGGCTGCCAGTCTGTCTGCTGTAGTGGCTAACAGTCCTTGTGAGAATCCATTGACCCCGTCTGCTCCAGGGTAATTAAAGAATAAAATCTTGGCATTATGTGGAGAAAGAACTGAATCTCCTTGCTTACATTTCTTCAGTTGACAGAGTGGATCTGAAACACAAACCCAGCAGCCTGCAGATCATAAGGATGCTCATCACTTTAAAGCAGTGAGCACTGGGTGATCACCACCCAGATCAAGTCACTCCCAAACTTCAAGTACTCTGCGATCCTTTGAACTCCAGCAGAGCCCTCTCTCTTACATTGCCTCATCATTAGCTCATCACAAAACTAATTTTCAGTGTTTCCTTTGAGCTCAGAAAGATTAAAGGAGAGGAAGGGATGACTGCACAAAGCCTTCCCCACTTTCTGTTTGTGTTCTGTGCGTGGCACTGGGCATTCTTTTCATCCGTGGGGTCACAGCAAACAGATCCCGATTTTTAGTGTCCTGTTCCCTCACAAGTGTAATAAATATTACCCCATCTCCGCTCTCATTATGTGGAATATCCATGTTGCCCAACATGAGGTGCTGCATGAAGTCCTGGAGAATAAATTCCTTTCAAAATTGTTTCCAGCACAAATCCAACCCCCAGCCCCAGAGCAGGACTGTGAGAATAACCCAGCCAAAAGCAGCACAATAATATGCTTGCACTGAGTTATGAATATTTTCTGTATGGAGCTTCTTAGGAATTGATTATCTCTTTATAAATTATTATTTTATTTTATTTTATTTTATTTTTTTTACACTAAGGAAAATAAGCCAGAATATTAGTTACCCAAAATCTTGTACAAATTATTCTAATGGTAATCTTAATTAATTTAACTTTTTATAGGCACAAAAATTTCAAGCAATTAGTTTCTTCCAATTGTGCCAACAGAATTAGTAATGTATTAATTATTATAGCATAAAAGTTGGAATAATGTAACTGTTAATTAAACTCAAAATATTGCTAAATAATTATTCTCAAGAACATATTTTTATACTAATTAAAGCATTATTGCTAAATATAATTTCACAAGTTATTTTATACAAGTATTCAACTCTTAATTAAATTATCAGTTGAACAGAAACATTCAGATGCTAGAATTTCTGCAGTTTGGAAACAATTATGGTTAGTTGACTATATACCTTAAAAAGAAATGCTTCTGCCCTAAAAATGATTTGGCACTTGATAAAGGCTCAGCAGCAGCGCCTTCAGTGAATTCAATCCATCTACTCATCACTCAGAATCAAGAGGCAGCAAATAATTGTGCTTGGAGCTGGTGTAGAGCCAATAAACCCTCTCAAGGTGTTTGCTGGAATTAATTGTCCAGGCAGGAGTGCAGAGGGGCTGGGCAGGGCTCTGGCTGCAGGAATCCTCCCTGCCTGATGGAGGTGGGTGGAGAACAAACATCAGGTAAGCTTCCACTCCATGGAGCCACCAAAGCACAGCCAGAAGAAGGAAAGGAAAAGCTTTCCTCACAGCTTGGCAGCTGTTAGTGTCTCCATTTCTCTCCATCAGCTCCCTCGGGAAATTAAAGCCAGGGATCTGTTCCAAACGGATCCAGCAGCACAGCAAAGCTTGTCCCCAATTCTGCATCTTACAGAGGCAGAATCCAATCTCCACACTTACCTCTCACTCACTCAACACCAGAGCTGAATTTATCCAAGGGTTTGTGGCACAGTGGAATATCTCCATTTTCTAGAATTCCTTGAATCAGCCCAAATCCCCAAACCTGCAGCGGTGACCCTTGCTTGGAAAGGATCATGACAATCTTTAGTTTGGCCTCTGTGAATCCTGATGTGAGCTTCCCTAAGGGTTAAGGGTTGTTCTTCTGCTTAAAATGAATAAACCCATCTCCAAAACCATCCCACTAATGCAGCTTAGCATGCAGGAAAATTATTATCATTTTATCCTGTAGTTTTATTGTGTAATTTAAACACACCATGTCTAACATGAAGGACAGAAAAAAAAAAAAAAACAAAAATCTCTTCTTTGGATACTTTTCACAACAAATTTCAACAGTGAAGACAGAGCCTCCAAAAGCCATGAAAGCTGTTTTAATGTTCAAAGCACAAGCTTCACTGGTCCTGCCAAGCTGAAGAGGTTCCCAAAGTAATCAGTATCACATTCCAAAATTTCATAGGAGGCTTACTGCAAAGCTTGCTGAAGGACAACAAATTCCCTATAGCTTCTGAATTATAAACACACAAGACAACATTTCCCAGAGTCACGAGCATTTTCCAGACTTGGCAACTCTAAAAATAATAGGTCCTGGATGATTTGCTAGGCCAAAACCTCTGAACTTGGTGGATAAGAGAAAATGTCAGGAAAAAAAAATGTGTAAAATTAATTGTTGCAGTCTAAACTTGGAAGATGAATCCTTATAACCCATTTTTTTCTGTGGAGAACAGAAAATAAAACATCTGAAACACCAGGCATTCACTTTATGTCATTACTATGTCCTTTTTAGAAGGCTGGAAAAAGAAAACAACACTTCTGTGCTGGTCAGCATAAGCTGTTAGAGCCTGTCCCTGTTCAAACAGCATCACCAGGTGTTTGTTTGGTACCTGTGCCCTCAAATTCTCGTGTTTGCAGAGCTGTGGAACATCCTGAGGCTGCTGCTGTTGCCTTGTGCAGCTGGCAGCTCTGCAGGTTGGACACAATCTCTGCACAATTCTGCTCCAGATCAGCCTCACTTTGCTCGAAGCAGCCCAAGAAAAGATTTTTGTAGTAAAAGCAAAAGTGTCCTGAGATAAACCAAGGGCAGTTGCCAGGAGAAGTGGAAGGAGACAGTGCCAGCACTCAGTGATACTGGAGATCTCAAAAGCTTTGTGTGTCAGAGACTGCTCTCTTAGAAATCTCATGGATTTTCCTTCCATGAAACCCCAAGTCCTTGTTCAGTATTCAGTTTCAGCCTTTATTTAGGCTTATGATTTTTCAAATCCACATTTCAGATGTGATCAGGCAGCCTTTTCAGTGAGAGCTTTGCTTGACAGAGCCAATCTGTGCTTCCCTAACTTAAAACACTTTTGAGGGAACGTGTTCCAAACAAACTTTGTATCATCAGCAAAGTTATTTTTCATTTTTCACAAGTAGCTTATTTTCATCACCAGTGGACACTGCAAAACGACTGCTGTGAAGGAAAACCAAGGACTGAAACTGCTCAGCAAAATATCTGAATGCAAAAGCTGAGCACAGGAGTACAAGAAAACAGAATTCCCTTCAGCATCACACTGTTACCACCAGAAACTCCAGCTCCCATTAGGAGAGCCTAGGACTGGCCTCTGGCACTGCCGGTTACTCTTCCTTTATGACAACAATACAACATCCAAATGACAACAATACAACATCCAAATGGTCCTCTGAAAGTCAGTTTGTCACAGTGATTTATGGGTTTTGTCTGGCTGTGAAAGGCGAGGCTCTGGGGATGTGGTGCTCCAGGTCTGAGGGAGGGAAGGAGGCAGTTCCCAACACTCATCAGTGGTACCAGCTCAGGACAAGGTGTTAAATCTCATTTAATTAACAGTGAAAAGCAGCAGAACACAGATATTCCCTCTGGAGCTGGAGCTCTCTGCTCCAGCCCTGCCTCAGGCTCTCCCACCACCCTGCTCTGGCAGCAGAGCATTCCCTGACTCCCTCTGTCCTCCTGGAAAAGGAACTTTTCCAAACAGCACCATTCCACCCCTGTGAGCCACCCAGCAGCATCAAATCTCCCAGCAAGGCCAATCCTGCTCTGGAACAGGTTTTTCCATCACCAGCAGATGCCAGATTCCCATTTCCAGGCTCACCCTGCAGTGAGCACACGTTGTTTAGCTTCCCTTGTGATTCTCTCCTGATGCCAAGAGGGTCAGAGGCCGCTGCTATTAGAGGAAATGCAGTGTATCTTTTATTACCATAAAGCATCAGGAAATTCAGCCTGAGCATTAACTGTAAACATGGGGACAAAAGGCCAGCGATTTTTAAATGCTGTTTGCCACTTAACAACTCTTTTTCATTTTGATTTGGCAATACAAGCCAAACCTCTGGAGTCTAAGCAATAGAAAGTCTTCCTGTTTTATTTCAAGACAATCATTTCAGTAAATGTAAAAAAAACAACAAAGCATCACTCTGTGCAAAGCTACTCAATAAAGGAATTTAGAGAATATTAATCATTAAAGTCTTGTGCTCTCGTTGTATTTTAAATTTTATTAAATACAATGTATTTCTTGAATGAAATTATTAACTTTTTTGGAGTAAAATAATTAGGTGTTAGCAAATAAATTGTCATGTCAGAACATCACTGGTTGCATCAAATAACAGTTTCATCAGAGTTTGGCCATCAAAACAGAAATTATCACAAAGTCTCCAGTGTCTGCCACTTCACTGTGAAAGGGCAGCTCTGAGCTAATGCCTGTGTGTGTCCACAGATGTCAGAATGTGGTGGCTTAGTGAAAATATTGTTTAACCTACTATTTAAATTATTTTATAGTTTAAACTACACTATTCCAGTGTGTAAATGCCAGTAATTAAAAAAAAAACATGGAAAGACTAAGTACACCTTGGATGGTGGGCATTACTTTAACATGCAACTATTAGCTACAACATTTAGCTGAAAAATTTACCACATTAACAATTGTAAAAATATTTAGCTAACAAGTAAAACCAAATGCAGAAGCCACATGATGTGTATTCTGGGGTTTGCTTAAAAATTCCCCAAGATTCCTTTCAGAGTCACACCAGTGGCATTAAATAATATATTATTATATATTAAATATATAATTTTTGTTGAAAGAGCTGGAAGGTCACTAGGTTGGTTTAAAAAGGGAACCTCCCCTCTCCCCCTCCAGGCTGATTTTCACTATCAGCACAGAGTATTTTCAACCTCCTCACTTCAGCCAGCAGGAATAAGGGATCTGTGGCAGCACAGATTTGTGTCAGGTGGTTCTCACAGGCTCCAAGGTCTTGTCCAGAAGTTTCTCCCAGATGTTGATGGGCAGCTGGCAGCTGCTGCCCTGACAGAAACCCTGCACCTCTCCCAAGGCTGGCACACCCTGCAAGGTGCAAGCTTCCAAAATCTGCCTTGGCTCAACTTTTCTGAGGAAGGTTAACCCCAGGAATGCTAGAAACTATTGTAATAGATGCCTCTTGTCTTTTATCCCCCACTGAACATCTTTCAATATTTGGGGAAAAGAAAAAAGCCAAACATTGTTACCTCCTGCTTGCAGACACTTTCAAAACTTCAACTGTTTTTCAGATGCTTTGTTTGGAATAAATAGCATTTAAACTAGGAAGAATCTGATTTAGGGGCAGCTCTCCTCTCCATTCATTGTATACTTACAATTTCAAGTGTGCTAGAATTGAATCTCAGTAAAAAACAAAAGGAGCCCAATATTCTCCTTACATCAACCAGAAGGTTTAATGGGGATAATGTGGAATGATTGATGGCATTCTTCTCTGTCATTGCCTCTGAGAGCCACTGTTGGTAACCTGAGGAGGATAATCACCTCTGGAAAGCAGGATTTGTGGTCAGATGGAGGAACTCCAGTCCTGGAGAGCCCAACAGTGGATTAAACAACTACTTTCTATTATTTGATATTGTTTGCTCTTATGTTGCTGCACTGATTTCTCCAGCTAATTTCTCTGTGGACATTACAGGATGGAAAAGCACTCAGTCCCCAGTAGTGGAGAGCAAAACTAAATACAAAACCTGTTTTTTTTTCTCCTACACACTGAAATGGAAAACTCCAAAATTGTTCTACTTCACCACCACTTCCTTCAGTGGCCCCAGTGCCTGTGTATTGGAGCTGGCCTTGATTGTCTGTTATCATTTCCATTCACCATCAGACACAAGACTTTTAAATATAAATGTTAAATAACATAAAGGGTTATGGGGGACTACTACAGCATTCCCTTGGTAAGCCTTGTCTGTCTGATACAGCAGAGAAAACACCAAAAATATCAACATCAAGGCTCCCCTGCCCTCCTCCTGTGCCAGGAGGCTCTGATAGATCTCTGCTGGCTGTGGAGGCTAAAAGCCAACCTGAAATCCCACCAAGGATCCAGCTAACCCCATGAACACTGACATCTCTCTGATTTTTAAATGCCACAAAACAAACTTCTGACAATTTCAGCAAACATAAATTAAAATTCTGACTGGTAAAAATTTTGTGAGAGTGGAAGTAAGAAACACAGACTCTAGCTCTAGTTACTCTTTTGGTTTTTCTCCTACATTTAAAAGGGGTAGTCACATGTTTGTTAAATTATATTCATATAATAGCATAGATTATAGAATTAGTATAAATTTTCCAATAAAACCCACAAAATCATTGCCAAAAAATGAGATCATCTCTTACATTCTGAATACTTGTAAGGAGCAATAAACGAAGCAGAACCAACAGCACTAGGTTATTTTTCATACAGTAAAGAGGCTCCCCTGCCACCCCTTCCCTTCCTAAACAGACGCTTGAAATCAGTAGGTTTGGATTTTGCATTGATTCTGATTCCTATCAGAGCATTTATTTCCAGTTCTTCTCCTCTTGAGCTGGCTGCTCCCTGTGGTGCTCAGAGCTCAGTATCAAGTTCTCTTGGCAATAAAAAAAAAAACTCAAATGTGTGCTCTCATTTAGACACCAACTGAGCTCTGCCAGCAATTGAAAGCCTGACTTATGCCAAGCCTGACACTTGGCTGCATTTCCTCAAATGCCTCTCTTAGAGGAGGGCATTGCCATCCAGAGGAATAATCCTCACCCTAAGAACAACATCAGGCTTGGTTACAGCCTTCCCTCTTCCTTTTCACCATTAACATTCTCAATTCTATATTCTGAAAAAAGGAAAAAAAAATTAAAACACAGGGAAAAAATGAGCAATTGTTGGTTTTTCCTCCTGAAAGATACAGTTTCTCTGTGTTTGGTTGGCTCTTCACCAGCTGACCATCTTGCTCTAAACCCTAAAGAAGTGGGCAGACATGCCAAGGTACCATTCACCAGAGTTATCCTCTCAATTTTGCTCCTGATCTGCAGCCTAAGGAAAAGTCTGTGTGTTGTAGTTTCACTCACCACCCACTAAATGGTGACATCCCAACTGGAAAAAGAGCAGTGTTGCTTCCCAAAGTGCAGGAGCAGGTTACTTTGCTTTGTCACTCGCTCCTCAAACAGAGCGGCTGTCGCTCTGGAGGGGCACGAACACAGCAGCTGGCATCAGGAACATCAGCTTCTCCCAGCTCTGCAACGCCACAGGGACATTTTACACATTTTGTTTTGATGCAAAGCAGGTTTAAAGTGCCTCAGCACACACCTTCACCTTCCAGAGCCTTCCCAGGGCCGTCACCATCGCTTAGAGCCAGGCGCAGCGGCGCTGCCAGCACGCGGATTAAAGCTCGTGTTTCCACTGCTGCTTGTGCCTTTCCGTGTCCCTCTCAACTCCTGACCTGAGCTTCTCTGTCACACACACTCCCTGGGCTTCCACGTGCTGGTTTAACACAAATGTCATAAAAACAAAGGGTAAAAGCGACCCAGGGAAATCCAGAGATTGCCATTCAGTTATTTCAGCCTCTAATAGCTCCATACAAAAAAAAAACCACCAAAAAATCCCAACAAACTATTTCAAACCTTCTAAAACTTTAGCAGGTCATTCTCCACTTCCTGATGAAAGTATTCCCCAGAAACCCTTGTACTACCAGGTTCTACCAGAGTCAGAAAATCAAGAGGATTTCATTAGTTATGGCCTTGAAATAACTCAGATATACATTATTGAAAAAAAAAATAGAGTTTTATCATAATTTTTTCTATGTCTACCTTCATAATTTGGAATCATTCAACAGAGCTCTGCTGCTCATCAAAACTGTTATACTCATTCAAATGGAAGAGCCACTAAAATAAATGTATTAACAGTTTGCATTAAAAATAATAGGTTCTGACTTTCCAGCAGTTTTATCAACTATTATGAAAATATTCTTCCTTAAGAATAATAATAAAATGTTAAAGCTCTCTGAAGGCTTCAAAACTTATTTTAATTGTGTGTGCATGACTGGTAATTGCTTCTCTCCTAATGAGACTGTGTGTGTAATTCGATTATCTTAAACCATGAAGGACAATAACCTTTACTTCAACATGTTCCAAAAAACACCCAAAAAACAACAACAACAAAAAAAAACAAAACAAAAAAGTGGCAAAGGAAATCCATAAATAATTAGATCACTTCAACACCTAACTCCTGACACACTACACTATTGATAACTGAACTTATGACTAACACTAGAATAGAAATATTATGTGAATGATTTATGAAAGAACTATCCTTGTGCAACTCGTTCATTTCCTAGTGGAAATAAAACTGTTTCATATTTTTAATAATACATCATTTCATTTCCTGCAAGATATTCCCAAATGATGCTAAATGCTAGTAATGTTTATAATATTTTTCCAGCACACTCTTTTTCAAGTGTTAATTACAACTTGATATTTTCCTCCTCTCTTTCACCACGATTTTTACTCCCCTATGACTATTACCATAAGAAAATTCTGTGATTTGCTTCAGTGTGAGGGATTTGGGTGGGTTTAAGCGAGGAGAGGAACTTTGGGTTGATTTTGGGAGTTGCCATGGCTCATCCTCAGGGTCAGCCCTGCGAGGGGCTCAGCACCTCCCAGCTTGGCAGGAGCCCTGGCAGGCAGGGCCACAGCCCTTCCAAGCACAGGTCAGCTGGAACACAGAACCAGAGTGTGGTTTCACTCACGAAGCCCCTAAACATTTATTTTTGGAGCTTGGGTCCACGTTTCAATCTCCCAGCAGAGCCAGATGTCAGTGTGAGCTCCTGGGTCACAAACACGGTGCCAAGCTCACGCTGGGAGCTGCTCCTGACACCACACTGATCCTGCATGGAAATTCATTTGTACAATTCCTTGGAGCCTCCCAAATACTGCACCAAAACTGGGTCTGTGGAGGTCCCTGTGCATGGCAGCCCTTCCTCCAGTGTCCCTGCAGAGGCTGCTCAGTGCCACTGCCCCATCACCGGAGTGCCAGTGCCAGCCTGAGCCCTGCTCTGCGCCTGGACACTGAGCACTGTCCCCAGCTCTGGGTGTGACCCTCCAGCCATCCCCTGTCCATGTCACATGTGTCACATGTGTCACATGTGTCACCCCAGCTCTGGGTGTGACCCTTCAGCCATCCCCTGTCCATGTCACATGTGTCACATGTGTCACATGTGTCACCCCAGCTCTGGGTGTGACCCTCCAGCCATCCCCTGTCCATGTCACATGTGTCACACTGTCCCCAGCTCTGGGTGTGACCCTCCAGCCATCCCCTCTCCATGTCACACATGTCACATGTGTCACCCCAGCTCTGGGTGTGACCCTTCAGCCATCCCCTGTCCATGTCACATGTGTCACATGTGTCACTCCAGCTCTGGGTGTGACCCTTCAGCCATCCCCTGTCCATGTCACACATGTCACATGTGTCACATGTCACACATGTCCCACTGCCCCCATCTCTGGCTGTGACCCTACATTGTCACAGCCACCCCGGCCTGTTCAGAGCCAAGGATGCCGTGTGGGACAGTGACAGGACTTTTCACAAGTGCAGGTGGATGTCATCTGGGACTCCTCCCTCACCCACCAGCGCTGTAACTCTGTCACAGGATGATTTTCCCTTAGTGAAGTCATGCTGCCTGTCACCAATCCCCTCCTCACCTTCCACTGCGTGGTTTCCAGCACGATGCAATCATACAGTATTTAAAGATCATGTATAAGCTGCACTCTGGCAAGGCAGCTGGAAACAGACTTGCAGACTCCTATAAAGGACAGAAAAAAGCCCTTAACTCGTACCTTTAATGTCTGGAGACAATGGAAATAAGGGTAAATTTAATTCATGAGGTTTTCTCAGTGTATACCAAGAAGCATGAAAAGATCCTTAATTTATTTCTTCTTACAGCTTAGTGTAAAGGTAAATAGACTATCCATTAGGTTTAAAATTGTATTTCATCAATTCCATTGGATAGCCAAGACCTTATCATCACAATATTGGTTAAAGTATGGCAGCAGCAAATGTCATGTCTGTCAAGCTCTAGTGTTCTGAGCCAATCCGTGTTAGATTTACTCTGAGTAAATGTCAGTGCTATCGAGAGCTCCCAGAAAAAGCAGATTTTTCTTTACAGACAAGCATTTAACAATAAATTGTCTGGCTAGTACAACAGCAGCAAGCTAATGACTCAGTCTTGCTCCCTGGGATGATTTGAAAGCTGTTACACGACTGATTTCTGCTCTCCAGGCAGCTCTCACACTGTTACACAGCTCCCTCTGCACCACTCCAGCATGGCTCTTGCCAAATGGCTGCATGTCCTGCTCTGTGTGTGCCTGGGGATTTCCAGCCACCCCAGATGCTTCAGAGAGCTCCCCTTTATCCCCTTCAGAGAGCTCCCCTTTATCCCCTTCAGAGAGCTCCCCTTCATCAGTTCCCCAAGGCAGGAAAACTCCACACGGTCAGGTCAAGCTTTACCAGTCTGACGCCTCCTCTCCTTGCAGAGAGCAGGGGCTGTGCAGACACACAGCATCCCTGGGAGCTGAACAGCAGCCAGAGAGCTGAGCTGGAGCTGGGAATGGCCTCAGTGATGGCCCTGCCTCTCCAGACAGCAGTCCTAGAAAGTTATATTCATGACTTGAGCCAATCCAGCTGAAACATCCTCCTCTTATTGCCCAGTGGCAGTTGCCACAGTTTAGACATGCAGAAAGCTCAGATAATCAGTTCTGTTACCTGTTGATGCCATCTGTGAGAAAACCTCCCTGGCTTTATGAGGTTGGGGTTTTTCCAAGGCCTGCCTGTGACCCTTATCCATAGTCACTCCAAACTGCCAGTGCTCCTCACAAGCTTGGCAGGACTCACTCATGCTATCCCAGCATGTCCTTTGGACAGAAAACCCCTTCTCTTCCTGTTCCCATTGCTGTCCCAGCCCTGGAAGTGTCCAAGACCAGGACAGGGCTTGGAGCACCCTGGGATAGAGGAAGATGTCCCTGCCATGGAAGGGGGGCTGGACGATCCTGAAGGTCCCTTCCAACCCAAACCTGTGATTTCCCTAAAATGGGAACAGTTTCCCATTTTCCCCCCAGTCTCTTAGCTCCTTGAAACAAAGAGAAGATAGCCAAAAAAAGACAGGGAAAGCAGCACAGACAAAAGAAAAGAGCAGTGGCACCTAAAGCCAGACCAGCACCCCCAAATATTGCCAGATATCTGCACAGCAGGTTTGAAAAATAATCTGCAGGAAGGAAACACCCAGCAATCATCATCATCTTCTCCATCTACTTCTAACTGATGCCAAAGGAAGCAAATTTCTCTCTCAGCTCAGGATCTGGGTGGGCTGGGTTGGATGTGCAGACCTGGCCTGAGAACAGTGCTGTCCTCTCTGTCCCTCCCACCCGCGTGCTTCAAAGAGCCCTGGAGCTCTCAGTGCTCCACAGGAGGAAGGGAACTTCAGCTAACTGAGAGCTTCAGAGCTGCCAGGGGTTGGGGTACAGTAAAAGTGAAGTAATGCATTGAGACTCCAGCCTTTCTTTTGAGAAAGAATTCACCTGCAGACTGCACCTGAGCATTGGCACCGTCGTCTCCGCAGCTTCCGTGTCCCAGACGCTCAAAGGACGAAAAAAAGGAGCCTGGCTCTGAAAAGGTCTTTGTGACTGTGTGCTTTGAGGAAGAGAAGATCCAACATCTTGGGGTTTAGAGAAGCAGAAAAGCCAACCCACACTTCTGGGGTTTAGAGGAGTCTCAACAAAAGTCCTCTTTCAGGTTATCAGAGCTTATTCCATCTAAGGGTTCGCCGGGAAGGCGGCTTGTTAGCACTGTCTGGCACAGAACAGTCAGGCAGAGGAGGAATTTCACTCAGAGCTCCAGCAGCAGCTCTGTGGCTTGTCTGGAAATCTGAACAGGAGGAAAAAAGTGAAAGCAAAGGCAAGTTGAGCAGGTTGATAAAAGACAAGACTCCCTGCCATTGTGGGGAGAAGCACTTGGCAAAGTAGCCTGTCATCCTAGGAAATGTGACAGCAGAAATCGCTCCGGGCTCTAGAGCTGCTTTTCCACCTTCACTTCTGTGAAAAAAAGAAACCAACAAATGCAACCATTTTGTAATCAGAATGCTGCTGGATCGTGGCATGCAATGCAGGATTTAACCACCTTCTCTGCCAGGGAACGAGCTCTGCCTGATGGAAACTCCCAATTTCTTCACTGCTGCACACACACTGTGCCTCACTGGGGCTTTAGCACACAAGCTGCTCTGGCTACACTTTGAACAGATGAATTGGATTTCTGCTCTCAGCTGTTAAAGATCCCCTAAATCTGAGCTACATAGTAGTTCTGCACCTAGACCTGTTCTTTCTGAACCCCTTCTGAGCACCTGGTGACTTCTGGATATAGATTAGAAACCATTTCTGACCCAGGCAGCCGTTTCCGAGCCGGTGTTCAATGATGTCCTGCCTCAGCTCTCGAGAGAATAGATTTGACTTTCATTGGTACAACTGGGGCACAGATGAGAGCACTGTTTAGAAAAGAGAGTTGATGTTTAACCACCAGGTCATGCACAAATCAGAGATCTCTCAGCTGCACGGTGGAGAAGATTATGGATGTGTGGAAGTTTAATGAACACCGGATTGGGCACATTCCTTAACCCTAGGATATCTCTCCTTACTGCACTCCAGGAAAATGGGTCCATCTGTAGCCAATATTTCTGCAAGGCCATCTGTTATATACCTCTTTTAGAAATGGTCTTCAGCAGTTAAACTTATTCTTAAAAAAAAAAAAATAGTAATAAATGTACATCTCACAGAATTTCCTCCTACATTGTATACATATTATACATTACTTATTTACAATCACCTACAGAATCTTGTTCTTTTTCTTTCTTTTCAAATCCTTCTGATCTTGCAAATTTTACATCCACTTTAACTAAGTTCACTACCCAGGTTCTCTAGAAATTCCCATGAAGATTTCTTTCCTCACACATTCAAAGACAACACAGAAATTGAAAGAGTTTCCTATTTCTATTACCATTCAAAAAGACATTTTAGATAAAGTTCCTGCTGCTTGTCAGAAACAGCTGAAGGGGTGAACCTGAAGTCAGTAAGTACAGTCCAATTTGTAGTTTTTTACTCTCATGATCTGTAAGGGAGGAAAATATACTATAAATATTTAGAGACAGAGAGGTAAAAGTGACAATGTCACAAATCTGTGAAAGGACTGAATGCAGGAGCTCAGAAATCACAGGTGAAGGGTAGCAAGTGTTAGTTCTGTTCTTGTTCTAAAATAAATTTATCTTACAGAGAGCAAAGTTTTACTGGAGAATGTCATCCAAAAATCTAAAAGTTCTGAGTAACTAAGCATAATGGGTCTGAAGACAATAAAGAATTTATAGGAATTTAACCAAAATATGGTTATTAGATACCTAAATGTAATTATATCGTATCTCACCTCCTGCATACTTTGAATTTATACATTTTCTTCATGGAACACAAGTCACAAGTTATAAATCTAGATGGGAATCTTAAGAACCTTGTTAGACAATATTAGGAACTAAAGGAATCAAAAGCAGGGTGTTCTTTGCCGCTGCCATTCATTTCCTAGACTAAATTCTATTATTCTAAATTGAAGATAAATGTTCTTGGATGATAAAAAATTACTCGTGGGTTACATATGGGGATATGCATCCAATCACTTGGTATTTTCCTTGCAGTAAAAACCTTTTGGAATAAATTGCTTTCTAACATACATCTCATAGAAGTGAGGAGAGCCAAAATTAGTTCCAGGTAACAGAAAGTTTGAGAAGAGAGGGGGATTTAGAGACAATTTTTGATTCAGATATCTGTCAGCACCTAGTAGCTGAGGAATCCTCAAACCTTCCTCTTTCCCAGTAGATTATCTCTGGTAGTGATGAATCACAATCAGTGCAAGATGAGGTTTTCTCTTGAGCAAGAAGAGGGGAAAAAAAAATAAATCCTTGATCTCTCATCTGTAAAAAGGACAAGTGCAGTGGTCTGGCTTAGCCAGCTAAGTGCTCACTAAGCCCACTTATCACTACTCACAGCTTGTTCAAGATCCAAATCCAAACTCTGGCTCAGAGCTTCCCTTTAATAGTATTTGGGCTTACTGATGCTCCACAAAGGTTCCACAGAAATGACTCCAGCACTCCGAAGAGAGAATTTTGCTCCTGTGCCCTTCTGCTGCAGATCTGAAGCGATCAAGCCTCAGTCTGGCAAGAACTGAGAAAAACCTGCTCCAAATGCAACGTTCAGTGCTCAGCACAAGTGTGAGCACCTATTTTACTTTCAAGAGAGAGGCAAATGGTCAAAATGATGAGATGTTCCATCATTCCAAAACCCCACATAACAGTCTCAGAAGTGGCTGTTATTTCCACACGTTCTCATGGATTTATGCTGTTGAACAGGAGATAAAGGCTCTTGGGAGAGGATTATTTCAGCTCACGGGGAATGAAGAACAATTACTGACATTCTCCCACTTCTTCCGAGACAAAAACTTGAATTGTAGCATTTAGTCTCTGTTCATATTTAATTGAACATCTTCCTAAAAGCATTTAAGTCTTCTGACCCACTTGCAGAAATCAAGACAGCTAGGTCACTTCTCATTCCCAGCATATTGATAGAATCATTTCACTCCATTTTGTTTGGCTGAAAAAGCTTTTCACTGTGATATTTATTCCTTTTTCTCTTCTTTTCATGTATTTTACAGCTCTAATAATATCCTTATAATAATTTTGTCAATAACCACAACATCATGTTCCTTCTTTCTACTTGTGGCTGCTGCTCCATAAAAGATGCCTTCTGATCATTTAGTCAGAAATACCTGCCAAGCCAAACTTATCCTTTCTTTACTACAGCTGATCAAAATTGTAAACAGTATTCCAGATTGGGTGGCATAAATATTTCCCCCTCAGAATATTTTTTTTGTGATTATTTTTATTATCATTACCAGCCCCACGGCAATCAGGGGGAGTCAGGAGCCTCCTCATCCATTATTGCTGACAGGCTTCACTCCCTCATTACCTATGAGCATGTCCCAGCACTGAATTTCCTTTGGTCTCCTGCCTGCAAGGTCACAGAGACTTCTCTACGTGATACTCAACAATCTCCTGTCCTGACAGCACTTCCCAAACTTGGAACTTTGGCTTGGATCACGGAGGGAAGGGAAGGGAAGGGAAGGGAAGGGAAGGGAAGGGAAGGGAAGGGAAGGGAAGGGAAGGGAAGGGAAGGGAAGGGAAGGGAAGGGAAGGGAAGGGAAGGGAAGGGAAGGGAAGGGAAGGGAAGGGAAGGGAAGGGAAGGGAAGGGAAGGGAAGGGAAGGGAAGGGAAGGGAAGGGAAGGGAAGGGAAGGGAAGGGAAGGGAAGGGAAGGGAAGGGAAGGGAAGGGAAGGGAAGGGAAGGGAAGGGAAGGGAAGGGAAGGGAAGGGAAGGGAAGGGAAGGGAAGGGAAGGGAAGGAAGGGAAGGGAAGGGAAGGGAAGGGAAGGGAAGGGAAGGGAAGGGAAGGGAAGGGAAGGGAAGGGAAGGGAAGGGAAGGGAAGGGAAGGGAAGGGAAGGGAAGGGAAGGGAAGGGAAGGGAAGGGAAGGGAAGGGAAGGGAAGGGAAGGGAAGGGAAGGGAAGGGAAGGGAAGGGCTCTCATGTAAAGCTACCCATAACAGGTGTTTTCTTTCAACCTGTTCATACAATCTGACTCCATATTTTGATACTTTTCAAGTCCTGAATAATTTTCTTTGTTCACATTATTTCCTGCTACAAAAGAAAAGTTACCAACAAGCCCTGGTACTTGCAAAATTTGTAAGTAAACTGTACAGGTGTATTTATCAATAGGAGTCCAACTTGCTTTTTCTGCCCAGCACATAAAAATAACACAAAAACTATTAAAAAGCTCAATAATCATTTGTGCACAGTCACTTCCATGTCCATTAGTTAAGAACAAATAAATCCACTTAAGACTAGAAGTGGATATGATAGAAAAAATTACAACCCCAGGTCCAGAAAATATTTGTTCAGTTTTATGGGATGATTCATCCTATTCTTCTTTTCAAGCTAATTCAGAGATATTAGGGAGTCAAGCACTCACATTCAATAAACTCCCTTTTTTATTTTCTTGGTAATTTTCGTTATTTTTTACATCACAGGGCCACAAGGGGATACTCCCTCCTCTAAAACTGCCAGTTGTACAATTAAATAGAAAGAGCTAATTATCTGCTTTAGGTCAAATTGCCCTTCTTCAGCACAGGTTTTATTTCAGACTTCAATGACTCTTGGCCTGAAGACTCAAAACTACTGCCAGCCTTGTGGGATTTCTTCCCCTCAGGTTTCATCTTTGCTCAAGCTACCATCAGGAAATCCATTTCAATTCCTGAATTCTCAGGAATTCCTTTTTTCCTGTGACCATCTCTAGAGGAAAACCAGCACTGTGCAGCAAGCAGAGACACTTGCCACATCTTGTGCTGTCTGTGAAGATTTCTTGCCCTGGACTTGCCCTTTAGCACCAAAACTCCTTTGCTGTGAGAGGAGGGAGAAGGGAGGCTCTGGGGAAGTTTTTTCCCCTCGGTACAGAGCAGAAGTTCCAGTTCTGCATCACAGCCACATTTTGCCTTCCTGGGCCATGATGGTGCAAATCTTCCAAATTCACACCTTTGTCTCAGCTGGGCTTTTGCTCAGGACACACAACCTTCATGGCCATATTGAAACCATCACTATGATCTATCACTGCAATAAAATCACCTGCTTAGTTTATCCAGAATAATTCATTCTCTGGCTCTGCAACTTGATTTGTTTCTGTAACTCATGTCTCATAGACAGAGGGATGAGTGTTTAATTCCAGTATGTATTTTCACTTAAATATCCAAGTGTAACACATCAAACACAAACTTCAATCGATTCAGACTGGAAATTAAAGAAAACATGGTAAGCCATTATTTTTAGAGTTGTTTGTGGATATCTTGTGACTTCAGGCTCTGTAGGCTTCTTTCCTTGAAAAGGTCATATCATTCTTCAGAAAACTAAAAAGAACAAAAACCCCGAGACTCCTTTTATTTCTTTGTACATCTCTATTCTAAAGCAGGTCTGAAGTGAGAAACTAGCTGAGGTTTCAGAACTCCACTGGAGACATCTTCCAGTTAATCTGACCTCTTTTTTAACAGTAATAACTCAAAAAAAATTTAAGAGTTCAGACATGCCCTTGATTTGTTTTAAAGGGCACATTCTGCTTTTGAAAACAACATCAGCTCACTAAAGCTTTCTGCAATAACAGATTCAAGGGAAAAAAATCAGGAATTTTAGATTTCTAGTTAACTCTTGAGCTTCCCTGCCTGATTTAAGATTCTTTTTTTAATGGCAGAGGGTATGTAAAATCGAGGCTGGCTAGCTGATGGCATCTGACCTCCGCCACATGTAATAACTGTGGTACCAAGCAGACTCACAGAGACTTTGAGTCACTAAATCTGCCTCAGCAGGGGGTGGAAACATCAAGAAAAAATGACCTCAGGTCTTCTTCAAATCCAGGCTAATCCTACCATAACTTTTTAGGGGAGTTTGTAATCTTTATGAGACACAGAGACAAAATTTTGCTGTACTTGAACTTATTTTCAACAACATTCTAACCACACCCATACAGGACAAGGGATTCTTCTTATTGCATCCTTGTTGAAAATGCAGATTATAAAATTATTTCCTGTACTCTTTCAGTGATTACAACTTAACAATGTATCTACAGACTGTTCTATCAGGGCTTTCATAGTAAATATGAGAGGTTTGATTAAAAAAACTCTTTTTTTTCCTGTAAGGGAGGACATTTCACTTGTGCAGACACCAGCACAAAGCCCATGAAATTCCAAGTGTGGAAGCAATCACCCACATAACTGGCTGATTGCAGTCTTAATAATATACCAGGAAAGAAAAAACAGCATTTCAGTTCTACATGGTCTCAAATAAGTGTCTTAAGCAACATTCATTCCCATTAGCAGCTCAAGTACTGAGCTCTTAAAAGCCAGATTATAATCAAGAGATTTACACGGTGAATGCATGATGAGAACACAAGTGCTGCTGCCTAAACCAGAGGTGAGGGCACTGGAATGAAAAATAAACACATTTATCTGAAAATAAACACACTAAGAAGTAATTGAAAATTTAAAGGTAAAACGAAGTAAAAAAAAATTAATTAAAAAAAACATTCAAACTTTGCTTTCTCTTTTGGAAGATTTGTAACCAACACTTTGCTGCTTCCAGCAGCCAGGATCACTGGCATGTGTGTATTGTTTCTCAACTGGGTCCTCTGGTTTTCTGCATAAAGTAAATTCTCCTCTCTGCTACACTTTGAAGCCCTTTTACACCTTTGTTGCACTTGCAGTTTGCTGTAATCCTTGGTGGAAATCTCCCATGCAAACTAATCCTTTATTTCAGTGATGTCTGGGCAGCCAAAAAAAAAAAAAGTTATTTGAAATTTTGCCATAAAATATATCTATTAAAACAACAGTCTGGTAGAAACATCACAGCTTCTGGTTTTCCAGATTTGTAAATATGGTACAAACCCCATCTTACGTATTTTAATGTAAATATTTTAAAAAAGAGGGAGAGAAATGATCTTTCCACTTCAGCTAGGGATTTCTTTTGGCAATAAGATATAGGTAGACCTTTAAGCAGAAAGAGCAATATACATTCATATATAAGCTGTAAATTTAAGCTCAGGAGTCTTTTTATGTTTTCCCAATTCAACATCAGAATTTCCAAACACTAAAAACAATCTTCACCCTTTCGTTTGTGACATAATTGTGGCCATTTAACTGGGGTCTAAATGCCTGCCCATCTCAGGGTATCTGCTCTGATGTGATAAGGCCAAGAGCTCTGCAGGATAATAACACTCCAATTTATTCACCTGCAAAAGCAATCTGCTCCAAAGTGCCTCATTCTGGTAACAAGCCTGAAAATGACACCTCTAAAATGGCCTAATCTCAGTAAAATGTGTTTCCCAGTGCAAAAGCCTTCTCTATTCTCCTACAGAAGTTCTGGTCAAATGAGAAAGAAATCCCATTTATCTGCCCCTTCATCCATCCCAGACACTTTTGTCCCTTTGCTTTCGGTCTGGAAAACCAGGAAACTCTGCTTCCACCTTCCCTTTACGTGTCAGAACCAGCAGTTTGTGTTCAGTTCCTTAATCCTTCTTGACCTATATCTCCCATATAATAAAAATAATTCACTGGAGTAAAATCTGATTCAGGCACACACAGTTGTTCCAGGAGAAATGAACCTTACAGACCGTGCATACAGCTGGACAGAAATTCCATTTAACTCCTTTTGACCTGAACAGAGCAAGCCAGAGCAAGCAGGCTGTACAAATCCTGCAGTGGATGGCAGGAAAACGTCCTTCCTGGTTCCCCTGGACTGTTCTATATATAGATATTATTAATATGTGACCATAAAATTGTCTACTCCCTCTCAGATTTAGCCACAGAAATTTTTAATAAGTAATGTGTCTAATGTATTGGATATTAAACTAGACATTAGCTGCCAGATCTCACTAAGCTGTGCAAAATTATTTTAGCTACTTATCAAGGTGATATCTGCTGCAATCTCATTTTTAACAAAGCACTGGAGAAAGCAAAATCTCTCATGCAAAATTCACGGAAGGACCTTGTCATTGCCCCTAATCAAAAGGGAGCAAATGAGCTCTGCCACAGGAATCCATCTCTTTCCTCCTGCGTGGATAAATAAGGAACTTCTGCTTCCAGATGAATCCTCAGAAATCAAGCTCATCCTTCTCTTACTGACACTTCAATGACAAATATACGTAATAAACCTTTGCCTGCCCTCTTTATTTAATGTGAGTTTTGCACCTCTTCCACACTGATAAATTCCATTTCTTTGGAAACACAAACTAGAGGTGCTGCCATACAGGTTTTCAGCTTTCATATCTTTAGTATTCTTAGCTCCATGCCCTTATTTTCTGGGCTGGTCTTTTGAAACTGTGCTGTAAATTTGTGCTCCAAACCAGCCTTGAAGTGTGTTCATTTAAAAAAAGTTTCATATGTGTAAAAAGAAACCTGCTATGGACATTGATAATTATCCACAAAGCTGAAAAACAAGCCCAAAACAACAAAAGAGGATAAGGATAAAAGTCTTCATGAATAAATCAAACACAAAATTTGGCCAAAGGATTGGTACCACATCAGAAAGCAAGATATGGCCTTAATTAACTGAACCTAAATGTGTATACAGACATGCCTAGCTTTGAAGAGCAGACAGTTTTAAAATACTTTAAAACAGAAATATTGAGAGGACAAAAAAAGTATTCAAGTATGCAAGTTCCTGGCACCCAGGGGATGGCACTGCACATTGCATATTAATTGTTCAGCAAAAAGCTCTTTGTCTGGCTAAAACTGAAATCTGTGGTGCTCTTATCCAGCAATAGGTTGGTGAGTGCTAATAAGTAGGGACTGATTAATTATTCACTGCCAAATTTGTGTGTTTGGACTGAATTCTTATCCGCTGCTGCTTTAATTCCAAATTCCATCAACTTTGTCAAATACTGGAGTAACACAAACTGGTGGAAAACACTCCAATCCAAAACAAGAACTGAAGCATGAGCTTCACACAGCTTCTTAGGTGGTTCTGACTTGGTTTTCTCTTAGTCTGGAGCATTTCTCACGTTCCCTGCTGGAAGTGATGGATCAGGTTAATGAGCACGTTCCAGGAGGGCTGAGCAGAGGGGTGCAGGAGGGGACATCTGAGCCCTGTGCTACTCACACCCTCCAACCACCCATCCCTCAGCAAATCTGACTCCAAATATCAAATTAACCAAAAGGAAAACCTCATTTTGAACCGTGCTTTCCCACACGTATCAAACAGCCTGTGAAATGCCTCAGATTTTATGCCTGAATCCATTAAACACTGGGGTGGGGGGAAAAGAAAAAAAAAATGGAAATTTATGGTTGAATATGTGCTCACCAAAACCTTCCCTGCTTTAACTCTGTAGCTGAGTTGATCCAAGGGGTGCAAAGCACTGAGCACACTGAACAGCACAGGAGTGGAAAAGTGAAATGTGAATATTTAGAAGAACACAGCCACATAAATTGGTTTCCTGAGCACGTCCATTGCTCTCCCTACACGGATTTTGGACAATCAGCAAAGAAAGCTGGTGGCAAAGTGCAGATATTGCAAAGAATGGTGCTCCAGAGCCACCAAGAACTGGGCTGATGATGCTGTGTTTGCTCAGGAGCACAGGGTGTGTCACCAAGGGCAGGAATTCTGCAGCTCAGAGAGATCCAGCAGGGAACAGGCTGCAGCTCCCAACGCTGAATTTGTGCTCTCCCCAAACACAACCATGTAAAAGTCAGCACGAGGAGGTTAATGGCAGTGAACTAGAATAAAACTAAATGTCACTACATGTAACTTTTCTGTAGAACCTTCTAAGCAGATAAGACATGTTCAGGAAGCTGTAAAATGTGCCCTTTCCTTACAAGAAAAAGGTCAGTTCTGTGCTAACAAATTGTAACCAGTTAGTCATAAATGATCATATCAGCAGCTGAAATATGGTACCTTACATGTAATTTAAATATTGTTACAACTGCTGGAGTCGCAGAGGAGCCCACTTTGCACCATGCCAACTCCTGCATGCATTAAAATGATGCAATTCATGAAAATATGAACACAATATCATGTAGGAGGAAGAAATTACCAATTTCACAGCGATGAAACATGCTTAAATAACCAATTGTACAATTGCCTCTGGCATTAAGGAGCAATATAAGAAATGCTTCAGTGTAGTCTGTGATTCAGTGGCTCTCTGCTGCTTGGAGAGACCAGCTCCACAGAACAATCAGCTCTGCTGGTTTTCAAAGCAGTGAAGGAGCAGAAGTTCTGCTGCTGCTTGCATGCATCACTCAGGGAGCTGGAGTTCCCTCTGCACCATTCCCAGCACACAGTTTTATAAAGAAGCACCCAGCACACAGAGCAGCAGGTCCCTGCCTTCCTCTTCTCCCTCAAGAAACAGAAATCAGCAGCAAAGCCAATATTAATTTGCGAAAATCCAATACCACAAATGCAATATTGGGATTTTTGTGAAGATAAAAGGAACCAGCTCTTGTCTCAAGATGAGGCTTTTGCTATTCACCTATTATTTTTGTGACACAGTGTTGTTCTTATTAAAGATCTTTTTTTTTTTATCAGTTGTGTGGTTATTTCACCATTTCTTCCTGTTCTGGTGTCCAGGGTGCTTAAGGTCCTTAATAACAAGTGTCCCATTCAAAGAGGGTCCCAGCTATGGGGTGCAGACAGACTTTCCTGGGAAAAACAGGTCCTGAGCCTCCACCTGCTGCCAAAGGACAAGCTCAATCCTCAGCTCAGAATAACCCCAGGGATATTTCAATAACCCCAGGGATATTTCAATAACCCCAGGGATATTTCAATAACCCCAGGGATATTTCTCAGTGATCTCTCACACCGGTTCAGCACACACTGTGTATGTAAAAGGCTAATTATCGATATTATTTTAATTCCCAACCACTAACAAGCCTGTACAATAAGGTTGTGGGTGTTTTTTTTTTACCTTTGAGCACTGTATTGAGTGGTGTATTTCAAAGCTGACAGGCCACTTTAAAGCTGAAATGCACACACTGAATGCTAATGCTGCTGAGGCAGGAACGAGTGTATTCAGCTCTCACACACATCAGAGCCACTTCAGTAAAATTTACTCAAGCTAGTATTTTGTAAAATGCAGGGAAAGGATATAATCAGCGAGCAGAAATGCTTCAGCTCCTCTCTTCACTCTCACTGAAACCCTTTGCACTGAAATGCCCTTTTGACATTGCATTTCTGGTGCTGTGCCTTGCCAGGGCAGCTGCCCAGCTCACACCCATCACTCCCAGCTGGAACAACCTTTATCTCCTCATGACTTAAAAAATGGGATAAAAAAAATGACTGAAGTAGTTCTCGTTCCCATGCTTGCAAAAAACTTAACTTCTGTACCCTCTAAGACAAAGCCCACTTGAATTATGCAGAAAAAGTTGGGTTTATCCTAATTATTTGAACTTAAAGAAGGATTGTTTATAATGTTCATTTGATTCACAGTATGCTGTATCTCACAGGAAATGTAGTTCTTTAAAGAAAGGTGTAAACTCTGCTCAACTCAGAAAAGGGATCAACACCATTGCCATTTACTGCTTCATTTCTAATGGCATTAAAAGAGAATAAAAAAACAATACTCATGAAACTTCTGATGATATTTCAGTTCATTTTTTAATTTTTATATTTAGGTTTGCAAATGGCAAACATCTGAATTGCAGTGAGGCCAATGAAATTTAATTTCTCTAGCTAAACCAGGTTCTGAGTGACTCAGAATTTAAATTCTTGCTTGAAATGGCTTTGCACTGAATCTCCTTTTACTCCTCAAGGTTCTATTTCTTCAGTCTCTCTTTGTCCAAGTTAAATTTGTGTGATGTGACTGTGTGAAAAAGGGTACTAATGGTAGTAATTATACTTTAGATGACGCTGTCTCATTTAAAATTGCAACTTTTTTAAGGTAACTTTACTTTTCAACCTGCAATTTTGTAATGCCACGATCTCCCCGATCCCCTCCTTTTGAAAGCCACATTTCACCTTAAATTCCCTTTTGGGGAGGTAAACCTGCAGGAAATGCAAAGCTGCAATCAACCCACTGGAACCTCACATTTGAGTTTGTACCACATCTATTTCATGTTTGCTTATCCAGGGAGCAATCCAAGTGGCCTCCAATGTCAGCATTGTCCTTTGATAATAAAAGCAATATTCCAGGGTAACGTTATGCACCTTGCCTGCAATTTGAAGGCTGCAGAGAATCTCTCATCCTTTTCTGAACCATTTCCAGAGCAGCTGAGACTGGAAATGAAACAGAGGCTCTCTCAAGGTGGCAGCTTTGTAAAGAACATTTCCCATTTCTTTCTTACTTTAATCTTTTAATCCTACTAATCCATATTATTTACTCTTTTTTTTTTTTTTTCCCTCCTGTGTCTAAACTGATGCTTCTGTCCTTGCCAAGGCACTTTCTGCTCTTTCTTGTTTATTGTTTACTCTGTACTTTTGAAAGCAGCATTAGAACAATGTTTGCAATGAGTTTCAGTGATTTTGACAGAACTTGAACTGATCTGAGGTGAAAATTTAAAAGGTGTTTTCAACCAAGCAATGAAGGTTTAGAGGAGTTTCCTTATGACAGTGATGACTTAGTGATAGAATTTGAAATTTTACTGAAAGGACTGCATGACAGATTTTATCTAAAAGTGTCATTGTATATGATAATAACAATGAACTGAAAGAGGAGAGATTTCCATTAACACCAATATTCCTATTCAGTGCCAGAAAATCAGAGTATCATAAAATGCTCTGGGCTGGAAGAGACCTTAAAAATCATCTCATCCCACCCCCTGCCATGGGGGGACCTTTTTGGTTGCTCAAAGTCCCATCCAACCTGGCCTGGGACACCTCCAGGGATGGAGGCTCCCATATTAGAGATGAGTGCCTTATTTTAAATAAAATCAAGTATCTGTGTCTTCATAAATTGCTTTGCAAAACATTGAATTCCAGCTACTTGAGACTGTGGCATGGATTGAAGATGCCTTATGGGTTTTCCAGTAAAGTTTGCTATTGAAGTTTTACCTCTGAGTTGACTAAAATCACAGAATTCAGTATTTCTTCACAAAGAGATCAAATGATGTGCCTGGTGTTCATCCTCCTCCCCTCACCACACACAAACACAAATAACTCCACCAGAAATAATTCCAAATGCCCGTGAAGCTTCCAAAGAGAACTTTATCAAGCCACTTCCTGATGGATTTTCTTGCCATAAGACACTTCATCATCTTCATAAATTCATTTTCAGGAAGCAAAATTTAATTTGCTGTAAAGAAGATTAAAAGGTCATAAACAAAACACTGTCACTCAGTTTGCCCTTTGAAGTCAGCACAGAATAGGATACACAATCTGTTTAATCGTGTTGGAATCTGGTGTGAACATCCAGCTTCTCCTCTTTAACATGGTGAGCACCACTGAGCAGATTTAAAACACCATCACAGGGAGGAATCTGAGTACAAAACTCACAGCCAGGGGTGCCAAAATTCCCATCAGCTGCTCCAAGTTGTAAAATAAACACAGAGTTAGCAAGTACAAACGTAGAATCTTATTGTTACAGCAGATAACAGGATGCAGAAAGTTCAGGGAGATAAAAAAAAGATAATTTTTTATGTTCACACCACTGCTGCCAGTTACGTTGTGAATATTTTAAGCCTGCAAAGGTTCAAAAAACAAATAAATCCCCAGAGGAGAAGTCTAAAGGGAAAAAAACCCAACCTGTTCCCTGGTCTGGGAAATGAAAGCACAGAGAATGGGAACCAGGTAAGAGCTCAGTACACAAAACTGATTTTTCCCTGCACTTTTTCCTCACCTAACACATATTTGTGGAAATCACACACAGCACTGCTGGCATGGAGAGAGTGCTGTCACGTGAAGGAGCCCACATGAGGATGGAAAGGAACTTTTATAAGGACAGGATAAGGGGGAATGGCTGCCAGGGTTTGAGGTTAAGGAGAAGTTCTTTCCTGGGAGGGTGGTGAGGCACAAGATGCCCAGAGGAGCTGAGGCTGCCCCATCCTGGAAGTGTCCACAGGAGGTTTGGATGGGGCTTGGAACAACCTGGTCAAGTGGAAGGGGATGAACAGGATTGATAGTAAAAGGTTCTAAAATCTTAGAAAATTCGGAGACTTAGAAAGAAAGTTGGGTTTGGCAAGCCCTGGGAAAAGTAGGCCCTGGAAATGTTAGGCCTTGTACTAGCTAAAGATCAGGTGAAACTGCACCTGTGAAATCAGTATATGATAAATGATACAATTGTTAGATGTGATTAGATATAATTATTGTTTAAAGAACATGAGGAACAATGTTAGGGGGTTGAGGGGGATCACGAGAAATGCTTGGGTAAAATCAATGCATACAGTAGAACAGTGTAAGTTTAATAATTAATATGTAAGTTGCATAACGATAGAGTATAAAACATGTTCAACTCAAAAACCAAATCGGGTCAGATTTGGGTCTGTGTACCCCTGACACCCAGAGCTCTTCAATAAAGCACCTTTATATAATCATTCATGATTATGTGTGTTCCTGAATGCTAACAGGATGATCCTCAAGGTCCCATCCAACCCAAACTCTTCTGGGATTCTCAATCCAATACCCAGAGGACAAAGGAGAGAGACATACTGCAAGGGAAAAAACAAAGAAAAACAGAATAATAATTCTTATTGTAAGTTATTTACAAATCACCTGGTGTTTTCACAGCTGTGTTTTGCTCCAAAGTCATAAAAATACCTCGAGTTCTGGAATGAGTGGCTCAGGCAGTGCCCTGCTCAGAAACACGGGAACATCTGGGCACCTCTGGCAGTCCCCTGCTGCAGCCTTAGAGGTCACATTATTTCTGTAAATTAAAATTTAAAAATTAAAATTAAATTAAAATTAAAAAATGCTAACGAACAAAACGCAGAAAATCATCAAAGTACCAAAGCAGCACCACAGGTTTTAATGTAAATTAAACCAGAGATGATTCATATTTCTGAAACTTAGCTTGAAATGCAAAGGATCTCCACAGCAGGACAGCCACACTGGATTTCAGGATTTCAGTTTGGTTCTGTGGTTTTCAGGAAGCAAAACCATGAGACTGACCCCAATATAATTAATATAATATAATATAATATAATATAATATAATATAATATAATATAATATAATATAATATAATATAATATATTCATATAATATATTCATATAATATATTCATATAATATATTCATATAATATAATATAAACATTTATATTGAAGTGAAGAACTCAAGAACACTTAAGCCTTTTCTCATATTCTATCTCAGTTAACCTTTAATTATAAAATGAGAGGGACAAAATATTTTAGTCTCTTATTGGATTCTGATAAGGGTTTAAATGAGTTCAGGTATTTGTAGCACAGTGGCTGGGCAAATGGTGAGAGTAATTTGCAGAAATGGCCACTATTTCTCACTCAATAGATCTGAAATATCTTCAACTTTTATGCATAAAATCTTCATCTTTGCCCTGATATTTAAGAAGCAGGGGCTCTTATTAACCTGAGATAATTTTCTGTTCCACTGACATTCTATCCTAAATTTATATTGTTACAGAAGACTGAATATTCCCATAATGAACTTGCTCATAATGCAATCATTAATATCTCTGATCAAATCCAGAATTACAGAAGACTTAATTTTGTTGTTGTTTAGAGCTTGTGTAGTCTGGGGTAGAGATAAAAGTTGGGGTGGCATTTCAGGTTGGCTTTCCATGTTCCTTTCTTCTTTTTGTTTTTGTTTTCTAAAGGGATATCATTAGAACATTTTAAGCCTTTCAGAGTGCATAAACAGCATGGAAAAGCTGATCAACTGCTTTTACTGGGCAGAACTGTAGGAAAACAACCAAAATAACAGTCCAGTTAAAAAAAATATAAACACCTCATGTTTAGGTGTAAAAAACCCCAGAACACCCACTGACAAAACATTGGATATACCTTTTACTTTCTATAATGCCATTAATCACCTCCATTTTTCCCAAGAAGAACATTTTCCTGAGTCACACAGAAATTCCTTCAGAATATCCAAATTAATTTAAGAGATGCTGATGCCAGGCAGAGTGTCAGTAGAAAAAGAGATGAAAATGACATTATTTCCCAAGAGCACTGGCCTCGGAACTCCCATTCAGTACAATGAGAACTGAATTCCTTCCATCCCAAAGAATTCCTTCAGGACAGAACACGAAACCAGCTCACTTCTTTTTTGGAAAACATTTTTCCTAAACCACTTCACAAGCCAAAAAAAAACCCCTCCTGTATCATCAATCAGACATAACTTACTGCCATCAGTAAGCAAGTTTATTCCCTGTCATATTAAAACTGGTGAAAGAATCATTAAGTCTTATTTTTTTAATTCTCCAGCTGAGCTGTGTTTTCATTTTCTGTGTGCCTGCGTGGCAGATGCTGCTCCAGCCTGGGGTGTGCATCCCCCAGCCTGCTGAGAGCCCAGGCAGGGCCAGCAGAAAGATGGGAGCTTCATGAATAAACATTTGCTTAAAAACCGCATTATTTCATCATATTCCCTTTCTACCGCCGTTCCTCCTCATCTGGAAATTGAAGCAGCAGCGAGGAAAACCTACTGCAGAGCTTCAGTTTCTGCTGGCACACAGATTTATGTGGGCCCACAGCAGGAATTTGTAGAACAGCAGTGGCTCCAAATTCTCAAACTTCCCATCGGGATCATTATTTCATCCCTTTGGGGGTCCCCATCTCCCTCCCTCCCTTACCGTGACAAAGCGAGGAAAAGAATTTATCAGGAAGTGGGAGAAGGAATGGGAAAATGAGTTTAATTTTCAACATTTGGAGCAGGCTTACATTAGAGGAGGACAGCGTGAATTCCCACGGCACAGGAGATTAATCGATTTTCAGAAATTATTCCTGGTTGCAGATATCCAATTTCATAAAATCACATTTAAAGAGTCACGTTTTGCTATGTGCAGAGCTTGTCTTAAGGATTAATTTAAATGGGCATTCAAAAGTAGTAGGCACTTCAAAAGCATGACCTTAGGCTTTATTACTCAAATAAAGAAGCAGCCACACAAAAATATATAAAAATATGTCCTTCTCCAATTCAACTATTCCTATTTTTATGTTCTCTTATTATTTCTAAATATCGTGCATGTGTCATGTAGAAAAAAGCACTGTGTCAGGAGAAAAAACCCACCAACAACAAAAATTAGCAAAGGAATTATCCTAAAACCTTTTAAAAATAAAAAAAAGTGCCAAGGTGTATTCCAGCCTGGTGATATATAGAAATAAACTTGCAGTTTTCTTTGCTTTTCTTCTCAAGTAACCACCTCCCACAGCAACTGCCACCACATGAGGAGCCAGAAATCCCTGAAATAAGCAGTTCTTTTTTCACCCCATAAAAAGGAAACACGCTGGGAAAGACCACACTCACTTGTTATAGAAGAGCCATGGATTGAAATATTCATTCTAAATTAATTTCTTGTGGTCAGTATTGAGTATGGATGTCCTGCACTATCCTAGCAGCTACAAATCAAAAAGTATTCTGTTTGTATAACAGTTTTGCTATGATTTGTGTTTTTCCTCATTTTATTTTTATTTTTTTTCTGTGCAAATTCTTCTTTATACTTTCTGTAACCTCTCATTGCTCTGCTTAGAAGGCAAGAAATGGCTTACCTGGGCAACACTGCTTAACTAAAACTTGTCAAAAATGAAAATATCATCTGTGCTGCTATAAACTACTCTTTTTGTATTCAAAAATATTCTATAAACACAATCTCATTTACACATTTCTCAAATAGGTACCAGTTATCTCTTATATATCTAGAAGGAAATCTCAGCAATATTAGCTATCTATATGCACAGCAGGAGACAAGCAAAAATACAAATTCACATTGAGAATGGCCATAAACTATTTTTCCCTTCTTCCTATTGCTTAAGACAGGCAGGAATAGATGACAATTACAGTTATCCAATAGTCTTCCATCCAGTGGTTGTCTTTATCCACGTTATAAAAGGATGTGAGAGCTATTCATGAACCCTCTGTCCTTCCTGGACTGATGGAAATGTGCTTTGTCCCCATAAAACCAATGTGAAAAAAAACTTGGGGCCACATGTCCAACCCAACCTGCTCAGCTCCTGAAACAACTCCTGAGGGAGAAAGAAACAGCTGGAGATAGTCTGGATTTCAAATCTCATAGGATGATCACCCACCTGAGTTTTCCTGTTTGGGTTTTTTCGTGCCAGGATGGTTTTTTACACCATTTTATACAGCAGTACCATGGATCCACATGGAACTGGCAGGAGAGGAGAGCCCCACTCTGCAATCCCAACACCCCTCTTGTGCTCCCTAACAAAATCCTTTATTTCATCACCGTGCTTGCTCCATCCATCATTTTTAAAGCCTATAAACACCAAATTACTGCCATTACAAAACCCTCTTCCTGACCACACTGGAATTCTGTTTCAGTAGCCCTAAGTGCCTGCATCAGGTGCATAAATTTCCCTTTCATTTCCCAACCACTCAGTAAGGCCAGTGCAGCAGACAGGGATGAGGAATTCAGTGTTCCTGGGATGGGGCTGCTGCATGGAGCACATTAAACACTGCTGGTTCCTACCCTGAGAGCATAAAGTTCTTGAGAGAATAAAAGGAAGTTATTTTTCCAAGGAAAGCTTTAGAAGTACACCTTCCAAGACCTAATGTTCTGTTGAAATAGGTACAGTGGTGGAAGCTCCCTGTGGTGGTGACTTCCTTTGCTCTTTTTACTGCATCCTTTTCTAAACCTTCCTATAGATTTCGGTTTTTGGCTGACACACTGGAGTAAAAGCCAAGGTTTGGGAGTGCCAGGCTGGGAGGAAGGTTATCAAATTGTCATCGATCAGTTTACTTGCTAATCTGCCTTTGCACTCCAAGTTTTTTTGTGCTCAGCAGCAGGGAAAGAATGGAGTCAGAGGACAGGCAGGGAGACAGGGGCACCAACCCCTCTGTGAGCAGCAAAGGGAAACATTAACTTCAGCAGCAGAAGAAGCAGAGGTCATGAAAGAGCAAAACAGGCACAACAGCAAGAAAATCCCTTAGAACTCTAACAGGGAAAAAACTGCAGTGAGGGACGAGAGAAGCTCAAGGGCAATGAGGTGAAACTCAGAGGAAGTGGAACAAACAGGAATGGATATCACAGAGATAAGGAATCAAGAGAGCTGGGAAGAGACACACATTTTATAGCACATCAGCCTTTGCTGCAAACGTGTGAGTTAAACTCATGGCAAACTGTGTTTCTTCAGAGCTCTGCTCAGGAAAAGGCCACACTGAATGTGCCTGGCAATAATCCATGCCAGGGCACAGAAATATAAATAATAGTTATAAATAAATATTTTAGAAAATAAAGATTATGGGGCAAATTAAGTATGGCAACTAAATGACTGCAAGCAGTAGCCTAACAGCATCTCAGATTCTCTCCAAAATTGTGAAGGTGTTTCATTAAATCAGCTTTGATATCTCTGCCTGCCTGCTTTACTCCAGTTCTGTGCCCCTTTATCCATCCTGTTCTCCCAGCACAGAAGGGAAAATCCACCAGGAGTCCCACTCGTGTTCCAGTTTAACTGAGCAGCCAGCACACCCTGCACCCATGGACAGCCAGGATCAAACCTGGGCTTCTCAGGGATCCACGGGTGCACAGCTCAAACATCAGAGTTTGGTCCAAGCTCTGTGCTGCCACAAGTTCTGCTAAAAGTGGTGGTTCTTTTAGGGAAAGCAAATTAACACTTGTGACACCACCCAACAGATGTACAGGCATTAAATTATTTTTCCACAGGTCAGTGTGAATATCATGCAAATAAGTTTTGTTTCTTTCATAGATACATTTGTGTGTGTGTGCCTGTGTGTATGTGGAAAATCCTGGTTAGTAATCTTGGTAAACCTCTGAAGAGGAATTTCAGTTTTAGGAAGACAAGTTTCCCCCTTCCAGATATGAGCCAGAGGTTTCCTTCTTGTGAGAACCTACACCATCAATTCTGCCAGAAGGGTTAAAGACAATAAAAATTAAAATACCTGCTGCTAGTTCATTTATAAATTTAATCAAATGGCACTTTCCAAACCAGAGCACATGTTCTGCAGTATCTAACACTCAAATGATATCACATCTATAGATCTATATAGAAATTATTCATATCTGGAGGAATAAAGAGCCAAACTGATTATTAGCAAGGTGGTTTATAATTGAAGTATTTTTCCAATTTTATTACTGATAAGAGCCTAGGACTTCCTTCTGGCATTCAGTAATATTTCTGTATAAACTTACCTATGGCCATGCAGCAATATTTGTTTTGAGTGGCAATTCTCAGTGTGTAACTAGGAGATAAAATTCATGTCACAGAGACATTTCCTTAAAGTTTTCAAAGCAAAGAGAAAAGGCTGGGGAAGATTTTTTCATCCACACAGCACACAGGGCTATGGAGAAACAGAGCCACAAAGTTACTGTGCAGAAATTGAAATCTCACCTCTATCTACAAATAGTTCAACAAGCTATTTTCTTAAAGAAGAAATTGGTGATTAAAGGTGTGGGAAAAGGCACTGTGTCACTGCCAACCTTCACAAAAACCTGGGTGGAAACTGTGGAAACACAACAGGTTCCACTTGCCTGGGCCAGTATGAAAACTGGTGTGGAACCTTTCAATTTCCTAAAATATTTATAAAGTCAGCCTTGGCTCACCAAACTTGTTCAGACTTAGACAGGACTGCAGGGAGGGGACTTCAGCTGCTGCTCATGATGCATAAATAGATGAAGGGATATTATTTACCAGCTTCAAAACACCTGAATTCAAACCTGAATTCAAGCCACGTTTGTGTATCTTGTACATCTTCTCCCTCATGCCTCCACCACAGAGCTGAGACAGACACAGCGCAAACTTCAAGCTAATTTTAGTAATGAAACATTAGCCTTTGCTATCTGATAATTAATAACACAGGGTTTGGTTCAACAAGGATATAATTAAAGTTTCAAATGCAAGCATTATAAATTACAGATACTTTGGGATTATAAATCTCTGTAGTGTTTTTTTAATGAAAATAAATTGAACTGACATTGTTTCCAGAGGAGTTGACTCATTTCACCTTCACTCTCAGTATCTGGTTAAGCTCTCTGTCTTTTGGAAATATTTGAAATATCAACATGAGCTGAGGACCACCCAGTGTCATAAAGCAAGCCACCACAAAATCCAGCAGTATTGGCTCTGTGCATAGCCTGACTACTCGTGGAGGTTTAGTAACTTTACATTAAAGGCTGAAATAATTACTTCAGGCTTCATGGGCACATGAATATTTCTATTATGCTACTTGATCATCCCTAAAATCACAACTTTATTTAGAGGTCCCCAGCACAATAACCTGGTCCACTTTGATTAAAAGAGCTACATTCCATTTCTGTCATAAAACACAGATGACAGAAGCAGGGTAAAAGAGGTAAAAGGGGCTCAAGACCCAATTGATATTAAGTAGAAGACAAAATAAATGGAAATTAAAACAATAATATCCACTTTCTCAAAAAAAAAAAATAAAATAGTACAAATACTTTGATCTGAAATGTCTGATTAAATGGGAATATGGCTCATCATTTTCCATCTCATAAAGCCAGGGTGAATTCCACCAAGACAAATCATTTTTTTCTTAATGGGGATCATCCAAAGTCTTGAGCAACCTTAAATCTTCAGATCTGTTTACATAATAAATGTGCAGAAGTTACTAAAAGTATTTCTATATTTATATCCTTCTCCACTTCTAAATCCAGAATTTCCTCTCTCTGATTGTATTACAAAGAAAATCATTACTAAAATGTAACAAGCAAACACCCAAGCACTTGGCAAACCACCCTAAGCCCTGGGTCTGCTGTGAGGGAGCCATGGGAGATTGCAGAGAAAATTACCTAAAGATAAAAGATGTCACTTTTTATTGTGGGAAAAGGTTTTCCTCACCTGAATCTCAATTTAAAGAATTTCAAAACTATTCAAACTTTAATAAAGCATTAGTTTCTAAAAGACTGAGACAGTGCCCAATTAACATTAAAGAGAATTAATCTTTTTTTTTTTTTTTCTCTAAACATTTCAGTGGAATTCAAAATAAATACTACTGGGCAAAGAAACACAGACCCTAAAATAAACAAAAGTGCAAGAAGGAACTCTCTGCACTTCCATTATGATCTTATTTTCTCTGGAAAATCAGATTTCTCACACTATGCATGTATCCCTTCATAAAAGCAAGGAATTTTCAGAAACTTTAAAAATGTCAAATAGTTAGAAAAAAAGATTATACAAATTCACTGAAATAGGTACATCAACCTCCACGGAAATAACCTTTTTCAGAGAAAAGCAATGTATCATTACCTGCCCCCAAAATCTCCATCTCCTGTGCTGTACTCAGGCTTTCACAAAACTCATTGAGGATTTACTCTTATGACAAAGTGGAGCAAATTATTGCAAGTGACAGGCTGCAAGGATTGTTTAGCTTTGTGCCAGGGTGTAGTTTTGCAGTCAGATGGATCACTGCAGCTACAAATGCTGAAATGGAGAAGAATAGCTGCTCTATGTGCAGCAAAGTGACTCACTTGAACATCATTTTTCCAGGAAAGAATAAACTCTCCCGAAAGGTTAACTGATGTTAGCACTTAATATAAAAGCTGTATTAATGTTATCAGCTAAACCCTTGGCTGAGCTGGTGCTGCTGCCTCTTGAGTGATCTTTAGCATTGCTTGAAAGGTACTTAAAATGTAACAAATGTAGTAATTAAACTCAAAGTTCAAACTTTTTTTTTGGGTTTAGAGCTCTCTTTTCTGTTTCTGGCTGCTCTGAACACTCACACAGTGACAAAGCAAATAACCCACCGAGTGAGGAGGGAGGCACAGATCCCTCCCCACTTCTAAATCCAGATTTTCCTCTCCTGACAGTCCCACTGATTGTATTAAAAAGAAAATCTTTGCTGAAATGTAATGAGCAAATGTCCCAAACACGTGGGAAACCAGCCTAAACCCTTTACATGGATCTCCAGTGAAGGAGCCGTGGAAGATTGCACAGAAAACCCAGCAGGAATTGAGGTAACACCTCCAGATATGAAAAATGTTGGCTTTTAGTGTGGGATGCAGGGAGCTGGAAAACTCCTTTGGTTCTGTACAAACTCCAGGAGAAAGCAGCAGTACTGTGCCAATCTCAGGTGAGGGGTGCACAGTCAGGAATAAACTTCAAACTGGGAATTTCCACGTGTGGAGGGAGGGGATTATGTAGGTTATACCTGTGAATATGTGGATTTAAATCTGTATCCATGTCTGTGGAAGCTGAGGTACCTGCTGAAAATCTGTGTTCTAGGAAGCTTTAAGAGCAGTTACCACATGGTTGGGTTTTGTCAAAAGTTGCCACAATTCCTTATTTTTGTGGATGATCAATGCCCACCAAAAAGCTGCTTTCTGTTCATAGACCTACTTTTTGCTTCCTGGAAAATAAAATAATTTCAGTTTCCCAGCCACCATATATATTCACTAGATCAGGTGGCTGGCTGGGATAACTGGGAAGTGACCAGTTTTAACACTCAGTCATTTAATTTCTCTTTTTTAATTATTGTTTTATACAGGTTTTCAGAAGGAGCAATAAAGAGCCATGGAATCACTGGCAAATTACACATTTTAAGAAGTGCTTTTGCTTTCCAAGAAATCATACTGCAGGCCTGAGAACTCTTTTCAGGCTGAAATCCCCCTATTTTATCTTCATTTCCTTTCTCAGAAGTATTTTACCTTCTCCTCCTGCACCCTGCAGAAAGTGAAGCCATAAATCCTGAATTTCCCAGATATCAGTAGAGGGGTGTATGGAATTGTAAATGTGTTTCAGAAGGGAAGAGCAGCCTGGAGAGGACAGGGTGTGACTTTGGGGTGGTGGAAAAGTCAGGAGGGGGAATCTGCTGGAATTCCAGCTCTGGGAGGTGCCCTGAGCACAAAAATCAGAATAACCTCACTCAAACACCCCAGCACTGCACAAGTGCTGCCCTGAGCCCTCCAGTGAAAATTAAAGAGTTCCCCTTCATCCCCTCCCCTCTTTTGCTCAAAAGAGCAGAAAGAAATATGATCAAACCCCAGAGAAACAGAACTCAGTGGATTTGTTTGCCTAACCCCTCAAATTCCTAAATACTGAAAAAAAATAATTAGAGTGGGAAAGGACAGACAATACAACAACAAAAAAAAACCACATTAAAACTAGAAATAAGAACAACTGTTAATTCACACCATTAAGAAAGCAACAACCTTACAGCACTCTGTATTTTTTTATATTTATGGTTGGAAGGACACGTCAGGCACACAGAGCAACAAGTGAACATTGAATTATTTCTGTACCACAGTAAGATGGAATGCAGAGAACAGCTACAAGCAGCTGTAGTGACAGTGCAGAAATTGAAATTAATAAACACTGAAAAGCACCCTCCAGCTCCCACACCCCTTGTCTTTGCCAAGAGTGGCTGGGCTGGATGACCCTTGAGGTCCCATTTCAGTCTGAAATTTTAAATTCTGTGATATCTTGGTGCTGTTCAGGTCACTGGTTCAGCCTCAGGCAATCAGAATTTGAGCATAAGTGTAAGGTTAAACCCATGTTCACATCTAACAATCAATTCAAAGTAAGAAATTGGCAGAGAAGCATCTCTAGAATCATAATTTTATTTTTAAAGCCTGCTACAACTGATTCAACATCAGAAGAAATCTGCAGGAATGCTGATGAGAGGACAAGGTTGTGCAAGCACAATACAAAATGTGATTAATTTCACAGTAATTAACACCATGTGCAGCTTATGCATCACACAGATCAGTATATACATATTTTTTGTGTTGAAAACACATTTGTGTTTAAAAAATAAAAATTAAAAAGTCACAGAAGGAGTTACTGAGTGCTTTTAACTAAAGCCCAGCTTGCCTTTGTGTCACAAGTCCCATCCCAATTCCCTGCTTTTTCTCCAAATGATCACAGCTCTAAAGTGGTTTTAAATTGCTATTGTAGGAAAAGGTAAATTATTTTAGGAGGTTAGAAGTCATCCTGTCACCCTGTAATTTCTTTAATTACAACTCTGTGTAGGTGGAGAACGTGAAAAATCTGCGCAAGATGTCTCTGTTAGAGGAAAAGTTGGATATTTTCTTCACAGAACACAAAAAAGATGTGCTCACAGAACACATAGAGACAGATTTAAGAGGGAATTGAGGCTGTGTCTGTTATTCCCAGGCTGGGTTTGTAGGACCCTGCTGCTCCCAGCACATCCTGGTCCAGCTCCTGGGGGCCTTCGAGGATGCTGCACTCAGCTGCTCAATCACCCCAAACTCAATTCTTGGGTTCAGGGAAGACAAGTTTGAGTAAAGGCTTGGGGAAGAGCCCCAGGATTTCCTGGGAGTAAACAGAATCCTGGCAGGCCTCTGCCCAGCAAGGATTTATTTACCTCCTGCACTTGCAGAGCCTTCAGCTGCCCTCTAATAAGAAACAAGGAGCTAGGATGTGAGATTTATTCAACAATAATGAGGGGATTTGTTAGCATGATTCTGATTATTCCGTAATGAAAGTCTAATGAAACTAATAAAGCTTTATCACAGCCTGCAGGGATCTTGCCAGAAGCCAGACAGGTGCGGGAATCAGGTCGTGGGAGGTCTTCAGAAAGTCGAGAGCGGAGCAGGTCCCTCCTGCCACTGAGGGCTCTGGGCTGGGACCCCCAACCCCAACCCTGAACCAGAAATGCTCTTCCCAAAAGTTCAGCAGAGCTTTTCCCCTCCAGACAGCTCCTGAGAGCAGGAGGAGCTGGGGCAAACACCAAGCCAGCAAAGTCCCAAGAGCCTGCACTGGAAGGTCATTGATTATTCATGCCTGCAAATCAGGGAAAACTGAATTTACCAGGCTACAGCTGTGAGTACAGGGCATGGACGTGGCTTCTGCATCAGGAGGATAGAGCTGATGTCTGGAGAGGCTGCCTGGAGCAGGGGCTGGGCAGGGATAAAGGAATAAAGTGGGGATTTATTAAAAGCCCTTCAAAGGCTGCACCTTGGGCTGTGCAAGAGCCTGGCCAGGGCTCACGAGTTTCACACTTTTGTAAGTTTTGGTCCATTGCCACCTTGGGGTGAATTGTACAATTCCAGCCTCAGGTGATG